>NW_027176970.1:67500-385000 GCF_023349555.1 Cebidichthys violaceus
CTTTAAACACCTCTCTGTAAATTAGATGGTTATAAGGAAAGATGGAACAGGAGATTCCATTATTGTGTTGTGATTGTACCAGTAAAAGACAGTCATACAGTTAGTTCATATGCAAATCTCAAATAAGAGTTCTTTGTCTATCTTGCTCTGAATTCTTGTCTACCTTTAGAAATATTCCTCAAGCTTCGATACAATAGAAACCCTGTATTATTCAACAGATCCATTCCTCCGTCAGAGTTCTAGCATCATCTCATTAGGGGCAGGTGAATGAGAGGGGAGCAGTTTTATCCGATCACAGCCAGTGGAGGTGCCTCATCAAAGGCCTTCTGGCCTGGCCTGCTCCCCTGGGGCATTGCCATCCTCCAGGAGACACATCAAACACATGAAAGAAGAACCTCCAGAGTCACACTCCTTTGCCTCCATCACAGCAGTCCACATTTATCATCATACCTGACTGGCAGTTATTTCCTATGATGCTCTGTGCTGAAGCTTACTGAAAATGCCACAGATTCTTTTGTTTTTGTTTTTGTTTGATCTGCGTTTCAAGCTGCTTTTAGGCTCAAAAACATATCTAAATGTGGGAATGGCTTTAAGTTTCAATTTGATTGCATCAGTAAGCAAGACTTTATTCTCCTCAGCAGTTTACCTCATTTGAATCACAGGAGTCTTTCACACAGGAAAACTTCACAAAGAATATAATTCTTTGGCTTCATTTTAAAGTACTAAAGCTGTTTTTATGCCAAAGGCTGATGGGGGAAAAAAAATAACAGTACCTCTTAATTTCAAACACGCAGCAAATTCATATGGACATCTACTATACTACATAACATATTCTACCACATTCTCATCTGCAGTGTGCTTTCCCACTGCTAGCTGTAGCAGACAGTATTCACAGGGAGGGGGGCAGAGATGCAGCCATTTTGGAGGCAGTGGTGCATGCCAATGTATGCCCAATGAGTTCACAGAGGAAGTAGTTCATCTTCCTCCACTGTTATTTTATTCATTACTGCCTGGCGAAGAGGGGAACAGACACACACGCACACAGGCTGAATACAGTGTAGGCACGCATGCACACAGGCAATGAGGTGGGCAGGAAGCACACATATTCTTATGTGGCGTTGTTTTCCCTCTTACCTTCTTTTCTTTTCTCTTAGCCTCTTATTTTTATGTTCATTATTTTCGTCTCATAATGGTTATTCTTGTTTATCTACTTTATATACCCACTATTTGAGAGGCATGTCACTTAGGCGCATTACAGCTGCCTGAGGCTTTTAAACACATCTTTATATAGTAGCTCTGAAGCCTTCTGAGGATTAATTGGAGATATAAGAACTCCGGCTGCCTGCGGTTGTACGCTTTGTCTTTGTGTTTGTCTTTTGTTTTGTCAATTTGAGATGAACTGCTTTGGCCTGCTTGTGGTTGGGGCAATTAGGAGCGAACCCTTGGGCAGTTGGCTGTTGAGGATTTCCGGATTTTCTCACTTGAGTAAACAGTAGTACATTTGAAATACTCACGTGTACACAAACTGGAACACAGAGTAAAAGGAAGCAAGCACAAAGGGGCATCAGAGCGTTGTGCTCAGGCCCTGAAGGTGTAGTTATTTCAATGTTGCTTCTTGGTCTTTGTATGACACATTGCGTGTGAGAGGCTGTTGGTTCGCTAGAAAAAAAAGGAGCTATTGGGCATTGTAGAGTCAAGAGAGAAGGTAAGGAGGAGAAAAGGAGTGTGGTGTGCTGTAACGGCCTGGTAGCCCATGCTTACCCGAGCTCAACAACACTCATTAAGCTCAGCTGCCTGTGCTGAAAAAGTTTGGGAGATTCAAACTGAAGAAGACTCCTATTCCCTTCCCCTGCAGGCCAAAACAACCTCTGAATTAGACTATATCTCCCTGGCTTCTTCCTGAGATGGAAATAAGTTTTGATGCGTCTTCACTGTGGTCTGGCTTGGGGAGGCATACGACTGGTCCGTGGTCATTTTTCAGGGTGATGGTCTGCACTGTACTGTGCTGTAATGTGCTGGAAGTCGAATACAATTTTAGCCTTTTTCAGATTCAGAAAATGGTTTAGATAAAGCTACTTGATCCCAGTCATCTGATACCACTTAAAGGCTACTGGAGTTGCTGTGTAGTCTGGGAGGATGTTTTGCAACCCTTCTGAGAAGCCTCTTTAATTAAAGTGATGACAAATCAGGGAGTTTGCTGGTATTGAATGATTGACATCATTATAAAATATTCATATAATTATACACTGCTACTATATTTGCTTTTTACTTTTTCTACCAGCAGTCAAACACAGATGTTATTTCTAGACAGAACTGCTTGCTTATGGCAAAACAATATTATCAAGATTATTTTGGCCAATATTGATATAACAATTATTTATCACTGGCGAGGGGTGCTGTAAAGCGCCACCATCACCCTGTTCATAAAGCTGATCTAGAGATGGTCGTGGCGCACCACTGCGGAGGAAATACGCCCGGCGAGGGCCAGCCTGCGCCAGGGAGAGTTTCCACGAGGGGATCCTCCCAAAGCAACGTCAGTCCCTGATCCGCCAAGCAGGGCGATGGCCCATGAGCTGAATATGACTCAATAATATCTTGTCGATAATCATGTTTTCATATTCGTTGAAATTGAAATTCAATTCATTGCACGGCTCTATTTCTAGATGCTGTCATTCGAAACTTATCCATCCAATTAAACACATAATTCAACTGTCATCCAACAGCCATAAACCTCTTCCTGAACCTCCAAAATTATTTTAATTTCAACTTGCATAAGAGTGTATTAGTTATGCTGGTGTGCGACATCTATAAATGACACTCATAGTGAATCGTTAACATTATCATATAATATACGAGCGATATATCAGTATTCACTCAATGAGTGTGTCGTGGAGGATAAGCAAAAGTTAGGAACTGGGGACAAGAAAATTCTTATATTAACTTAAAGTCAGAAGTCATGTGCTGCTACAGGGATTCAGTCTCTGTTGATGCGTTTGTACATAGGGTCTCACCATTTATTAAAAGTTTAAACATATCTTAAGCTGAATCATTGTTTAAATTCGTCTCCCTGTCAAAGATATGTGTATGAAGTTCTTACCTCCCGTTAATGATTCCTAGAGACATAAACTCTATAATACAGTACCAATGGTATGTAGTTGTATAGGACGCATTCATTTTAGTTCATTTTACAGTAGCATCTTTTGAAAAGGACAGCGAGTATTTTGCGGTGGACCGTGACATTAGTGTGTTGTGACGTTCTCCACAGAGGCCACCGTTCTTACCCGTCAGCGACCATGAGCGTGTGCTTATTGTCCATCAGTGACACATCAGGGAAGAATATATGTTTCTCTCCTCCCTGCTTCCCCTCACATATATACACACACCAGCAACTTTTCTGTCTCCCCAATATACAGTCTGGCAGACTCTTGGTTGAGAAACTGAAGGTGGCTAACGCTAGTTGATTTATTTATGAGATGGGATTCAATACTGGCTGTAGGCCTGTCTTTAAGGCTAGCCTCTTATAGTCTATTCTTATTGACAGCGTTTGTGGTCTTCATTAATATTGCATTTTGCCATCCTGACAGATAAGCATTCCCAGGGGATTGCATCAAAATAAAGTTTTCTACTTCACCAAAACATCCTCAGTACTTTCATCCTAACTTTTGACAGGAAGACAGTGAGTCAGTTCTGCTGAAACCGAGGCAGATTTGAGATTTTCTGTTGTAAAAGAGTGCATTTTTGTGAGGCTAAACTGATCGGTGTGTGTGGAGAGGTTTGCTATTTCATCTTTGCTTTTTTTATGGGTGTGTGTCCTGAGTGCATGAATCAGGGCAAAATTGGTTTGGTGAGTATTTACCTCAAGCGTAGCGGTAGCTTTGATTTACTCAGTTTTGGTCTAATAGGTCAGGCCAGGCAAAAAGTATCTTGCTCAGGTGACAAGATATATAAGTCTCTTCTACTGTTGGATCTCTACCAGTACCACAAAATCAATAGGGAACATCAGATAATAAATCATACTGCAGGAAATTAGAACTGCTTTGGGGTAAGAGTCTAACATTTCAGATGCCCAGCGTTGAAGAGAATTATAAATAGACTGGATACATTGATTAGCATTACTGTATGTAATTGCTAATTCAGCTGTGGGTTCTGAGCTTCTTTTATGTGGGTTTCCTACATGTAATTTAGATTGGGTACTTTGCTCTCTTTTAAATTATTCAGGCACACACACAGGAGCACTGTGATAGGTGATGCAGTCGCGGAGAGTCACTGGTGATGACTGTCACTTGTGGTCCCATGGGCTGCTCGGTGGTCAGAGATTGGGATGTAACAGAGGAAGACTATTATTGTGATCTACTCAATTATTCATCCATGGAGGAACTCAATACCCTGAGCGAGAAAGAGAACTTTAAGTTGACATAAAGCATAGCTCTCATATGCCCAAGCACAGGTAAAATGTCTGTCCATATTCAAACCTGACTCTGTCATGAATTAAAGGAGCTTCAGAGCTTTCACCGGCAACAAAGCAACAATTCATTTTTGATGTAGTTTTAGTGTCTTTGATTTCATTCTTGGATGCAGGATAGTGAAGACATCTTATTTTTGTTACATTACATTTTGAGTCTACATCAGGTAAAAAAAAGATACCGCACCACAGCTCTTACAAAGGACCCTTTGATCATCCGTCGTAGCATTTTTCTACACTATATAAAGGTACCATGATTACTCCTCCCTTGTCCGTAGGCATGCCAGTGCTTATCTCACCTTAATGTTCACTTTGTTCCTCCCCCATTGGACTCATCTGACAGTAGAGTGTATCTTTGGAGATAGCATCCCAAAACCAGCTTAGCTTTGCTGGTGGGAACCAAAATGCTCAGCTCTTATTTATTTAAACAAAACTTGAGCCAAACATATCTGCGTATTCCATACACCTCGCCCCCACCATCAACACCTATTCACTAAGTGGATTGCTGCATTATAACCTCCTGAACAATCCCCCAAAATATGAGGAGCAGTCATGAATGTAACTGCCAGAGACGGCATTTTTTTCCCATGTTGTGTTTACATACCAGCAGAACCACCTTTGATGGGATTAGAATCACTAAAGATGTGCTTTAGCCGGCCTGGGAAGCTGCTAGCAGGGAGAATGTGCAGGGATTTATGCATTTTTGATGCAGCGTGGGGAGGAGTGGAACTCTAAAAAGGCTGCATGACCTACTTAGAGAGACGTGGAATTCAGACGACTCATGCCACAAAAAGAGAAATCTTTCTCTCACTCTCGGTATGTGTGTCAGAGAAATGTTTGCAAAGTGTGCTCATTCACATGTTCTTTGCTGCCTGCTGGTGTGCCCGTGTGCGAGCGACGTGACACAGATGCGCACAGACGCGGTAAATTCATCAGCGTTACTTCTTTTTTTTTCACCGTTTCTCTCTTTATTTTGCATTAGTGCGTGTGTCCTGCTCCATGGGCTGCATCTTATTTTAAGCCTTTCATTCTGTTTTATTTAAAAGCCTCTGTAAGAAGGAGCCTTCTGACATCCTGCAACACTTCTGCCAACAATCCACTGAGATGGCATCTGGCTGGCTGTAGACACGTGTGCACACGCACACGCACACGCACACGCACACGCACACACACACACACACACACACACACACACACACACACACACACACACACACACACACTTTTTAACCACACAAGCAAGACACTAACAACGGCTTGTCCCGCTGTCCCCATCTAAGGGAAAAAATGCAATTTTCTTTGCGACATGGCCTTGTACACAAATTAATTTTCCTTTGCAGTCCAGCCCCTTCGCTCTCTCCTCTCTCCATCACCTCCCCTCCCGCTCTCTTTCTTAGTAGCTATGGCAACACAGTGTTGCACGTCAGCTTCTCAAACGAGACGGTATTGTCCGACGGCTCCGGCTGTCAGATTCCTGCTTTACTGTGACCCTGTAGGGTGAGACATAGAGGGAGAAAGACTCTTTCTTATTGCTCCTATAGTTTTTCAAGTCACCTCAATACAGGCCAGTCAATAAGTGATTCATTGGAAATGACAAGCACTCGCAGTCAATGCCCTCAACTGGAGTGTTTACTTGGCCCGGAAATGAGCTATTGTGAGACAAGAGTTGACCACCTGGTTGGATGGTGTGTGTGTGTGTGTGTCCATGTGTGTGGTTTGGAGATTGATGATTGTTTGTGGACACTGTTGGCATGGACCCCAGCCTGGTTGAATCTGCGCTGGCTGATGAATCCTGGGGTGCCTGGTGTTTCTGTTGGTGGCAGTGGACCTCCCAGTTGATGAAGAACTGCTGGCAGGAGTAATGACTGGACCTCTGAAAATGTTTTTTACTTTTGTCAATTGATGATCATTACTGTGGCATTCCCCCCCTTTTGTTAGAAATAAATACTATCCATCCTGAAAAACACATTTCCCTGTATCTTTTCATTTCACTTGGATGTCATTATCCATTTACCTTCAACAGCTACTGTGCAATCCTCTGTGGTCTCCTGTCACTGACTATTTAATCAGTGTTCAGCTAATGTTAATGATTGATAAGCACATTAGCTTGCCATGTTATGGTGGTCCACTCTTGCAAAGCATCCTTTGAAATATATGGTTAGGTGATTAACTGAGAAACTAATTGGATTGAGCAGAAAACGGCAACGTTAACATCCAGAGAAGATGTGTTAATGATGCGATGCTTACAGCTCTGACCCTTAATAACTTTAAACCTCCTGGAGGCAAGAGATGAGAGGAGAGAGAGAGGAGAGAGGGATGAATGAGAGGTGGAAAGTGTTAGGGGAGAAAGAGAAGCGGATGACAGAAATAAGAAGAGAGTTGCCAGTTCCTACAGGACGGAGAAAGAGTGCCAGTGAAAGAATGTAAGTGAAAAAATGATGATGATGATTGGTGAAATAGAGAAAGAAGTAGTGGATAGGGAGCGAGCCAGGGAGGACCTAAATCCAAACAGAGACTAGGCCAGGATTCCTGGGAGTCGGCGTTATGCTGTAACAAGATTGATGTGCGTGGACAGAAGAATCCTTAGGCTGCAAAGAGGGACAGCCTGAACTGTGCTCTGCTCTTTCCCACTTAGTACACACAGACAAACACACATACACAGACCTCCATGCACCCACTCACCCAATATGCCAGTTTTTTAAAAATCCAGTCCAAAAGTCCACCAAGCCTACACTTCCCAGACTCCCATCTGTCTTGTGTGAAAAAAAGACAGGTGCTGTCGTAAAAGTTGTCAATAGATGGTCCTATTAATCTGGAGAATGATGAGTAATCCGCCAGTGTTTGTCCTTTCAGACCCGACAAAATGTCAACAACAATATCTGCCTTTTTCCACTTTCTAAATGGCCGCTATTAGATAACCAATAGAAGAAAGGACTACTGGCAATGTCATCTGAAGACACAAGCATAAACGTGACTTGAGTGATGATTGTGGTTGGAAAAGTGCCCTCCCAAAACACAATGTCAAACTGAATCTAAAAAAACCCCCTCCCATTATGTGTTACATGTTGGAAATTAATGAAAACATCACGCCAGAACAACTGGCAGGTGAGGTCACCGCAAAACAAAGCAAGCACGGAGCGTCCTGTTTTTGTTCTATCATTTAACCATGACCATCATCCTTCTACAACCTTCAGGGATTTGACTCTACTCTATATATCAAAGGCTGTTTTTTGGTCACGGAGAGTACTACTTAACCTGTGAAAACAGCTGTATCACGTCTTCTGTGGGTCTGGAGCACTTTGTCTAGTCTGTGAAAATGACCCTGATAATATCAAAAAGGTTATCTTGGCCTTGGCTAAAACAAACTGGAAGACTGGAGTTCATTTAATCAGGCAAAGAAGGTTAATGAATACACCATCAAGATGCATGATGGGAATTGTAAGATTCAACTTTTTGGGAGTTTATCCGACACTCAACATTTAAAGTCCTGATATTGAAGCAAAAATAGGGAGTGCTGCAATGTTGATGTTGAAGTAAAATACCAGGTGCTCTTCAAGGATAGGGCAAATAGTTGTGTAAAAAAAAAATCAATGATTTTAAGGGAAGTCCATGCTGGTTGGCAGCCTGAAAAGCACTCTGTTAGCTTTTTTTACTGACACATGTAATGTGTCAGTATGTCAGGATGTCTTGGCCTCTACAGATTGATTTGACCATCCCTTTACAAAAAAAAAAAAAGAATCTCTGTATTGTGTGTGAGTTCATTATCGGTATAATTCTGACTCAAATTGTTCTTGAATATACAGTTACAGTACATTTGCTAATGTAAAATAGTTTCATAAATAAAGGAGATGCAAATGCACAAAGGCACACAATTTACAAGGGTAGTTTTACATTTCCTTTCTTGCTGAGAGTTAGATGAAAAGATTGATTACAGTTTAATATCTGTCCGTTAAATATAAAACTACAGCCAGCAGCTGGTTAGCTTAGCATAATTCCTGGAAATGGGACAAAAGCTAGCCTGGACTCCAGAAAGTCACTGCATCCAGCCAAGACATAGTCTGGCCCATAACCCATATAAACCCACAAATGATTGTTTTCACACTTAATTAGTGAGCTTTAGATGTGCTGGTTGATGTTTTTTTGTATGAGGGGGACAATGATTGTGGTCTAGATTTTCTCATCAAACTCAACAAGAACTTATATAAGTGTCTTTACCAAAATGTTCAAACTGTTCCTTTAAATAACTAGCAAGACTCCTGCTGCAGGACGTAATGCATTTTGTCTCACAGGTAACAGCACTGTGTCCAACTGAGGTGACAGACAGCAAGCAGTACCAAGCATACACTCGCACACACACACCAAGCTCCTGCAATCATCATGCCATGCCACTCGGCCCATGCGCTATTGGGCAACTGAGATAGTGCAGCCTGTCACGGTTTAGTTTGTGTATGTTTCAACTATAATATAAAACGGTTCTTCCAGCTCTCTTTCGTTCTAACCTGTATATGACTGATGGTCTCCACTCTGGCAGACAGCATAATGTGAGGTAAACAGACTGGAGAGGGCTCATAAAAAGTGGAGGCAGGTACTTTTAAATGTGAAAAGCAAAGGTCAGCGATATCCAGCAGGACTTATATATTGATGCTGAATGAGTTTTCATAAAGACTGAGATGGTGGGTAGGGGGACAGGATGGATATGGTTAAAAACTCTCTCCCAGTTGTTGTCCATAAAGATTTTATATCCATAATTGACAGGAAATATATGAGGGATTTTATGTGCTCCATTATTATTCAGTTTATAGGCGGCTTGAGTTGGGGAAAACTCGAACATAATCTAACAAGTATCTTGAAGGGTAGCAATTTTTTATTTCGAGTTCATTTGGGGTTGTGCTGTCAGTGATGAAAGAGGGGAAAAAAACGTATGAAGAATGCCTTGAGTCAAAATCGACCGTGGTGAATTTTGTAGCAGCAGAGATACCATGACTCCCCAAATCAAAAAGATGGAATTGCTGACATAATTTCTCTCTCTGCAGTAGCTGTGGACACCTGCATACCACCAAACTGGCGCCTAACCCAGTGCTGCACTCATTTACTACTGTACCATTAACCAGAATCCTCTTTGTCCCTCTTCTTTCTCTTTTTCCTGCCCCGCTTTACTGGATTCATCTGTGGGAGAGAGAGTGGAGGACCTTCGGGGCCAAGAAACAATTAACTTGATAATGGGCTCTCTCCTTCTCTCTTTCTTCTTCCTACTCTTCTATCCACATCCCCCCTCTTCCAGTCGTCATTTACTAGTTAGCAGATACACCAGCTGGGGCACCTCTGCTGATGATAAAATACATGACATTTATTGGACCCTTATGTTTGATTGGTCAGGTATAAAAGCAACCGTCCTCCTGTTCAGGACAAAGTTCTCAAACTCCTCACATTATACACAGTGGATTTACATTGACATTTTTACTCCTCAGGGTAACTTGGATGCAAAAACTGTAGAATACTTTGAGCTCTGTGAGACTGTGCTTTGAGCTAAATGCTAACTTTAGCATACAACCATGCTCACAATAGCATTGCAAACCTGCTGATGTTTAGCGGTTATGAGTATCATGTTCATTACCTTGGTATAGTGTGTTAGCATGCTGAGGCAGATGGTAACATCAGTAGCTTTGCAGTCATTTGGTCACAAATGCAGATCTAAATTTTTACCCGATGGTCCAGCTAACTGAAAAGACAAGGGATCACCAGAGTAAAAAACAATTTCTCTTAAGGGAGACATGAATGTCTGAACAACGTTTATGGCAATCAATCCTGTAGTTGTTGAGACATTTCAAAGTCATAAACATCAATCACATGGTGCGCTGAGGAAAAAGTCAGGGGCTCTCCAAAGTCATTAAGATTCATCATATCGAATATCTGCTCAAAGTTTTATTTGAAGATTTATTCAGTCTGACCCAAAGTGGTGGGCCGACTGTACAACAGATCAGCATTGCGATTCTGCGATCAACATGACAAAAGTTAACTGCTTTTAGAAACCCAGGCTTCGGAGTTGACTGAAAATGACATCGGCAGGATGAAAATGACGGTCACACATAACAAAATGGCAACTGCCAGGTTACTTATAAAGGCGATCCATGCAAATCTCAGAGGGAAACCATTTACCCTACTAGAAAACTAGTAGATTGATTACATCACTTCAGAGGCCATTCTCCTCCCTCCTTCTATTTGTCCACTGCGTCCTCAGGGACTGGTTGGCTCATTTCAGTCGGATTATACTTTGGTCTGTCCCACTCACGTTAGCGCACCATGTTCCAGCTGTTGTCAGGCCTTGTCAAAAGCACAACAACCTGTAATAGGCTTAACACGGCGTCTGCTTCCTGCACGGCACAGATTGCTAATAAAGGTGCAATGTGTTCACTGTGATTTTAGTACCACTGGCCAATTTGAGCTTATCTCGGATTCGTGAGTGAGCCGATTTGTGTGTATTTGTTTATGATTGTGTTTTGGCATTCGTTTGCGGAAGGATGATAGTTTATCCAGTGTGTGTATGTGTGTGTGTTTGAGAGTAAGCATGACATGGGGGAGACGTGTGTGTGCGGAAGAGACAGAAAGTGAAAAAGAGAGAAAGAGACTTGCCACCACCGGGGAGGCTTCCAACGTGCCGTTGTGGTTATCCTGGTGGCCATCTGAGCTCTCGAGAAGGCGAGGGATAGATTGAGTGCAATAACAAGAGCCAGACTGCAGGGAGAGAGGGAGCGATGGAGGGCAAACAGCCATCAGCTTGAGCAACTCAGTCAGTCTGTCGCAGTGGATTTTAAAGGCCAGTCTCTCCCCCGACAAGTGGTGGGTTCCTCAATGTTTTTTTTTTCTCTGTGTTGCATGCATGCAATGTGACGAGAACAGATTGAAAAAAAACAACCTCCATCACTCCGTGCTGCTCTCAATTTTACATCATCCACTCTCTCTCAATCAATGTGTACTCTCCTCGTATACTCCCGGGCCCGCTGTCTAAATGTTACCACAAGGAGCCTGGATGCTTGCTTTGTACGAGACTCTGCTTCATCCTCACCTCTTCTTCGTTCCTTTACTTCTTTTCCAAGTATCTCACTTAAAGCTGTAGCTATGGCTTTTATTTTATTTTTACATTTTAACACTTTAAGTCTAGGAATTACCTGCCAGCCATGTCTTCCTGGCTATTTAGAAAGGGAAAGAAAAGGCATCTTGGGTGATATGTTACACCCCAGTGGACCTCTCAATTGCCTAGGGGCTCATTGATGGGGCACAAATAGCTCTAGCTTCTTGAAGATCTTATGTGTGTAAGGATGTTAGCAGGCACAGTGGGGCTGCCTCTGCTGTGTGAGGAGTTAATCCGCAGTGGGGAGTGTTGTTGACCTTAATTGACAGATGAATAACCCCAATGAACTCAAGGGGAGTCTCATAATAAAATTGCTATTGATATACTGTTGGGACAATCAAATAGACTACAGCTACATTTACTATGGAACAGTCAAACTTTACTAAACTGTTGCAGACTGATTCTCATACACAACAGCCCCCCCTCCCTTGTTCTTCCTTTTCCGACAGCAGTCGGTATTGATAGCCATGACAGAGTTTAGAGGATTATCAGGGTTTGTGCATGGGGAAATAGATAATCTCCTTTAGATCTGACCTATCGGCTGCACCCTGCTAACTCTATAGGGCTTTATAATGCCAAGCATATGTTTCAGCAAACGCTGGATTCAGCCTGGCTCACATTTCCTCTCCTGGCGTGGAGATGTGGGAGTAATTCAATGAGGAGTGCATGCAGGAGGTAGACGTAGCTGATAGAGGAGACCAGCTTTTTGCATCTGCTGCACTGCTGCTGCATTGCTGCTGCATGGATGCTCAAAACATCAGGACATGATTTACAATCTATACAGCATGTAGGCAGGATGGATGCCTGTTGGGGGGCTTCAGCAGTGACAGTGCTGTATGTTTTCTGTTGACAGTGCAAAGATGTAAATTACAGCATTGCAGTGTGTACAACTGACAGGGTTTACACTGACACATATTTGTAGCTCCTTGAAGTATTGTTGTATTTTATTATTTAGCGTTTTTATACTTTTATGGGCAAATTATGGAGAGTTATGCTTTATAGACAACAAGTACGAGAAGGAATCTTTTTCTCAATTCTGTGTGTGTGGTGTCGCTGGGTTGTCATACGTCCCCTCTTCCTTTGTTCAAGGTGTTTTGGGGTTTTCTTAGATAGCCTAATTGCTATGCATTTTACCTCAGTGAAGCATTACAAGTAAGATCTACTGACTAAAGACTGAAAACAATATTCTAAAACAAATGAAGCCAAGGGTGGAAGTTGCTTGCTCGGTTCTGTTAATTGGATGAACAGAAGTAACGTTGTTATCGCACACATCATGTTCACACATACAGCTATATTTAACACACAGTATAAAACTGTGGGTGAATGAAAACACAGTTTATTGATAGATGAGGCAACAACATGAACACATCCAATCTTAACCTGTGATCATATTTTTTTCTGTGTTGGGATTCTTGTGGATTTTGTCCTCAGTAATCACCTGTGCTGTTGGTGTTGTCATGAATAAACGCAGTGTGTGAAGGGCAGATTGCTTCTGACATCCAATCATCAGACTCACACACATACACGTGTATGTATTTCAGTACACGTGCGTGCTTGTGTGCAGTATTGAGCCTCAGGTTGCTGATTTGGGTGCAGTAATTTGCCATTAGACGAGGGACAGGTGCAGCTGCCTGTGTTTGCAGCGCTAACAAGGCATTTCATCATGGTTAGCACCAGCCTGGTGCTCTGATCAGCTCTTGTTCTTGTCACCATATCACACACATGTATGCTCTCAAACGCACACACGGATGCACACAAACACACACTCTGGTGGTCTCATGGTTGTTCCACATATAGTGCTGGAAGATTTGGGTTCAGAAACCCACATTACCTTGTACTGTAAGTGAAGGATGTACTCGTGGTACATACTGTATGTGCTGCTTTGTGGCTGACGCTGTCTAGGAAAGGCATGTTCATTTACCTCAGGCAATGTTATTCAAATATAAGTTAACTGTCAACTAGTGTTTGGGTTTGAGTAATGGTTAAGCCTAAAAAAAATTGTCCCAAGAAATATGATTTTTTTTTTTGGGATTGTTTTAAGTAGCTTTCTCTTAATGTAAAGCACTGTGTTCATTCAGATGAGCTTAGTATTTAAAGTCTAGCTGATGGAAGAACATTTTTGATCTACTCTAGCTGTTAAACTTGAAGAAACTAAAAGATTTTGGATGTGTTTTAATCCTCTAAAGTGACTTATTATTGCTGTGATGTTTGAAGTTATTTTCGGAAAAACAGCATTGATGCATGCTGACCTTTAAAGATGTGCTGTTTTCCAAGACCGTATAGCATTTTGATTAAAGAATATGTAATGAATGCAAATCATCACATTGAACATGAGATAATTCCTGGGCAGCTGTTTCCTCACATTTAGTATAATTGAGTGTGATTCATCAGCACCACAATAACAGTAGGCTAATGTCATCATATATTGATAAATCAATAGGGATGAATCTCAGCAACTTTGTATAAAGGTCAGTGTGAAGGAAAATAAATGGAGACAATGGATTGAGGGGCATTTTAAATAAACTCCTCCTTGGCCAGCTGTCCCATCCGTAATATCCGTAATATCCTCTAAATGGTAAGGGTAGTGCAAACTCGCTGCACTGCAGGCTGAATATTGTAACAAGTACGCTCATAAATCCAGCAACTGAAGTAAAACTCGATTTAGTTTCCATTGTGCATATGAGCTGCAGGATATCATGCTGTGGTCACCCAAAAAGTAAATTTTCTGTTTATGGATTTACAACATCAGAAACGGCTATATACCTCCCTTGAGTTTCCATCTCCAGGTTCTTCCGCCATCAGCCCTCACACGCACGCACGCACGCACACACACACACACACACACACACACACACACACACACACACACACACACACACACACACACACCTTCCTTGGCTGTCTCCCAAGGCGGTCAAACAGATTACTACGGGTGTTAACCCCATCGATCTGCTCCAAATGGCCTCCAATGCCAGGAATTAGATTTCCAACTGGGGAAGAGGGAAATAAAATGCTGTAGTATTTCTTGCTGCTCAACTTGGGAGTCAAGTGCTGCTATGCCTTCCTCATTGTGCCAGTTCTTCCTCAGAACTTCTTTGTGTTTTTCAGGATAGTTATATTTGCCTCCCTTTTCTACCTTGTTCCGAGCATAATTCTTGGCAAAAATTGGGATGTAAGATACAGCCTGTACCAACCTCTCAGTGACTTGGCTTGAGACTCATTTACTTCTCCTTCTATTCATAAGTTGACAAACGATCTTAAGATTCAAACTATAATCGATAAAAGCCTTAGATTTTGATATTAAACATGTTTTTCCATTATTGATGGACTGTAGGCAAATCTGCAGGGCACACTGTGCAGCTACTGAGCATCACAGAGAGCCACTGAACCAATCTCAGTCATGAAATACTCCATTGTGGTGTCATAATGGAGGGCAGGTTTATAACACTGGTTGACTTGGCTTTATTAGTGCATACTTAATGTCAAGCTAATACCTCTTCACTCCAGTCTTTTTCTCTCTCTATTCAACTGCTTGTTTCTGCCCCTTTCCTCCCACCGTCTTCTTCACTACCCCCATGCCTCTTCACTCTTTGGTCCCATTATACTCCACTGCCTCTCTCCCATCTGTCTTGCTTTGTCTACCTGGCATCAAGCTTTACAGTGTTTCCATAGCTGAATAAGTATTGATTAATGTCTGAGTGGTCGTGCTACCTAATGAGAGGCTAAATATAACCATCGCTACACCGGCCCTGCCGCGGCCTCCTCCTCCCTCAACTATAGCGCACAAAGTGTGGATAGTCACACTGTTGGCATGACAACACACACCGGTCAAGGCTCTGTGAGTGGTCACAACTGATTTTGTGCATGTGTGCCCGGCAAAAGTAGGAGAAGATGAATGAAGTGGGGGGGTGAACAGACGAGAGAAAAAAGAACGAGATTACTTTTTTCTTTTATTTTTAGCTTTACTTGAAGCTGCTTTGGTTTCTCACTTTCCCCTCCTGAATCCCTTCCTCCCTGAACAAGCTGGAGGAGCTCATATAGGTGATTTTCCATCACTTACTGTGACTTCAGATGAGCGATTCCATACTCATCTGAGAAAATAACATATATTATTAGAGCTGAAATGATTAGTTGATGAAAGTATTAATAGTTTAAGTCATTTATTAAATGAAAATGTTTATTTACACTTCCTGAATAATGGGGGTTTGCTGCTTTTCTTTTTTCTCATTTCATAGTAAACTGAGGGTATTCAGCGATTGGACAGTTGGTTGGACAAAACAATCAATTTGAAGATTTGGCCTTGGGCTTGAGTAAACAGTGATGAATCAATAATGAAAATAACAGTTTGTTGTAGCTCGTTACTGTATCTGACCCCATCCCCTGCTTTCAAATGCTGTAAAACAGTTAGCTTTGCTAAAGACGGAGTGAGGAACATTCTTTACCACCTACATTTACACATATACAAAATGTATTACACTCTATGTAATAAATCAGCTGAAACCTGCAATTTCACCAAGCTCGTTGACAAGTTTAGTTGCCCACATTTCTTTTCTGTTGCATGGTAACCAATCCTACAAACCCTCCTTGTTACGACCAGCTGGAGAGAAATGAATGATGAGAGTATGCGAATGGCATATCTTCTTTAATAGCCTGCTGTTTTATTCAGCCATGTGGCCAGGATAAGGAATCCCCACTGTATCTAATCACATTCTCTCCCTATTATTTCACCTGAGGCATATCCAGCATCTAGTCTATTTTTGACTGACATTACAGCATACATCTCTATCAGCATGAATGTACATGCACAGGGGAAAGCCTTGATTTTACCTGGTCTATACTTAAAACATTGAAAGGCATTCACACAAAGGGAGTCTGATGGCTGTGGAGGGTTGAGTGCGATGCAGAAAGATTGCTGTAGCGGCTCAACGTGTGACTTGCAAGGTTGTCTATGTCCTCTACCTCAATTTACGGCTCCGAGACAATCATCCTCCGCTCCAAAAAAAAAAAGACAAAAAAAGAACATAAGATGGAAAGATGTGTCAAGGCTGCAGCAGCAATACCGGCCATGCTCTTAATAAAGTTACCAACAGATCAAAACCTACAGTACGGCCCTACATGTCTGGTTAGGAGTCTCATTCCTCCACATTTGATTTTGAGTTTTTCAATCCGCGGCCAATGCTGTTGTTCAATGGCAAAATCTCATTCAGACGCCGACTGATGGCTAACAAGGCCAAATAACTCTTCAGGTGAGATGGAGTGTGTCGAAAACGCACACACCACCTGCCGTTTAGTCAGTCAGTCCATCTATCTCTCAGCCACACACAGGAATATATCCTGAATTGAGTGGCAATAACAGAGGACTGGAGGGGGGGGGGGTTGTTTACTGCTGATGGAATATCATTACAAACTGTGGAAATCAGGGAATCACAGCAAAACCTGTTAGCCAGATCAGGTAGCAATCAATAGGAACCTAGACTATTTTTTTTTCTTCTTCTCTCATTTTGCGCTCTCCCCCTTCTGCACACTCCTTTCCTCCGGTTGCTATAGTGACGCGAAATGGCTGCGTTCTGCAGCACTGGATCAGAGCGGGGGGGGGAGGTCTGAGATACATCGTTTTACATGACGGTCTCAAAACACACACATACACAAGGCTGCATTTACTGCATGTTAGTATGTGCCACAGCACTTGGAGAGTATAATTATTTGAATGTCACATTGTTTTTCATAAACAGTATATATTACATAAACTGACACTAGTGAGTCCGATGTTTCTGTGGTTCAACCATCACAGTATGTCGGCGTACAATGACCTTTTGAGCAGTGAACAGTTTTTCTCGTACAGTGGAGACTCAAAGATGATTGTATTGAGTATCACCTTACTTCTTTGAATAATTTCTCAAAACAACAGAAAACATCCATAAATTGTCTTGAAATGATTGAGATACAATTTGCAAAATAGAATTAACATTTGGATTTTTGTTTTTGTAATTTATGTTTTCTTGGTTTTTACAATAAAAACTAATTAAAATGTCTCTTCTCTCTTTTCCCCCTGTATCCCCGCTCTCCCCTTCACCACCTCACTGTGTCTGTAGTGTGACAACGCCAAGGGGCTGAGGGCCTTCTTTGATGCCATATGCTACGGTCCCAAACACCTGATGATCTTCGGTGGTGTCTGCCCCTCTGTGACCTCCATCATCGCAGAGTCCCTGGAGGGCTGGAATCTGGTGCAGGTAGGGTTTGCACTCTACATGTTCTCATGCATTGCCGTGTATGCGAGCATGTGGTATATTGCCTGTATGTACAGTGTTTGTGAACCCTGGATGCTGTTGTGACAAACAAAAGCATCTTTCTGTTTTTTTGCGTTACTATCAGAAAACCAGAATTTGTTTCTTAATTGAGTTTCCAAAAAATCTTGTCCCTTAGAATTGCAGTGTGCAGAATAGTTCCTGGGATTTCAAAGGGGTCCCAACTCATGGCTTAATCCGTCATTAACCTTGCCAGGGTGAATGTCTAATTGGCGTTGTTCTAATCCGTAGAATCCTCCCTCATTTTACGATCAGACAGAGTCAAAATGGCTTAAACCCATTGTAGCACTAGCAGTCTGTTGTTGAAAAGACAAGCTCAACTTCCAATATGCTGTTGGACTTGTATATGAAGGAAAACACATTGCCAAATTATAAAGGCTTGTCCTCATAGTGAAACGCTGTCTCACATGATCTCGCAGAAAATATGTTTTTGGGGTGTTGAGCTAATCAAAGTTTTGCTACTTACTCCAGTCGATGTTAATTACCTTCTAGACATTCATACAATAGATTTTACCACTCAATTATATTCTTGCTTGCTAAATGGCTGCCATTTTGCTGCCATTAAATTAGTAGAGCTTTATGATTGCTCACTGTAGGCAAACACTGTAAACTTTTGACCCCCTGAGTTATTGCTTAGAGTTTCTTTCACTTAGACTGTGTACTGTACTGCAGTACCAAAGAGGGGAAATACCTTCCAGCGAATACATTTCATTTGCTGCAAACCACTCCAAAGGTTATCGGACACAGATAAGAAATGAGTGAAGCTTGTGCTCGGAAGAGATAGCAAAATTCAAGAGGCTGCATTTTGAACTGAACCTCACATTACGTGGCATATTTCTTCCTCTTGCAATTACTGTGAATCTGCAGCTTTTCATGTTCCTTTCTGCTCGCTCGTCTTGTCAGGGTCACTCAAAAGTGATAAGATCGTCAGGATGAGCGAATGAAAGGAGGAGTCGTTTTTTTGTTTCTGTGTTCACTCCCTTTCAGTGGTAATGATCTCAGTCTAGAAAGAGGGGTTCAAGCCACAGTTGATCTTTAAGTGCTCTCAGGTATTTCTCTGTGTGGGTGGTGTGCAAGTGTGTGTGTTTGTATGTGTGCAGGCTCTTCTCTCTATTTATTGGCTTGTTCGTCAGTGATTACCTGTGAGAAGTGCACTAGCAATCTTCTGCTCTGCAGAACACTATGCCTGGTACAATGTGTTCCCCAGAGCACTTTACCAACAAGGCTCATTTCACTATTAGTACACAGACAGACCAATCCTAAATACACATTCTAATGCTGTCTGAATACCAGACAGCACGTGATTGAGGGGGAAACATGTAAGGTGAAAACACAGAGGAATGTGTTCATAAGGAGATGACACTTATATTCAAAGGCATGGGCAACTGTTGTTGTTGTTGCCACAATTAACTAAACTTCTTTTAGACCAGTAAGCTTGTAGTTGCAAGGGCACTCTAAAGATATTTATTTATCAGTTAGCACAATGTTGAGTATTTGTAGTATCATACTAGCCCTAATTGTCTGCCGTTGCTTGTGTGTGCATTTGTCTGCAAACAATTGGGTGTGAATAATGTGCATGTGTGTTGTGATCTTCTCAGGTGTGGGGGTTGGGTCACTGTTTTGTTTGAGACGCAAGATGTCCTTGCAAACCTGAGCAACATTCTCACAGAGTATGACTCACCAAGCAACTATAATGTGCACTGGAGAGCTGCAGAAAGACACGTCGGTGGATGTAAACAACACACCAGATAGTTATTGGTTGTTCTATGGAGCATAAATGCGTAGTAAGTTGGCACCTGTGTGTTTAGCTATCATGTACTTATCAAGCTGGTCCTTGCACCTGCCAGCTAGAATCTTGGCCTGAGCGTCGCTGCCTCATTTCTTAGCCCATTGACTCTCATGAGGTCCTATTAAATGTGTGTGTTCGATTATACCCTGTGTGTGTCTGTGCGATTGTGTGTAGTTGTGAAAAAAGCGTTTTTATGAGGCAGACAAAAAGTTAGACATTGCTCCTGCCAGAATAATGCATTTGTCTGATGGAGGAAATGAAGAGATGGACTGTGAGGAAGGGCATGAGAAGAGACAACCAAACAGGAAGCGAGAGAAAGGCCGGAAAAAATGATTGGAAATATAGATACTGCATCCTGTAACGTTGAGTGTGCCACATCAGTGAGAATCTTTGAATTCTGTCCCTCTGTATATTTATTACCTAGCCCTGGCAGCCCATATGCAAGACTTGAGTTGGTGTGGAGCAAAATAGAGAATTTTTCATGGGGATTTTATGGGCCAGGTTTAACAAGCTCATCATTTCCACATCAAAACAGGGAGCTCGCTGATGCTATCTTTAGTTGAGATAGCTGAGAGAACAACCACTCCTGGAAAAAGCCTAATCATACGGCCATAAAAAAATAGCTTTCAATCAGCGCTGATGCCTAATGAAGTCAGCGTTGAAAGGCTCAACAAAAATAAACTCCCATTGCATACCTGTTCATTACGCTCTATGCATTCACATATACTTAAAACAGGTTTTAGAAGGGTAGTATCAGAGCCAATGTGTTTGTACTAAAAGCCAGTAGCCACTACAGCAGGTGGAATAGTGTCTTAAAAGGAAAGCATCCTGAAGCCTCCCTATTGAGGGGAAAAAAGCAATGTCATCTTGTAGTGTTATTCCACCAATAGGAATCTTCCAAAATGCAAAAAGCAACAACTTGTAGCAAGCCAACCTCCCATCATAAATGCTGCATCAGATCAGAAGCAGACAACATTTACCAGGTCTCAGGCCTATATAGGTTTTTACCAGGTCTCAGGCCTATATAGGTTGGAGGGAGACAACCAGGGGGCTCTCTGGAGAGGGCCAACGAGCTAAACTCTTTCTTCAATAGATTTAGCTCACAGCCCTCATCTGTCTCCTCAACACACCTCACCTCACAAACACCTCGGCTGCCTCTGTCCCCCCTGGTGAGCGGCACGGACAATGAGCCCTCTACTTCAAAGGGCTCTTCCACCACCGACACTATGATCACCCTCCCCCCCCTCTCTGTGACGACTGGCCAGGTTAGAAGACAGCTGGAGAGACTCCACCAAGGAAAGGCTGAGGGACCTGATGGCATCAGCCCCAGGGTCCTGAAGACCTGCGCCATCCAGCTGTCTGATGTCCTACAACACCTCTACAACCTGAGCCTGAAGCAGAAGGAAGTCCCGGTGCTGTGGAAGACGTCGTGCCTGGTTCCTGTTCCTAAGAAGACGACACCATCTGGCCTCAATGACTACCGACCAGTTGCCCTCACATCCCATGTGATGAAGGTGCTGGAGAGGCTGGTCTTGGCCCACCTCCGACCGCAGGTGAAATCATCGCTGGACCCTCTGCAATTTGCATACCAGCCTCATGTGGGAGTGGACGACGCCATCATCTACCTGCTGCAACGAGCTCAGTCGCACCTGGATGGAACCGGTGGCTCTGTGAGAATCACTTTCTTTGACTTCTCCAGTGCATTTAACACCATCCAACCAGTGCTACTGAGTGAGAAGCTGCGGGAGGTGGGGGTTAACGCGTCCACTGTCTCCTGGATCACTGACTACCTCACAGGCAGACCACAGTTTGTCCGACTGGGCCGTGTGCTGTCTGATACGGTGGTCAGTGATACTGGAGCCCCACAGGGAACTGTTCTGTCTCCCTTCCTGTTCACCTTATACACCACTGACTTCCAGTACAACTCAGGGTCATGCCATCTGCAGAAGTTCTCTGATGACTCTGCAGTGGTCGGGTGTATAAGGGACGGACGGGAGGAGGAATACAGGGCAGTAGTGGATGACTTTGTGGAGTGGGCCGGTAGAAATCACCTGCTTCTGAACGTGGCCAAGACCAGAGAAATGGTGGTCGACTTCAGGAGGAGGACGACGGCTCCACAGCCACTGAGAGTTCTGGGAGAGGAGGTGGACATGGTGAAGGAGTACAAGTACTGGGTGTCTCCATCGACAGCAGACTGAGCTGGAAGGCCAACATCAACGCTGTGTACAAGAAGGGGATGAGTCGACTCTTTTTCTTGAGGAAACTTTGATCCTGACCTATTGCTGCTCTGTAACCTATTGCTGCTTGTAACAAAATAATTTCCCCTCGCGGGATCAATAAAGTTAGTATCTATCTATCTATCTATCTATCTATCTATCTATCTATCTATCTATCTATCTATCTATCTATCTATATCAGTCCGATACAGCACAATGCATGGAACATGCACAGTACTTAACAAGCTAAGCTTCACTTGCCAGCAGCATATTGTTAAGCTCTGTGTACCTATGGATTGATCTGTTTGTGACACTTTCTGATTCTGACTCATGCCTTATGATGCCTTGTTGAAGTGGCTCGTTTGTCACCCTCCTTCCCTGAGCAGCTCTGCTTTTCTCTGCAATTACAGGCGCATGTTGTAATGCATCGCTGTATGTGTGCTAAAATGACGGCCCCAGCAAATTAAAATGGTGGATAAGAATGCTACCAGGGCCAATGGACAGATGGCGAGGAGCGGATTGAGGGAATGATGGAGGAATAGACACACAGGGACAGACATGGACTGTAATAGCATAAAATTGAAATTCAAAGAAATGGGGCAGGACGCAGCTGTGTTTGTGAGCTGCCATCAGTCACAAATGCCACTGATTGCTGTGGTTTTTATTTCCGCAAGACAATGAGTGTTGAAGCCATCCTCTTGGCTGCCATCTTGGTCTGTGATTAATCTTGTGTTCTCCTCAACATGATATTATATAATTCCAGAAAGCTTTTGGCGAGCTTCTTAAATACTTGCTGGCACAGATGTCTGTGCACAGTCAACACGCTTCACTCACTTTACCCTTTTTTTTTTTTTTTTTTTTTACTTACGAGAGGTCCTTTTCCTCTCCTCAGCAGTAGGGGCTTTTTTCTGTAAATGGCTCATTGAGTGCCAAGAAATAGCCCCAACTCACCCACCCGCCAGTCGCTAGCCCCCTCTCACTCACCAATTAGGCCCAACATGGCTGTCCATTTTCAGCCATGTCGAGTGTGTAATGAAAAATTATGCTTCCCGATCATTTTGCCTCTTGAGCGGAAGAACACGAGTGTTATTTCTACAAAATTGATTATTTGTAGAAGTGGACTCACTTTGTAAAAAGCAGGTTTTTTCGTGTCATGTCAATATTTTCCCCCACTGTTAGAACAGTACAGAGACAAGGCAAATATGTACCTTTCACTTTTGAGTTTAAATGGAAAAATGAGTGAAGATGACTTTCAAAGACTTTATTTTGGAAATGCAGACTAGAAAATCAGCTTCCTCTGTTTACTTTTGTGTCAGAGTTCAGATCTTTGAAGGTGTCCTGTGCCTCAATATAAAGCTTGCAAAACCTCTGAATCATTTATCTTTTAGGAACACTGAATAATGAAGTCAATATACAGAGGGAGGAAAATGTGGATGTGCCCTCTCACGGTGTTGTTCTCAAGACTTGGACATAGAGCTAATATTTACCTGCATATGAAGCCCATTTTTCTTCGGCACTTGCTGTATCGATTGTCAGTGCTTCATTAAACCAGACAATTTAGGGACAGCAAAGTTGCATCCCTGCCTCCTTGATGTGCGACATTTTCTTATTTTTGAAGCCTCCACCAAATCTTCAGGGTCTTCTTTTTTGCAATTTTCTTTCTCTCACTCTCTCTGAGTGCTACACTGGATGCTTCAATAAAACATGTGATGCCTAGCACTGCAGTATTCTGCCTCACTTACGTCAAATCCTCCTGTGTACCCTATCAATATTTCATGACTTTCAAAGTTTAAGCTAAAATCTCGGAGTGTAAGGGTGGTGTGAGCATCACAACAGATCATTATTTATCAACATTATGAGAAAAGTTAAGGTTCACCTGTTTGTGCTGTGTGCTGTTTTTGTTCTCTGTGGGCAACTAAAAGTTATATAAACTGTCCTCCCAAGATTAAGTGACTCCCCCAAACCATCATTTTCATGTTTGGTTGTACGTGTACTTATGTGTTTACTCAGCACAAGGTGCAGCCCAATGGATTAATTTCAAACCTATCTCTCTCTCTCTCTCTCTCTCTCTCTCTGTCTGTCTCTATATCTCTATCTCTCGATCTATATCTCTATCCCTCTCTCTTGTTCTTTCTCTATCTCGATCTATCGTTCTCCTTCTCTCTCTATCTCTATTCCTCTCTTCCCTCTCTCTATCCCTCTCTCGTTCTTGTTCTCTCTCTCTCTCTCTCTCTCTCTCTCTCTCTCTCTCTCTCTCTCTCTCTCTCTCTCTCTCTCTCTCTCTCTGTCTGTCTCTATATCTCTATCTCTCGATCTATATCTCTATCCCTCTCTCTTGTTCTTTCTCTATCTCGATCTATCGTTCTCCTTCTCTCTCTATCTCTATTCCTCTCTTCCCTCTCTCTATCCCTCTCTCGTTCTTGTTCTCTCTCTCTCTCTCTCTCTCTCTCTCTCTCTCTCTCTCTCTCTCTCTCTCTCTCTCTCTCTCTCTCTCTCTCTCTACAAGTGTGACTTTGGACGGGACTGTAGGGGAGAAATACAGAATGCTTAAGAGAGGCAATTAGGCCCGATTTTCGTACCGTCTCAAAGCTACTAGGCAGGACCCAGGGAAACAGGAAGTGGTGTCCCTTACTCTATCTAAACCAGTCCAACTCTGGATTAATGTTGTTTCACAAACTGGATTGAGAGGCTGAAGCCCCCCTAAAATAATTTGGCATTATTGGCTTTAATATATATATATATATATATATATATATATATATATATATATATATTTTGGTGATGTCATTAAATTAAACTATTGTTTCTCACATGGACAAGTTATTTATAACTATAACATGCTACATATGTGCGTGCGTGTTGGTTTCTCTTCAAAGTACAATCCAACAGCCCATCATCATACTGAACTATTCAACTGGGCACTAGGACCTTGGGGAGGCTGCTGCGCTGGCTTTTTCACTCTGCCAAGTAACGTCTCTCGTCAACGGTAGCCAAGGAGTTTAGCTCAAAGTAAATGATGCACGGAGTGAAATTGTAAGTACAGGTAGTTACAGAATGTGGCTATCTGTAGTTGTTAACGATTGTTACCGCTTACATTTAGATTTACTTGAGGCAAATGAAAGGGAATATTGTAGTGGGCTATGTTAACATTAAGCTAGCTAGCTAGCTAACTATTTTGTTAGAAACTGTCTCCAGTGAGCAAGAGTGTGAACGAGCGAATTCAAAATACAAGAAATAACTATCGACATCTCTCTATTCTTTGCATTAATATATCTCTCTAGTATTTCGAAACAATAATATCAGTCCCTATAGAATGTTGTTGTTTATAATCAGTCTCTGTTTATAATTCTGTCTCTTGTGTTATCATATACTGAATGCAAGCAAAACTACAGAGCAAAATCACACTCTTTCTGATTGAACTAATCTGTGAACTGTCTGAAAAAAGCCCCCCCTTTCTTTGAGTCCTAGAAACGCCCCTCCTTGATCGCAACATCCTTTTGTAAAGGTTGGAAATTGCATCCCAGACTAATGAAGTTAAACAAGGCAAATGTTGACATTTAAAGCAAAGCTAAAGACAAATGAGACTGCTGCATAGATGTACAAAATTAAGATTTTCTGTTAAAGCCAATAGTTTCTCATTGACTCTATTACAATTTCTCTTTCTTTTATCACTGAAGGCAAAATGAGGCAGAAAGAGACAGAAGAAAATATTAATTATATGCTATGCTGTGCATTAATCAGACTTTTTTTGTTGTGAACGCCGCTGCAGAAGGCAACAGCATGTACTGTAAATCTGAGCTCATGCACAAATGCGCGCCATTTGACAGGAAACAGTAATTAGCTAATTAGCAACATTTGTTGAATGCAAACCGTTAACGGGTTGCAACTGTTGGTGTCACATATTGAATAAACATGCTAGTTCATAGGCAGTCATAAGAACAAGAGCTTTGACAGAACTTCTTTCTTTTTCGTTCTTTACAAGGAAGTAGGAACAACAAATTGAAACAGTTTCTCATTCTTTCTGTTTTACCGCTGACACGTCTCTTTGACACCAAGGTCTATGAGACACATTCAAAAGGAATACAAGATGAATACATGCTGAATTCTACCCTTGCATTCAAGTACTATCACTCCCCGAGTACCTTTTCTGAAGGAGGAAAAAAAAAGAGAGAAAATAAGTGAGTCATACTCACGGCACTAATGAAGGTGCAGGACTTGCCAGCAACAATAAACAAACTATACACATTAATAGTTTGAGCTTGTTTTTGATGATTCGCACATGGGACTTTACCATACACACCCTTCTTGTGAAAACAGTTTTTTGTGCCCCCCAAATCCTGGTTCTTTTCCCATTTCTCTCTCTTCTCTTTTGGGGTTTCCAGGCTTTGATATTCCTTATTTAGGTCATAGAGTCCATAGCACTTTGAAGAGCTAGCTGGTCGTATACAACTTTTAGTTTCAAGATGAAAATAAAGCTTTGAACAAGAACATCCTATAAGAGAAAAAGTGTAAAGAAGCGAGAAACAATAAATGATTTGGAGGCCTAATATAGAGAAGAAAAAAAACGGAGGAGGAAGAGATTAGGTAAAACAGACATGATTTAAGGAATAGGAGGAGGCGGCTATGAGTGATTGGGAAAGTCAGACCTGAGTTCCCCTACACATATCATCTCAAGGATGTAAGGGATGCAATACATTTCACATCACTGTGCAAATTAAGGAGCTGCACTCTGATCATAGTCACATCTCACTTTAGACACCAAATAACTGAAGGAAAGGTGTGCTTGAATGTAAAGAAGAGAAAAAAAGTAAAACCTATGTCACAAAAGTGTAACTTGGAGCCTTTTGACTTAAATTGAAGTCAATAGACAGTTTGCTGTTTTATTTAAATATTTATTTAAGTCCTAAAAAGGTAAATGTATGTATGTATGTACACATACACACACACACCCACATACCCGCTCACCTTTATCTTACCTTTACCTTTTATTCCTATATTTTTACCTGATATAGAGACATTTTTGAATCACAGGGATTGGTATTTCATTGAGCCAAAAATGTATATCATGCTTCTCTGAGGCCAGCACTAGGAGGATCCTTTTTAAAACAATATCAAAATACAAGGGCAGACTCTCCAGGCAATCGGACATCAAAGAGGACCCGACTCCATTACAAGCCATTAAAACCATAATGGCTGCTTGGAAAGAGCGAAGCTTAGACGATCAATAAAGGGCAGTTTAACTGTCTGACACAGCTCACTAATATCTGAAACATCAACTGCCGTTCAGAGAGAGAAAAAGAAGAGAGAGATGGAAGATGAGGACAGACTTAGTGGGTGAGAGGAAATGGAAAGAGAGAAAGACTCTTGAGATCATTAGAGTGCTTTCCATCCTCATTCTTTCACCCCTCCCTCCTGTACAGTATACATATACAGTAATGCAATAACTTGATTTCCACAGTAGATCAGCCTATAATACAAATCCTACACACACTTATAAACACACACTGACACACTAGCAAACCACACAGGAGGATAAGCATCATGCTATTAAAGCGCTAGAGAAATACTGGTTTAACATGAGAAGAGAACATTTTCTATAATTCACAGCAATTCCAAAATATTACTTTTAAATGTGTTTACTGCAAAACAGCACAGTACAGAAAAATGGTGCTCATCTGTCCTCCTGATGGCTGTGTTTCCTCAATTATACTAACTACACTGCCTGAACTGTTTATTTTATCAAATTGCATTCATCTTAAAACTGATCAAAGTGTCTGGTGTAACACAAACACCAGATCCAGGCAGAAAGGCTTGAACACTCTCTCCACCTCCTTACTTGATTAAATTCCTTTTCCTCTTTGTCACTCTTTTCTATCTCTCTTTCCTCCCACACGATCCTCTTTCGCTTTATCAGGGCATCAAAATGCGGAAGCGTTAAGCCTCCTTGAGGTTGATACTGAGCTCAATGCTATATTTTCATTCCCTATTGGTGCAGTCATTCAATACCTTTCTTTTTAGTCTGCGGCTGCAAGAAGTGCTGATAAATGATAATGTCTTTCTAGCTTCAGGCAACATCAGCTTAGTCTCTAAAGACTAAGGCTACATTCACACTGCAGTCAAAAACGTCCAAAATCAGTTTTTTTAAGCATATATACGACTTAGATCTGTTATTCAGTGTGAACCATTCACTGTATTTTAAAAGTAGACGTAGTCACCACTAGTTTGTGGACTGCCGTTTTGAATCCCTGAGTTTGGCATTTTGACCTTTGCCATCTTGGTTAATGGTCGTTGCCATCTTGTTTTTTTGCAACCAGAAGTGACACGAGAGGGTGGAGCAACCGAACACTGAATGAGACATGTTTAGGCGTCCAAAACAGTTATAATTAACTTTCATGATGTGAAAACACATTGTGAAAGGGTTAAACTTGTAAGACGGAAGCACAGTCAACTCCCAGACCGGACAACACCGCGGAAGCAACCTGTCAATCACAAGGTAGTCACGCCCTAAAGCATACCCTGCTTTATTGACTATTTTCCTCTAAATTAACTTAAAACTGAAGCCTTAATGTTGACTGCAGTTGCCTCCATGTTTGGACAGTGTGCTGCATTTGATGTTTTTGTTTCAGTTCAGTCAATTCAAGGCCGTAAAGGGTTCACACTGAAATCTGGTATTGGCCACATTAAAAAAAAAAGAATGTGAACAGCCAAACAAAAAAATTTGATCTGCGAAATATATCAGAATTCAGCACTCAGGCTTGTGTGTTCACTACATTCTTCCTTGCCTTTTTCTTCTACATTGTGGCCAGTGGGTAAATTTGACGGGATTTCCAAGACTTATTTTTCTTTTCAGAGGCGGTGAACAGTATGCAAACAGCTTCTCTCCTCTCAAATCACAAATCCCACTGCCAGTTGGTGTCCTCTTTGAACAGCTGTGCCACTCAGACTCAGACTCCAACAGGCAAACAATTGTTCAGAAGGATAAATGAACATCCCCATACATGCACAGATGCAGGAGCAGAAATGTGCATGCGGCTGTTGTAGGCTTGCACTAACATTGACATGTTTCTCTCAATCCATGTCAAATCTTTTGCTTTCCTTCCTTTTCTTTTGAACCCTCTCCTTAACAAAAGGGGCTTTCCTTTTCAAAGGGCCTAAGAAACCCTTGGGCACACAAAGCAGAAATTGCTATAATTGGTGAAGACGTGGTGAAGCATTTGGCACGAGGAAGTCACATATTCTAATTATGCTGGCAAAGATAAGGGGTTGTACTTGTATCAGAGAGCAGAAATACATGGCTAGGAAACTGCTTTCATGAATTGTCATAACATGCTTTCTGCTTCATTATGATATGTTTATAGTGTGACATTTGTCAAAAGATTTATCGTTGTTTTGTAGCTGCAGTCTCACATTTACATTTAAATTGGCATCATGATGTGCATATTCAAAATGACTGAGCAGTTTCTACATGTAATATGGGAATAGTGTTGTCAAATGGAAACCCTTAAGGTCTTCCATGGTTTCTAACTGGTACCCATTACGTTGTTATACACAAGGCCATTTCCTTATATTGCTTTCCTTCAAATCAGGTAATAAAGTGTACAGAATGTGTACAGTATACATCAAACCTGTCATTGAAAAAATAACACATTTATCAGAGTGGGGCTTTTTTTGACTCAGAGAATGTTTTAGAATATTTGCAATACCGCAGCTGTTTATCTTGTGTAATATTAAACTCTTCTTTAGGACTATACTACAAACATGTTGCTTGACAGTATGGTCCCTGAATAGTAAATCTGTTGCACTAGAGTGTGTTTAAGTCACAACACAGTCCACATACAAGATTCTCCCCTGAAACAGCCACAAAATTGATGCTGTGGAAGTACACAACACTATAGACTAGCTGTGTGTCCAAACAATGCTAATGAGCACATGTTAAAAGACAATTCCAGAACTGAGAGGAAACCTATTGTTGACCGATAAGTCGTTTTTTTAGCTTGCGTTTTCTTCAGCTTTAAGGACACAGCAAGGGTTTCCGACTTGATAGACGGCACAAAAACTATATGACTCACAGTTAGTGAAGTGTGTTTTATATATACATGTCCTCAAATGCAGGCAGCACAGCACAGCTATGTTTAAAATTTTAATTCAAACCTTTTAGTGGTTTGCAAGCAGGAGGACCTAAGAGACAAAGCAGACAGAGCAGCGCAGCTAGCTCATTAGAACAGAGTGGATTTTGTCTGCCCTTGAACCTCTGTCTTACTCACACACTAATACACACACAATAATACTTCCACATACATCATATGAAGTATATGTTTATACACACACAGTCATACAGGTGCACACGATTGCCTGCAGATAGACCCATGAAGATGCACAAAGACACGTATTTCACTTGCACTGATCCACGCAAAAGATTAAGCATCTGAAAGAAACACACACAAACACACACACACACACCCAGGTATACATTCACTTATCTGACGTTCACTGAACTCCACAGGTTGGTAGAAAGAAAAGGGTGAAAGTGGGGCAGAATGTTCGCTAGGACCGAGCACAGAGTGTGCTTATGGTCTGATCTCCTTGTACAACAACACACACACACACACACACACACACACACACACACACACACACACACACACACACACACACACACACACACACACACACACAACACACTGACTAGGTACTGTAGATGCATTCTCTCTTGTGCCAACCTTTACATTTATAAATACTCTTGTGGCACTGAAAGCGAGTTTGTGTTTGACTTGTGGAGTGCTGGGTATTCCTAAAGCCAAATGCGTCAGAACTGTTTCTCGTCATACTGTCTTCTTTTTAGCTGCTGCTTTTCAGCTACTGCATTTCTTCTCCATATTAGAATTCATAATCAGCATTTTACTGGATAAAACGTGCTGTTGTGAGCTATTGTGAAACAATAGCAGATTCCCTTTTGTGTTACATCAAGGGTTATATTTTATCCATTACATGCAACATTTAACACAAATTTGTAGTACGACATAATTTGAAGTGTGCTCTAAATGATATGAGTGATAGCGCTCTCCTTCCATGAGACATCTACAGCACTTGCATTTTTACTTAAACTCATGACAGTGCTTTCATGTCTTACTTGTATGAAATCTGGCATGAAATACAGGTACCATGGTATTCCTTCACAGTAAAAATAAAATCCAGGAATTGTTCATCTTCCTAAATGCTGATACAGTATCAAATTCTCTTCATACACTCTGGTGCTTGGCCTTTCAAACCACTTCCTGTTTTTATTACTGAATCTTTATGTTGAAACAAGATCCATAGCAGCTAACTCATCTGAATTTACAGTAGGATAAATACATTGTGCTTTGTGCTAGAAATCAATACACTGCTCCAAATTTTAAATGGATTTCTTCAATTAAATGAAGCAGATACTGTTGTGTTTATTCTGAAGGATCACTTTGGAAGGTTTAGAAGGAGAAGGAAGTTTGTGAGATGTGGGATTTCATTGGCCATGTTACCTGATATTTACCGCTCAATAGGTTAAGGCCAGGGGGGTCAGCGCTCCCTGTGGTGGAACGCCGTGCATTTTTAAACAGACAGCACAGACTTAACAGCGGGGCGCCAGCTGCCTCCCTCAGTGTTAGGAAACGCACGTAAACACACCAACATTGACCTTAAGCTCCAATAAACACCATTAAATATGAATGAGGACATAATTGAAAGTAACCAATGGCACTTTCTTCTTTCTTCACACACAGACACACACACACAGACTCACACTAGAAACTCCAGAGCCAACCACACATTATCTGGTTTACTACTTGGTCAATAATAATCTTGACATTTTCTTTGATGTCATTAAAACCCTCTACAAAAACCACACACAGAGACGAGCCTTTGATGGGGCATGAAAATAAGAAAGCCCACTTCAAACTTAACATGGTTTACTGTCAGTGATGATTTATGGTCCAGAGTGATAGCATAAGGAAGTGTGGGAGACTTACTACAGGCAGCATGACAGAGAGAAATCATAGTGGGCTATCAAAAGACAACAATGGTTCACTGTTGAGTGTGAATTTTTTTTTTTGTCCATCGATTGGTTTTCTGAGCAACTCCCCCTTCCCCCTCATCATCCATACCGACCCCCTTCTCCTTGAACTCTCCAACCTGCTTCCATTGATCCATATGGCTGAGAGAGATGGAGCGATCATGGGGTCTGGATAGATATTTTACTTGGACCGGGTGTTTATCTTGCAGAGGTAAACTTTAATTTCAGGCTCTGTTGTGGCATTACTTCCATTTCCCCCACCGGCAGAGAACAGTGGGAGTAATCTGCTTAATTGGTATAATTATAGGGTAAGCAGTGAACCCTTGAACACACGCCTTTGCTTTTCTAAACGGATATTTGCAGATTATGGGGGTAAAGTTCTCCCCGTCAGTATTTAGCTATACGTCTCCTCTGTCTTTGAATCAGGGCTATAATCTGTAGGACATCTTCATCACAGAAAAAAGAGAAGATCCAATTTAATGAACAGTGTTTTTGTTTAACATGCTGATGTATCGTCTGAATAATGTAGCACTATTCTTCCCTAAATCCCAGTATCAATCATTAGAATGGTTTCCCAAAATCAAAATCAAATACAAGTTATTCACAAAAATGGAGGCTTAGACTATGTAAGATGGTGTTGTATAAGAACAGATATTATTTGTTTCAACTCCACTCTTTTGGTTATTTCTCAGTCAAACTAGCTTTCATTCACAAAGCATTCCACAGACATTAGATAACAATAATATCCAATTATTTTAGTTTGGTTAAATGGTTTTTACTAAAGTCACTGTTCAACCTAACCTTAATCAAATGTTCGGGTGCCTAAACAGAACCATCAACATCCTCTATCAAGCTTTAGTTGGTAGCAGTAGATATTGTATTACATGAGAGGATATATGTTCTCATTGAACACTTTGCTGTTACTGTACGTTCGCTATTCATATTTTGCAACTTGGCAATGAAATCCCCTTATTATGTCTGTAGAAAAGATATAAACAAACATATAAACAAAAGATATTTGAGAATTTTTAGTTTGTTTGTTTATTTGTTTTTTTGTTGTTGTTTTTAGAAATTAATACAATACATTACACACCATTGATTTAGTTTATGCTTTTATCCAAAGCAACTTACAATAAGTGCATTCAACCACGTGGGTACAACCCCAAAGTGCAAGAATCAAGCAAGAACATCAACTTCATCGACGTGATGATCTACTTCAAGTGCCACATTTAGACACAATAAGAGATAGCAATTTTTTAAATACAATTCAGTATGATGCATTGAATGATAGTATTATAATTAGTTTTGCTAGAGAAGTATTCCCTATATAAATATAGATATTAAATCCAGATTAATTAACAGAAGAAGAACAGGTTTGAATATACGGTATCATTTCAAGCCCTCCAATATTCCTCCACTTATTTAGTATAACACTGCCCTGCAGAAAGCAAAGGTTTAGGTCAGACTTTTGGTGTCATCATGCTCAGGGGTCTTTCATGTTACTTGTCTGACTGCCGGCCCACCTCAGACCCTGGACATGTCTCCCTCGCAACCCAGGAGATGGAATTTTAAAAATTTACAGTCCTCTTTGAGCTAGCCTCTTGAACCCTGCAGGTCTGTGGAAATTGAAAAGTCAGTGAGAGTAAAGAAGAGAGCTAAGGTGAGATGGAGGGAGGCCATGAAAGGGAGAGAGGTTTCTGTATAGCTGGACAGACTTTGCATTACCCCTAAGGCAAGTTCTCGGCCACTTCTTGTTTCCCTCTCTCTCTTTCTCTCTCGCCTCTCTCCGCGCTCAGTGGAGTGGCTCTCCACAGCACAGGCCAGATGCTATCAGATGCCATCATTGAAAAATTCAATGTGTGTTGAGGGCAGTTCATTGAAATGAATCCCCAGACCGGTTCCTGTTTTCTCAGACTTCTCTACAGCATATTTCACAGCTAAAGCTGTTTCATGGCCACCATTCGAAGAGTAATTGAAAATCCATGGCTGATTGACTCAGACCCTTTAGTAATTAATTTTTCTTCAGTTGCACAGCTCTAAGACCAACACCCACATCTATGCTGTATGGTGGTTCTTGTGCCGTGCTGAGGTACTACTGATAGTTTAGGGCAGCTTCCCACTTGGATGGCTGATATGTACCTATTGATTCTTATATCAGTTACACATACCATATGATTATACATATATAAACACACACATACATATAAATATGAATGGTGACATGCTTTTGGAGACCTGATATTTAGCCACGCTAGCGTACTGGCTCTATGGCAATGTTGGTCTGTAAGACTGGTGGTCGTTTGGCTGGTCCACCACTTTAATCCTATCTGAAATATCTTAACAACTATTGTGTTGATTGTCATTAAATTGATACAGACATTTATGTTAAGAGTGGTTCCAATACCATTTTTTCCTTCCCGACACCGATTACGGTACCTGAACTTGTGTATCAGGCGATACAGAATACCAATCCAATACAAGTGTGTTAAAAACATGTATATATATATATATATATATATATATATAAATGCAATACTGATCGGGCAGGTTACTGGTATCGGCATCAGAACAATTGTGTTCATGTTTTCCAGACGGTGTATCCTAATGTTTTTGGTATCAATCCCTTGACCTTTACTCTTTTGCCATCATGACGTTGACATTTGTGGTTCTGGGTTAATTGTCTCAACAACTACTGGATAGATTTTCATTATCCTGTCGCCCTTAGGATGTACTGTAACTATTGTTAACTTTTCATCTAGCTTCATCATCAGGTAAAATTAAAAAATGTTGCCAATAATAAGTAGTTTTTTTACCAAATTTCCTAAAAAATCCCAGAAAACCTGCACAACGTTGTCATGTTAGCACTGTCGCTGTGAAAATGTCAGCGTTTAGCTAAAAGCACCACCGTACCATTGTACAGCCGCACAGAGAAGCTAACTTTGCTGTAGACTCTTGTCTTGTTTCAGATAAGGGTTCATGCACTTGCACTGTGGATACTGACTTTCCTCTAGTTTTCTCCTTTTCCTCTACTTATTTATCTCTTCGGTTTAGTGTGTAAGAGTGATTATCAAGTAATGCAAATAAGACAGAGAATAATAAAATGCTATGGGTAGTATAATTTATGCACAAAATAAGGGCCTAAACCGTGGTTACACTCCCAGTACTGTTATCTATTCCGCTAAACTCTCTAATACCACAGAGACTGATAGCTAGCTCAAGGTGCCTTCTGCTCTACTGCCTCTCCTTATGGCAACTGAACTGTTGATCGAGGTAGGATACCTTTTAGGAACTGGCACTCATCCACCTGTTTAGAGGCAAGTAACAAGCTCAAATGAAGGACATTTATGTGACTGCATCGGTATATTTAAGTGTGATTCTAGTAGACCATATATTCTCTGGTGATTACGAAATTAGAGATAAGTTGAGATAAACTTTGAGCTACAGGTTATCCACATTGCTTAGGCCCCATGCAGCAGAATATTGCTATTTTTTCAAGTGAAATAAGGCACCTTGATGTTACATGGTCTAATATGACATTGATACAGACAGCATGTAGGCCACCGAATCCATCTGTGTACTCTCTACAAAACCACATCAAAGGAAATGACATCTATATAGGAAACCAAAGTAGAGTTAAAGCAATGACATCTGAGAGTTCAAACAAAGAAGAGGAGAGAGAAATAGTGTGAGACCTAATAGCTTGTCTCACATTGAAGGACCTTGGAACCTGTGTCTTGGAGATGAGTCGCTGATATCTACCCAGCATGCTGAGTGTGGGAACGGGCTGCATTGACACCCACATCACGTTTGCAGCAGAGCGCTGTATGGTACTATAATCATGGTCAGCTTATAGAAAAGAGAGAGAAAGGCTGAGAGAGAGGTGTGTGTGTGTGTGTGGCTGGTAGCTCCGTTGAAGGTCTTCTTCCAAACAACAGTTCTGTGAGAAAAGAAAGATATTTTCCTGATTACTTCCAGGTTTTGGTTGATTGTGTCTATTGTGATCACATGTTGATATGTATATGTCATGGTGTGACTGTATTTTCACTCTTATTATCTGCACCTTTAGACTTCTAACATCCATTGTTACTATATGTTTGTTCATTAGTCAGTGAAAACGTCAAAGAAGGCCAGGAAGCTTTTCTTAGCACAAATGCAAATTTCCGTCCACTATCATTAGCAATAGCAAAAGCCAAAATAAACTATACATTTATATGGTTCAGGTAGGGCTGCACGATTGTTAAAATTGAGTCAACAATTCTGCCATATTTTTCGTAGACTTACATATTTAGAATGAATACTCATAAATTGTCACTGCTGCTTCATCCACATATGCACTTTAAGGCTGACAGACTCTTCCTGAACCAACCACTTTGCTTACACTCAACCAATCAAATTAGCCACAAAGCTATCTGTGAGGTCAAGCTGGGTTCGCAGCAAAGAGCATCCAATCTTTGGTCTCGGTTCTGTGGGAGGCAGACTCAAACCTAGCCTGTACCAAGCACTAACATTTCTTTAAATGTATGTTAGTTCTACCAGAGATGTTATTATACGTTGAATGACTTGGCTGTATTCATCTCACATAGCCTGACTGGTGGCAACCTCAGAGACTGTGAGTTTCCTGTGAGTTAGTTTTAACTTGTTTGTTGCTTTTTCTTAGTCTGTCAATTTATTTTTAGCAAATGTGGTCTGGAAAATCAAGGCTGATGCATCTGCATTTTAAACACAGATGACTTGGTTTTTATGAAGCTTTGTTACTTACCGCGTGTTGCTTTGAAAAGTCACAAAAATTGACCTTTTTCATACCTAACAACAATTGCTAATTGCTGTCAAATAAACCTAATACGACTCATATCTGTTGCAGTGCCAGTATTGGTGTTCGAGCTACATTGTTAATTCCATTCAACAGAACCTTTCCTTAAGAACGGAGGAAAGAGTCCGAACATGTGTGTCACAACCAAGTCTGCCTAAAAACAAGAACAATCAAAATCAGGCATCTTGGAAGTAGGAGTCCAGTTCCCCATTAAACATTAAATCTAAATATTTGGAGCCATTTTGTTCAAGGTTACCAGATACATTTCTACTCACTGTTTTATAGCCTGTTGACTGACAGTAGAAAACACCTTTGAGGAGTGATTCTCGGTTTTGGATAGTGTCCCCTGTAGTCCCTGCATTGCAGAATCTCTTTTATGTCAGCCTCACCTTAGGGTTCCTTCTGGGTTAACGCAGGCAAGTGGAAAACCTGGGTACTGGCTTTTTAGGCTGTGTAAACATGTGTAGCAGAGGGGAGGTGCTAACCACCCTCCAGCCACGCTCCAGGGAGGTGAATGCTGCTTCCACTCCCCTCAAAGCTCCATCAGTCACACAAATCCACACAGAATGCAAGTTGGCTCGGTGTGGAGGTGGGTGAGTTAGAATAAAGTAGTATGAAGAGATGAAATTAAGCTGAGAGAGTGGAAGCAAAAAAAAATAAAAATGTAGCAAGATATGGAAAAAAGATGGTGGTTGGGAGGCAGCTGAAAATATTTAGAAAAAACGTAACATGCATCATGTTTGTTGTTTATGCATGCATATGTGTGTTGGATTATTTAAAAGACACCTAAACTGCTAATCTTTTGACACAAAACATTCAACAAATTTAAAGGAAAAAGAAGATATTAGTTTAATTTCTACGGTCTCTATCAGCCTTTTTTGAGAATCTCTCGACTGTGAAATGGCCTGATATTCTCCTAAAGACCATCACAGTTCTGCTGACATGACAAGGAAACCTACTCACACATACATCCAATATCAGAAACATACAGCAATCAATAACCTTGGGAAGAACTCGTGATCAAAACTATCCAGTTCTTTCAATTCTCTTCCCAGCTCTACTCTAGCAGTCATTCAAGCTAAACACAGTCTACTCCACACCCACAAAAGTACCCCAGTTGGAAAACCAAACCCTTTGACCCTGTAGTCATAAATCCACCAGGACATAGCATTCCCCCTATCAGCATGGGCTCACACTGTTTTAAAGGCTGGATTTTCTAATGTGGAGAAAAGACCTCTTTTCTCCCTCCAAACTTGCCTTTTGCTCAAAGAGGATGCTTGAGAAGAACGAGAGCGTCAAAAAACAAAGCAATTTGCATGGCAAAGAGGTGTTCTGACAAGCAAGAAGGCGGCAGAGTTGTTGCCCAGAGGACTGGATGGCTGTTGAGCAGTGGGGAGGAATCTGCTATTCTCTCTTCTCTCTGGAGAAACCAGCAAGTGTAGCCTCCCCTGAGGGTGAGAAACATTGCACAGCACAGTAATGCACTATGTGAATATCAAATAAAGGTACTAATACAGCAAGAAAGCAGAGAAAAGGCAGAAATGAGGAAAGACACTATGGCGGCGGAAGAGAGTGGAGATATGAAAGTATTTGAGTGAGCCTGAATGCACCTTTGCTTTGCCATATTTAAATGCATGCATGTTGCCTGTATTTATGGATTTTTAGATGTGTCAGCAAGGCCATTAGTATGCTGTACTGATTACTGCAGTTCAATTCAGAAGCAGTGTCACCATAGACAAAACAAAACTAAAAAGTAAACTTCATTTGTCTTGGCTCATTTCCAACAATCTTGATTCTACAACTGAAAATTATTAAAACCCAAGGTGTGGAGAAGAATCTCTGAGGCTGGATATTTCTTAGCCAAAATACCATTCCTGCCATTCAAGGGCAGGTGCCCTATCTTCAATTCAGAGGCAATGCAAGGCATGCTGTACAGTCCAAATCATCAACCTTTTTCTCGTTATTTTGTGAATGCCCTGAGGCTGATGCCATCAGCAGTTTGGCAGAGTCTCCCCAGCTGTTGGGAGTTGTTCATTAACCATTACCCCCAGATAATTGTTAGGCTGCTATGAGAAAAAAAAAAAAGGATTTTCACTGCCACAGAGTATATCTATCCACATCACAATATTGGACATGGGCTGAGGAGGATGTTGAGGATGGGAGGGAGAGCAAGGTGGCAGCGGTGGAGAACAAATGCAGAAGGTGCTTGCTGTGGGGTTTCTGTGACAGGCCAGGATTTAACACAAAGTCAATACTACTGCAAAGTGCAATCACAATGTGTTGGCTAAAGCAGATGGCTGCGATGAATGCTACACCAGGGCCAGTCTCAGTGGCCTGTGGTCCCAGATGAGATGTTTTATGTGGGCAGACGTCTTCAGACTGTCTGCTGTCTCCCTGCCCAAGGCTGTCCATGTACACCTCTCTATTATATCTCTATTTCTAAATGTCTTTCTATCTATAATGGCCATTTATTGCATGTACAAACTATTATATTTGCATATAGTATGTATAGTATGACTGGCCATTTACCCATGCTGTGATTGCAGTAATATTATCTCCATATTTATATGTGACAAGAAATGCATTGTTTTTACACCAATGTCCTCACTTTTTAAAATTGAGTAGGAGAAAAGACGAGCTGCAAATGTTGAGAAGAAAGGGAAAAAGGTGATCGGAGTGCAGGCCAGCTATAAAGATGATTCCCAAAGACTTGCCCAAAGTAGATTAGTTGAAATAGATGCCAAATTACAGTCTTACTTATCTGTGACTGCATTGATCCAGTTTGTTTGGAGAGAGATTGTGTGTCATACTGTAGGTAGGCAGACAGCTAGAGAAAAAGGCCCCAATAAAGACCAGTTACTTTTTTACAAAAAATGGGATATCCTACAATAACCTCCTAATATGTTTGTTGTTGTAATGTCTAGACAAGGTATAAAACAGGTGGTATAGTGGAATTTAAGTACTGTAGCATGACAGATGCATCAATTTGTTTGAAAGGAGGATATACGAATGTCATTTTTCAACAATGGTTGTTAGTTATAATCAACACAATTTAATTGATAGTGTTCCACAATTTGTTTAAATGAGCATCAAGTTTGACACACAGGATGGCAGGGGAAGAAGCACTGGACTCATCCATTTTTGAAGGGAAGGGGCAACTCAGGCTGAATTTCTAACCAGTTATTATGGGGACTAGAAATGACATTTGGAATAAATATTACATTTCATAATAAATAATAAAAGCTTTTATACAAGTTAGTCTGCTGTAGATAACTGAAATGGCAAGAGGGGTGGCTGTTGTCCTTCTGTTTGTGTGCACAAAGTGTGATTCCTTCCCCCAAAAATACAGCCCTCTGCAGTTCCACTTGACACAGCAAAGCATGTTATGCAATTGCTGGATTTAATGAACATAATGCAGCTGCAGTTATGAAATCCAGGCAAATGTTCTATTGCTGTTGCATGTCAGGGCTTATGGGCTTCACTTACACAAAAATCATTGTCTCCATTTGTCTGTGTGTCTCTTTCGCACCATTTCCATTGCACATATTTTTATTTCATTACCTTCCAAGTGATTTCTGTAGTGCTACATGCTTAACGATCCGTTTAAGAGGAGAGGGGCATTGTGTAGGCCAAGAGTGGTGTGACTCGTCCCTTTGACAAAAAAAGCACAAGAACTTAACTATTTTTAATGCCAGTATATGTATGTGCAGGTAATGTGTAGGGCTGTGCAAAAAATATGAATATAGCTTACTATCACGATATTCTTTTAAACAGTAGTGTACCGATATATCCCCGACTATTATTGTATACCACCTGGATAGTCTAATACATACATCACATATTGATAACTCAGCAGATATGCATCAAAACTACTTACACACAGTCACTCAGCATAGAACACACTGAACTGAAATGCACTTGCTCAAAAAATGTATACGAAAATAAATTGTCATTGTGTCCACGCTCTCTTTTACAAAAAATTGGATTTGAGGCAATTTAAAGGACATTTTAAATCTGTTTAAATGTAACAGCAAGTTGTATTTTCAGCTCTATTTTTACATTTTTGTTTTGCAATTTATCGCAATACGTATCGTATCGCAATATAGCGCAATACGTATCGTATCGTGAGGTGCTTGCCAATACACAGCCCTAATAATGGGCATCTTTACTGTTAAAGCGAAGATGACCATCGAAGGTGTTGTATTGAAACCATGAGAACCAGGCAGATATCCAGCCTCCGCCTGGTTTTCATCTCAGGGAGGACTGCTGTCCCTAGATGACTGAAGCTGTAGGGCACGACTCCTCTCTGGTTCTGGAGGAAAAATCCGTTAGCAATAATCCAGCAAACCCACGGCGGGTCACATGTTGGGAAATGAGGGCCGAGTGAAGAGCTACATTTGATAATTCCATTATTTTCCCCTGTGGTATATTCAACCGCAGTGTTTTTTTTCTGAGCACTCATGTCCAACCTCACACATTGTGCTGCTGATGGAAGTAAAGCTGGGATGTAAACAGATTAGAGAGCATGGTGAGTCTGTCTGGTGACAGTTTGATTTTTAAAGAGGCTATATTCACTAATCACAGAGACACAAGTGTATTACTATGTATGTGTGAGGAATGTAGTGTGGATACATGCTTTTCACATATTTCAACACTGCGTCATTGCTGAATCAGTAAGTGGTCACAAGAATAATTTTCAGATGTTAAGAATAGTTTCTTTGTCTGTTGTCTTACACACACTTTGTTTTTGTACTTCAAACACAACAGTAGTTATTATTCCACCACTTCCGGTGCCTTTTTCATAATCCCCCCTAAACTCTTCAGATCTCTTAAAAGAATTCCCCAAATTTGTTTCTGTGAAACCAAGGTGTATTACCTGATTACACTGAATTTACATACAGCATATGGTCTGTGTTTGTGTAAATGAGTATAGAGTATGTATGGAATGTGAAACATACTGAATCTGAAAGTGTAAGCACATTTCAATATGTGCCTTATATTTAAACAACACTCAACACAAGTGTACGGCTAATAGATGTACAAACAAGTCTGTTATCTAAAAAATATAATTTCTCAGTACATCTCTCCGTGTTTTGTAAGTAATGCATGATGCATTCATACAGCACTGGCTGCGAGACTCATCTCAGATCAAGATAACATTACTCAATATGATGGAGGAAGTATGTTTTGTGTTTACGTGTTAAACGTCACATCACACTAGTAAAAAGTTTTAAATCAGTTCCCATATTGTTGAATATTTAAATGTTCATTCCTCCATATTATCATTAATTTTTCACACATCCTGCTTTTATACAACAACAAAAAATTCCAGGGTGTCCCATTTATTAACTTCATAGATTTATGTTAGTGAAGTTATAAATGATGTGATGCAATAGTTGACAGTGTTTTAATGAACTGCAGGATGGAGCGTCTACTAGTTTTTTACATTCATATCGGTGCAGAAAAAGGTTCTAAAGAGGAAAAGCATATATGTAACATTACATAATTATAGCTAGTCATAGAGCTATATACCTGCTGACCACATTCATTTCCTGTATAAACTAGTACACTAATGAATGGTCAACCTCACAGTAATAGAGAAAAGAGCCGTATGTGCCACTGAACATTTTTAACCCAGTTGGCAACTTGCCATCACAGCTGATCCCAGCAGTTTTGGGTAACCCAAACACAACACTCTACATTGACCTCCTGGCTAAAAAGCCACAATTTGTTGGAAAGCATTTTAAAGTCACTGTTGGTGTCAGTTTATCACAGTTGAATGGGAAATTGCTGTAAAAATACTTTCCCAATGATAACACAGTCACTCTAGTTACAGACATTGTTCCCAGGAAAGTGACTCAGTTTACCTGTTCATACGCACAGTTGGCCCTCCACTCTGCTCTACAGTAGTACAATACAATAAAATGCCACCCATCATAACAAGTGAGCATTACTTTTGAATTGCTAAGAAACCTACAATTATTAACTATCTGAAGCTATAATTACATGTAAATAATGCAAGGTGCTTGTTGCAGGGAAACGCTGGTTTGTAAGAGCATGTTATGAGGCACCTCTTCATCTCTTGATTGATATCCCTAGGCCATCTCTACCCTTGCTGAAAGTAGAGAAGAGATAGCCTGCAAATCAAATTAGCCGTCTAATGGAGCGAGATGAAGAGAGAAGGAAAGATGAGAGAAGGAGGGAGGAGAGGGTGGGAGCGATGATTCTGCAGGATTACTTTATTGTCCTTTTTGTGAATGGAGGAAGAGAGAGAGAGAAAGAGGGAAATGGGCTTGGTGGTCTGACTAATATTGACTTCAGGGGAGCTTTTTCAAGGATGTATAACCAATTACAGTGACCCTCCTACCACAAGCTTCGTTTCAGACTTGGGACCGTCACTGGATCTCCAGCCATGCTGCAGTGCTGTCTAAAATCTGTAATGGAATCTTTTGCTACTGATGCACACATACAGCACACACACACAGAGAGACACACACATTTTTACATAAATAACTATTTTTTTATATCAAAAAATATTTGTGCTATCAACAAATATTTGTGGTATTAATCCCTTAAATTCACTAAATTGAAACTGCAACAGTCAATATTTCTATATAAAAAATTAGAAGACTTTTTTTGTGTTTATCGATTTTTTCATTTTGTCTTTGTGAGATACAAACAGGTGACAAATTAGGTTGTAACGAAAAAGGTTGTAATGAAAATATACGTGTCATATATTCATGTGAATGCCTGTGACCAGAGGAATGTACAGGTATGGTAAGGAGCAGGAGGAGAGAGACATAAATAAATAAGTAGGTACATAATTGATAAAAATAATTGAACAAAAGTGCACTCAGATTCATAAGAGTCTGCAATGATCACTGTTGTAATGTTTGATTGAATGAATACAACTTACAATTGGCTAACATGCGCCGTCTCACAGACGTAACTGCAACATGAAGTGTTTATTTAGGCTGTTTGGAATTTTGTGATGTAGTTGCTGGGGGCCATCATCTGACCATCGTCTGGTAAAGTACTACTTAATCGTTCATTTAGATGACAGTATGCATACGTTAGGGTGTAATTCTGAACACAGCCTTGGTCTCTGGCCGCAGAGTATCGGCTGGGGGTTTGTCGATCTACTCAGCTGTGTGATCACTTGTGGCCCCTGCCGGCTGGGAGACAGTTAAGAGTTATGAGTGAGAAGTCAGCAATAAATCAATGGCAGAATCAAACAAGGCAATAAAATGTGTTTTAAGAAAGTGTGAGTCAGTAAAATCGCGACAGGTCTTTGAGCATGCAGCTATAAATACACAAACTAAATATTATGCAGTTTAGTGCAGCAGTATGTGAGATTAGCTGTGGACAGACACATAAATGCACACTCACACATTCACTCACAAACACATAAACACACACACACACATGACCAATCTTACTCTCTCCGGGCAGAGATAATAATGTTGATAAGTAAGTTCAATAAATAAATAATAATAAAATAATTAATACAAATAAAAATAAAAATGTTAATAGCAATAACAAGAAAAAATAAATAAGTAATGAAATCAATTAGTAGTAAGGGGTTTGGTGTAGCCCGGGAAGGAGGCTGCCATGGAGGGATAATAGAGTATGCCCATTTTCTTCTTTTTGTCTCCTTTTGTATTTAGTTTTCTTATCTTTTCCTCATGGGTGTCATTGCCTTAGGCCGCCCTCAGACCTTTAAGATGGAGCTGGCCTACTGCAGGTCATCACTTCTCATTTGGGGCTGACCCCAGACCCCTTTGGGAGGGAGCCAGTCTATTGTGAGTGAATTATGTTATTATTTTACTTTTCTTTCTAGTTTTTTTTTGTTGGTTGAGGGGACCCGGCCCTCGCTCATGTAGCCCTCTGTGCCAGTCTGGTCAAACAAAGCCCTCCAAAGTATTAATTATAATAAAGATGTAAATAAAAAGGCACAAGAAAATGGAAAGCTGTGACAATGACAAACAAAAAAATAGGCAGGGTTGAAGGAATGGATGCAAAATATATACAGTGGGACTTGACAACACTTTATCTGAATAACCTCAAGCAAACGTAAATATGTTGCGTTTGATAATACAACAACATTGGCCCAGAAATCAGTCAGGCTTTAACAGACATACAGGACATACAGGCATGACAATATAAGGATAGAAAATGTGACAGAAAGGCATCTCATTGTACAATATACCAGATATCACCTGTTTCTCTCATTCAAAGCATTTGGTTTTATTCTGCTGAGCTTTAACTGTTTATGAGCAATCAACATGCGTCACATTACTGTTCTTCATTGTGCTTTGCATGAAAACAAGATGCTGCCATCCTTGGAGAGTGGTGGCGAATAAAAAGAAAGAGAATGTACAGGGGAACAAAAATGAGAGTGAGGGCGACAACGTTGCTTATGAAACCATCTGGGTGTTCCCAGCATCATCCTTCTGCTCTGGCACAGGGGCTGTGTTTTTCTCTTCTTCCTCTCGCTCTCCTATGCCGTGTCTGTTCTATGTACCCATGCTTTATTTATCGTTGCCTTCATTAACAATTTAATTGAAAACCAAGGGGAAGAGTCACATCTGAATGTTATTAGACCAAATGGGACAGATACGGTCCCGTATGTATGAGCTGTAAATGCTTTCTCCAGCAAATGGGAGAGACAGAGAGAGAGGGAGGGAGAGAGAGAGAGAGAGAGAGCGAGAGAGAGAGAGAGAGAGAGAGAGAGAGAGAGAGAGAGAGAGAGAGAGAGAGAGAGAGAGAGAGAAAACTAGATGTCTGCCAACTTAAAAGATAGTAATTTGCAAATGCTGGCTGTCTCCAGTGAAATGTTTGCCCACTCATAACATGAAGCGCCTGTGTGTGGGCTTCCCCTGCACTGCCCATACATAACCTATTATAGAATGAATATCATATTGCGCTGTTTATTGGAGTTTCTGTCAAATATCTTAACGCTTTACTGAGCATCAGTAAACATGTGTGTTCCTCCTCAGGGGAATGATGGGCTACAGATTTTTTCAGTAAGCAATTTTCTTGCAGCTACCCCAATTTCTCTGGCTAGAAGGTGAAACAATGTGTTAAAACAATGACATGCATTATGTGTTTGGACATGGAAATCTGTGTGGTTGTGCGTATGTGCACACTTGCAATATTTATTTGTGAACCAGCAAAAAGCAGAGGAAAATAATAGAGGTGAAAGAATACAAAAGATGAAAAACAGTAGAAGAAAGTGGACATTTAGAGGCCAACCTATGTCATAATAAGGGACTTGTTCTTAAGAGGTAAAGCATTTAGACAAGTATGTGTAAGGTGTCACCTTTTTAGAAATTTCTTGATTAAGTAAATTACATAAGCTTGGTCGACTAGTGGACTGATTTCCCTGTTCCAAAAATACAAAAAGTCTCTTGTATCTCATAAATTCATACCACAGGTATTTTATCCCAAATTTTATCCCAAATTCCCACATAATTTGACAATGAAACACTTACCCCTTGGAAACCATTTTCCTCATTGGCAGAAAATAACAGCGGTGGGCAACTTGAATTTACATCAGTAGAAATTGGTTCCAAAGGCAACTAATTTCACAGTGGAAAAAAAAAAGTCTCAAATGTCAATCTAATCCAGGAACTGTGGCATTGTAATGCTTTAGGGGTTGTAGGGAGGAACTTGTGTCCTGCATCCCAAGTGTTGTTAGGTTTAGGCTGCTAAAATGGAATTCTGTTTGTTGGCAAGGCAAAGTAACTTCTTCAGTTGTTTCCTGGCAACTTCAGTGTGACGACAAGACTGCAGAAAGTTACTGTGCTTGGCCAAAAAATAGTCTGGCGCATAACCCATAACCTCACATAAAACCACATTGTATCATTTTACCCTTTGGCGTTGCACAGATTGAACAAATAAGATGTGACATTTTAATTAGTGGGCTTAAACTAAGCTAAGCTAACAGGCTGCTGGCTCTAACTTCATAATGACGCTACCATACAGACTCAATCTTCTCATCCATCTCTCAGCAAGAAAGCTATGCATGTTACACATACAACAAAACCGGAATTAGACAAGATCAGTATGTGTTACACTATACAGTATATTATTACACTCTTCTCTTCATACCTACTGGTTATGTGGGGTTTATCTTGTGTAACTGAACTACTGGTAGATGATCTATGGTCAAACCAGGCACCGCTCATCACCTGGCCATTACCATCCCTACAGTGAAGCATGGTGGTGGCAGCATCATGCTGTGGGGATGTTTTTCAACGGTAGGAACTGGGAGACTAGTCAGGATTAAGGGAAAGATGAATGCAGCAATGTACAGAGACATCCTTGATGAAAACCTGCTCCAGAGTGCTCTGGACCTCAGACTGGGGCGAAGGTTCATCTTCCAACAGGACAACGATCCTAAGCACACAGCCAAGATAACAAAGCAGTGGCTTCAGGACAACTCTGTGAATGTCCTTGAGTGGCCCAGCCAGAGCCCAGACTTGAACCCGATTAAACATCTCTGGAGAGATCTGAAAATGGCTGTGAACTGACGCTCCCCATCCAACCTGATGGAGCTTGAGAGGTCCTGCAAAGAAGAATGGGAGAAACTGCCCAAATATAGGTGTGCCAAGCTTGTAGCATCATACTCAAAAAAACTTGAGGCTGTAATTGCTGCCAAAGGTGCTTCAACAAAGTATTGAGCAAAGGCTGTGAATACTTATGTATGTGTTATATTTTCGTTCTTTATTTTCAATAGATTTGCAAACATTTTAAACAAACTTTTTTCACGTTATCATTATGGGGTATTGTGTGTAGAATTTTGAGGAAAAAAATGAATTTAATCCATTTTGGAATAAGGCTGTAACAAAACAAAATGTGGAAAAAGTGAAGCGCTGTGAATACTTTCCGGATGCACTGTATATTATTACACTCTTCTCTTCATACCTGCTGGTTCTATGGGGTTTATCTTGTGTAACTGAACTACTGGTAGATGATCTATGGTCAGTATCTTCCTCTTGGTCCTGGGTTCCTCTATGCACGAATTTCAGCACTGACCCCTGTATTAGAAATACAAGGAATCAACATACAAATATGTTCAAACTTCTGTAATTAACTGGGCATAAAGCAAGATGGTTTAAAGGTTCAAAAACAAAATAGAACAAATCTTGCCATAAATACATTAATCAAACATGTACGTATATATGCTTAATATTATTCATTTACATTTATATTCATACAGGAAATGAAAACACAATTAAGGGATTTAACTTAAAACCAAGACCCTAAATTCCTTGATCTAAATAAGACATAATCCTTGATTGATCATTTAAAAAAGTATGCAAACCTATATAAAATCTGTTTTTTTTTTCTTCTAAATACTACTGCTATAAAAAAATCTGAGTAACGGAAACCAAATGTACAATTGCAGTCAGCAACAACCGTGTACACAGATAAATGGCTCGAGCAGAGCAGAAGCTTCTGATTTTCATTGTAAAGCCTACAAAGCAGCACACTGTACAGTCGCCTAAACTACAAACACTGTAAAAGGATACAGATGGAATCCAGCTACGTATGAAAGTTCAGTTTATTATACATCTGCATCAATGACATTATTCTACGATACCACATTGATCGTTCATTACATGCATATATACACTTGGAGCCACACAGCGTGTGATGCGATGTGGTTTGATAGACATTTTTAACAGTAACAAGACAGCCCACAAACTGTCACCAGATTAAATGTGGCTTAATTCTGATTGCCGCACAGAAATATTTGACATCAATCACTTCAAGACCACAGAGAAAGAAAAACCTAAAGCTTAAAAGTTAAGTTATTAATTTAACTTCAGCAGACTCATAGTGGGAAGCTGATCGTGAAAATAAGTTTTTAGGGCCTTTAAAACTGACCACAGCTGCAATTCCTTTCAGGTCTACGTGGGGGATTTAAAGCACAGAAGATTTTCACTTTAATAGAGTATCACTTTAATTCTAAATATGAGGACATCAACATTTTTTGCAGTGTGTTCACTACAACCTGGCCAACTAAGCAGAGAAAAATACAAGCTCATGCAATGTTATCCCTTTCCTCCCCAAAGGAATCAGTGTATAGAGCGATGGATTGAGAGGAGGGGGAGGGAGGGAGGGGAGAAAAGAACAATAATAGTCTCTACAGTTCAGTATCTGCTCATTAATCATTCATAGTCAGCCAAGTGGTAGCAGCAGGGAGCACAGAGAGATTTCAGGTTACGGTATCAAATCTCAATTTATAAATAGAATAGTTATGGAGCTAGGCGGCAGAATAGCATCACTCATAGCCCCCTCCTCCCACCTCCCTCTGAGTATTCACTGATTTCTCTGTGTCGAAGGTTTGGCTAACATGCGGTGATACTATGTAACCATATGAGTAAGACCCGAAAAGTGGTCTTAAAACTGTAAAATATATCCTTTTAAACATGCCTGATCATGCTCACCCATGAACACGCTCTGGTAATGGACTTCTCAAGCTGCAGCACAAGTGGGCGTCACATCCTCTCCTCTCATTTCGCAACCAATCCTGTCGATATCTGTCGCACACTCCAGCACACCTGGATCAATAAGAAAATGCTGTCCCCGATCCTGTTTGTGATAGCGATTCATCTCCAGTCATCTCATCTCCACCGCTCAAGGACAGCTTGTCTACATATGGTCAAATGAAGAACAACAGAGTCCTACAAGCCCGATGAGGGGATGAGAGAGAGGGGGGGGGGGGGGAATCGCCATCTTTCCTGCTTCTCACTCCCAGAGAAAGGGCGATGACAAGTGACACCGTCTATTGATTAATGGTCGACTGAACGGCCACATCTAACATGCCTAGCACATGCTGTACAACAAATTAATTATTTAGTAATGTAAGATCAGCTGGAGAGGGTTACTTCTTCCTGCATGCATGTTTATGTGTCTCTTTATAGCTAACTTATTCAAATTAAAATCAAGGTTATGTACATGCAGACACGTACTGTTGACATGAGACATATCAAGCTCAGCTACAGATATTTCACAAAATTTAATTGTGTCAGCCACGTCGAGCCCTGAGGTCGCCCATGACCGTAGAATAGAGTCCACAAGCTTCCTCCACTATGCAGCAGTGATGAAGCTTTAAGTGGTAAGCTTGAGGGAAGAGTCTAATGATCTTAATCTGAGCTCAAACTACTTTACACAGATTTAAGAAGTGAGATGAGCAACCATCAGCCTTTCAATGATGAACTAGAGCCTTGACCCTTTCAGCTTGAGCCTAATATTTTGCCTTTTTTATTATCAGAATGCTTAGTTGGTTTGATAGATGACTTTAGAAAAAAAATGTGGGTGGTTTATTGTGTTTGAGATGATAGATTCTGTCTCTTTTCTATCTCATAAGCCCTTTCCTCACTTTTTCATGTACATCTTGTTCTACTGTGTGTGGACTAAACTGAACAAGGGTAACCATAGAAGAAGAGGCGTTGCATGTGTGGGTTGGATGTCCATGCATGGTTGATTGAAATACCTGCGGCGTAAATGAAAGCCTCTGCCTCGCACAGCAGCAATTCAGCAGCAGTGCGTGTATAATTGAATGCTTGTGCAGGGCAATCCAAACGTTGAACGTGGTGCAGGAAAGGTTCAATGCTAGCCCAGCACCGGTTTAGTGCCAATGTGCAATATAAGGCCACTCCCAAGCATCACACCTTGTGCAGTAAGTTTAACTACATGTTAGGATGCAGGTGAAAGGATTTGGTTGTGCAAATGATTTACATTCGCAGGACCAATCCTGATATAAAAAGAAAATACATATTTTTAATCACATTAGACCTGTCATTGGACCCTTCAAGCTCTTCCTCATATTATCTGTCCTGACATTTATCCAGAATCTGATTTGTATTTGACAGTCGAGTGAAGCTCATATTTGTAATATGAGGAAGGAAAGAGTGATAAAAGGTCTAAACGCTTGACCTGAGATAAGAGTGGTGTGATGGGGTGTTGTGCAAGGCCAACAACATAAACAGAACATCACTCAGTCTGTGTGTGGGTGCGTGTGTACATGGCATTAGCTACAACGTGATTGACATGATTAAACAGGGGCCGCAGCAGGCCATAAGCTATTAGAGAGGAGGGGACCGCCACATCACTCACCTGTCTAGAGGCCAGTTTGTGGGCATAGCATGTAATGATGTGTACTATGTCCTGCCACAGTACGGAGCAGCGCTAGTGCACAAATGAAGAGTGCTTTCACAGTTGTTTTGATGTTTCTATCACTATATGTGAAATTTTCCTTTCTACCTTTTATAGTTTTAAACCCCAGGAACAAGCATCAAGTATAATTCATAACTGACAGCGGTATTCTTCACTGTGCACCTCATTTTTTACATTTGAATTATATATTTCTTACTTAATCAAACCGCTTTAAGAGGCTAAGGATGACATGTCAAACCAATGACATGTTAAATGTTGTTAGTGAATCAGTACTACTACACATTACGATATTTTATTTTAAATATCGTGCTTCTGTGTTTTATTCCTTCAGAAGAAGGCATGCCAACAATTGCTATCAATAATAGGGTTCAAAAGGCCTCAATTATTATATTATCTGGATTCTTCTCATGTCTATGTATGCTCATATCATCTGTTTACCAGCACCATATCAGTCAGCTTCCACTTCCCGTCCCCCAGCGCCTGTGTGGACGCCCAGCACAAACAGTGCAACACATTTAGACACACAAAGTACACACACACACATGGCTAATATGTCTTTCTTTAAAATAGCTCAGAGCTATTGAGTGTGTGTATGTCTAGGGTTTAACTGTCCAGTAAAAATACAGCCTATATATTTTGGGGGTGTTTTAATGTGGTGACGATTCATCATGTATCTTAATACATTTTTGATGGATTTATATTGTAAATTACCCCCATATCGCCCTGTCTTATTCTTTTTGGTTGCATATGAACTACATGCAAGTGACAGGGTCTGAATCCTGATGTACATACTCGTACCAGAGTGACTGTACACTCACACTTGCCTGGTCAAGCCCATATAGAAGGCTGTAATGTCTGCATCCTACTGTGCATTGCATGGATCTGAAGCCGCTTTCTTTACTGTGTGCTATTAGTACATCTGATCCCTCTCAAAGTAGTCAGTCCATGTGGCAATATATCATCTATCACTCTCACATCCCAGAGCTAAATTGCAGTGAAGTCAAGCAGATTCTCTCCATTTAACCCCCAACTTAAAAATGTGAAGAGATGTGTGCATTGTTCTCTTATACTCTTGCGGCCCACGCACACCAGCAGTACGAGATCAATAATCAGACAGCACACAAAGCACTTGATGCCTCATAATTCCTATCTCATCTTTCTTCTTTCCCTTATTCATACTCCCTATTTGTCTGTTTCACTCCCTCCATTGTCTACCCGACTCCATGTCTCTTTCATCAGCACTGGACCTCTCACTCAATTCCTCCACTATCTACCTGCAATATTCATCTCTTTCTCCCTTCTCCATCCTGGTGCTAATGAGTTCTGGATGTGGTCGGTGTGGGGTCCAAAGCTTTTCCCTTACTGCCGCCTCTCCAGCTGGGTGCTCCCACGGTGCACCAAATGCCTCTCTTGAATATTGAATAAACCCCAGGACCACCTCCGTGCTTCCTGATCAACAGCACTGCTATTACCTAGCTATTACTCTGCAAGGGGTCCTGGGGCTCCGTCAGGATGGATGGGCTTTTGAATCTGTTGTGTTGTTGGTGAAGGTAGAGATATTGGCAGGGGTGGGTTGAGTGTTTGAAGTTGTTTGGTACTATACCTTGCAATTATGAAACCTTTCCTTTCAGTTTTATAACTTGCTGAAGTCTCTTCAAAGCACCTCAAAAGTGTGTTATTCTGGGATGCATCCAATCCAGATGCGACACTCAGGTAACTTGACTACCGGTGTGTAAAATTCATTATGGCCTCAGATTTTCCCTCGAATACGGGGACTATCGTTATTGGCTTTATGGGAAATTCATCACAACTGCTGGGTGATCAATAATGTTGCAAAACATGTCCATATTCCAATTTATTCACAGAATCTGAGTATTATATCCAGCGTGAGCGTTGCCTCCAAGTGTTTGCTGCAGCATCCTTGCATTGCATCTATACCAGAAAACTGGAATAGCTAAAAATATCTCTACATTTTTAATTCGAAATTGTAAGGTAAAGACTGTATAGTTGAGAATGGGTTTTTAAAGTGGAAAGCAGATTAAAAATCCAGGGTTTCAGATTATTCCGTGATGTAACACCTTTGGTATAATAAACATGATAGGTAGGAGCAAAGCACTGTGAGTTAGCTGATATTTACCTACCATTAATTTTTTTTCTAGCCCCTCCATGATAGCCACTTCATTATTCAAAGGCCAACCACACAATTAGCAGCAGCAGATCCTATTGAGAAGCAGTCCCGCTAGGACCAATCAATGCTATTAGATCCATCAATGTGATTAGACACACTCCTGTATCCTTCTTATTTCTCCCTCAAACTGCTTGTGCTGGGAAAGGTTTTAAGGCTTGTTGCCTTTATTTTTTGCACCATTGATCCAATCCCATGCCAAATCAGGCAGGTATATTGCAGGAGATATAAACAAAGAGACAGGTTGCATTGGGTGTTGGTAATAGGGGCTTTAACAATTATATCTAAGTCTTGGGCTGAAATTTTAATTTACAAAGCTCATTTCAACCACACTAGCTGCATGGCATCCATGGATGTCAATGTTGGCTCGTCAACTGGCTCCAGACTGAAGTATCTCAGCATTTATTACATTTAGGGTTCCCAGATGATGAAACCTGCTGTGACTTTTATGATCCCCTGATTTTTCCTTTAGCACCGCCATGAGCTTGACACTTCTGTTTTGTGTTTAATGTCTCAACAAATATTGGATTGCTCACCATCAAAGTTGGCTCCGGATGAATTATGATCCCCTAACCATACATGACCGGACAGCTTCAGAGTCAGCTCCCTAGGCAGCAGTTGTGACAATTGCAGGTCTTAAAGCCCTACAAAAATCGGTGGACCTCAGAAGTTTGAAATACAATCCATTCACTCAGTTAACTGTTCTGATACACAAACCCTTACTCACTCGTGGTATACCCTGTGAATCAGCAGCAAACATCTCACCTTGCTTCTCTGACTCTGTCTCTGTGTACCTGTTATTTTCTATTCCTGGGCCTTTTCTCACTTTTCCTCCATGCATCAACATAAAACTAGTTTGATTGTGACTTGAAAAAGCCCAAACGGAGCAGCAGCAAAGCTTTTGTACTCACTTCAAATAGAATGTGATAAGCGACTGTGCGTACAGAATGTCTGAATAGATCACCACTGCTATGGTATCAGAGATTCACCTCAAGTCTTCACAAAAAACATTATTCTCAGTCGTTTCGCCGACCTTGAGGTGAGATGAGAGGGAGGAGCTTCCCTGAGCCCGCTGCCACAGTTTTAATTACTACAGGCAAAGAAAGGCAGCTGTGGATTGTGTGACATCGGCGACATCTGTGGTTAGAGAGTCTGTGAATGCATCTGCCCTACCCTATGCGTGATCTGTGTGTATGTGCACACTGCTTGAGCTATACACCAAAGACCATCCAATTTGGGCTGGCCAAAAACCCTCTTACATAAGCCACTGCTCTCAGATGTGTGATATCACGGAACTATTTTGGGCTTTTCCTTTGAAAAAGGCTGTACAGAGTTAGATAAAGACTGGCCTGTTCTTTAAATAATACATTGGAGCTCCCAATACACGGTCCTCACACAATTGCAGTCAAAGCTGACCTGTAGACTTTGGCTTTTTTGAGATGTCAGAGAAGAAAATCTTTCATTTTATTGTGGAAGACTTTAGCCCTTCTCATCAGCTGACCTGGATTCAGTAGACAAACAAGATATATCTTTGTCACTGTCCTAGATTTTGCTCTGACATCAAACAGATGGTGAGACTTGTCGAATGTCATGATTGAACTTTAATACTCTGATGATATTTTCTGCTTTCCATGGTCCATTTTGGTTCAAAGTGACCAATTTATCTCGGGTCAACAGTTAGTTTGATTCATAAAATACAATATTAGATCCTTATATGGCTTTCACTCACACATGCAATGGCCTAATATTCAGTGAACTGCATGACAGAGTTCTACCAGCAAGAGTAAAGAAATAAAAATGGATTACTTATAGTGTCTTAATGCTATTGTTTTCTCTGTGATTCTCCAAGTGGTCTCAAGTGTTAAACAATTTGAATATTTAAGTCTCAGGATTGCTCTTCTACACATTTGTGTTGCTTAAACATCCTGATTGAACAATGTTGGTTGAATTTAATGAGGAAATAGTCATTCATTGTTTTTACGTGTTTTAAAGGGTTATCACTGACATTTCTGTATTTACATGTAACCCAAATGAACATGTATGTTATTTTCCCTAAAAGACAATGGATAACCAGAAGTGTAGGACCTGCAATCCTATGAAGTTTTACATTCAGCATGTGTTTTATTAGTCCATATTTCTTTCTGTAGTTTATATGGGATTCTCAATTCAGTGTTGTGTTGCATCAGATGAAACAATTAAAACTGTGCCCAAAGCAAAAATATCTCCTACAAAACAGGCAGGCAAACCTAAAACATGAATGGATACGGTTGTGGAGCATCGTTTGACCACAAATTATCTTCCCAGTGCAGTCCTGAGAAGACTGGTGCAATCAATTTGGGTTTAGAAGATCACTAGCTCTTATTACAGAACTGTAGAAGCATCTCCCAGTGTGGGTGTAGCAAACAGCCATAGCTAAACGGAGATTAAGGCAATGCTGGAAAGACCCCTTGAAGCCCTCTTAGGCTAGTGGGTGATTTTGGATTTAGCAGTGGTAGCAAGATAAAGGCCTTTCTTCCTGCTTAATTGATGGCTGTAATCCATGTGTTGTTTTAAAAGCCTGTCTCGTTGATGTGTGAACACAAACCCCTGTGGGTCTGTGCAGAAAGTGGTGATTTAGAGGGCCAAACTGAGGGTTTCCCACTGATTGGGTGAAGCCTTGTAGATTTGGGATCCTCTTAAATGGCTCAGCTGATGACAAAGAGGTTGTTGAGGGTGTAAAAAAAATACAAACATTAATGCCCTTCATGCAGATTCTTTGATAATCTCTTGTGTCACTGTATTTCAGTTGCAAATAAATACATTTTGATTTGCACGATTTCTGCCCAATACATTCAAATCATATTAAACTGTATTATCATAGCTGTCATGCTATCTTACACTATATAGTACATCGCTGTGACTGTCAGTCCTGCTTTCTACACGTTTTGACTTTTGAATGTCCTCTGATAAGTTCTCAAATTTCATTCTGTGTCAGTTACTCCCTTTTCGACCATGTACGGTACATTTTCAGTGGAAATCAAGTTTTTCCATGAGCGTACAATTATACCAGCACTACTGTGATTAATGTCTAGTGAGGGATAGAGGCTTAATGAGAAGATCACAGTCATCCCTAAAGTTAGGAGGTGCTTGAACTCCTCAAGGCTTTAGCACAAGTTAAGGAAATCTACTCGTGTACCTCTTGGTCTCAGTCAGAATTATAATATCCTTGTGTTGATTGCTATCATGAATCACAAGTTCTGCTTAATCGCTACAAAGTATGTAATTAACCCTGCACCGATTCAAATCACTCATTATATTACTAAAGATAGGACGTTGAAAATAGAGCATGGTGCCTTATTATATCAGGTCTATACCTTTTTCTGACATGCCTTTAAAAAATACATCATGAAAAAATACTAAAATGTTGTTTTTATGCACACATGTTGGTTACAGTTCTACAGATATATTACTATGATGCTGCCAGTAACAGTTATTTATGAAGCAATTCAAACTGAATATAGTGTAAATCAAGCATTAAGTGGCAGATCTTTGTCTATTCTGGCCTGTGCAGGTTGTTACATTCATTTGCAAATTATAATCTTAATGCAAAAAATTAATTACAGCTATTTTTGCCTCTTGAGAAAATGAATGACCTATTGTTGAAAATGTGCTACAAAGTGGAAGAGAGAGAGAGAGAGCAAAACTTGATTAGCATGGAATTGTCAAATGAAAAGTGGGATGGGTGGAAACAAGGACAATTGTGACTGTGGGTGGTGATGGTGTCTCTGTGCAGCGGAAAAACACAGATGAGAACGACCACATTTTGGATAAATGTAGTATAACACCAGTTGAAGACGTTCTCATCATGTTTAATGAGCACGTTTGCACTACTTTAATTGCTCGATACATCTTAACTAGACCAGTATCAGCTTTAGTTTCACTCTTCAACTTTTCCAACTAAATTGCATTCAGTGAGTGTTTATGCTTGCTTATCATATTTAGTTCATTAGTGTGTTAATGTTCTGGAAAAATACTTTCAAAGTTTACCTTTCACAGTTTTATACGGCCCTCCCTTATTTGAACATGAATTGATGTGCCTGACATTTGCTTGGGTTGCAGTGGTTGAACAGAAGATTAGGTGTGTGTAAAAAGGCTATTAGTGTTTGAGATTGAGCACATTTTATTCTTAAATGTGTGTATGTGTGCGTGCGTGCATGTGAGGAATCTGATTGAAACTGCTTGCATGCGTAGAACAGAAACGCTTTTAACTTGCAAACCCAAAGCTGAATCACTTTGATGAGCTGCTTTTTTTCTGGCCATCAAAAACATAATGTAACACACAAACAGGTATTCACACAGGGGACAGCAGATGAAAACTAGCCTCTCTGGCTAACTCTGGCTCAGTTACAGTTTCACTGTTGATTGGTGTGCATTGTCCCTGCAAAATAAATAAACAAATAGATAAACACGCCTATACATACGCCAAGACACACACGCACATGCACAGTATGAAACCAATTTGAAAGGTCATGCAAACAGGGGTCATCAATTCCACCCAATATTTACAGATCTGTTTACATTTACATTATGAAGGGGCTATTTCGCTGACATTTGAAGTAATTTAAAAGAGTTGATTTGTTCACACACTTAGACCATGAATGAGTGTGTGTTTATCACGGCCACCCTGCGATGGTTTAATCCCTGAAATGACAGAGGCCACTGCTCAAAGACAGGGCACATCTGAAATCTGCCACCCAGTGCTATAGGTTCAGCAACACAGTACTTAAAAGTGTTGCTGTGCCAACAGTTCAAGTGACGTCAGCCTGATTACTTATATTACTTAGACAGACTCAAAGCTCACTGAATATTTCTCTCTTTTGTCATTCCAGCTGTCCTTTGCAGCAACAACCCCAGTTCTGGCAGACAAGAAAAAGTACCCCAACTTCTTCCGCACCGTCCCATCAGACAATGCCGTGAACCCAGCGGTAGTGAAGTTTCTCAACTTCTACAACTGGAGCCGTGTGGGAACCCTCACACAGGATGTGCAGAGGTTCTCAGAGGTCAGTGTTCCTTGTTCATTCTTTCAAGAGACTACATTTTGATATGTAAACTTTTGCATGCCACAGAAACCTGAGGTGGTATAGTGAGCTGTTACATAGAGCATGCACAGCTAATGAGAGCCACTTTTGATGTATTCTGAACTAAAGTAGTATTTAGTATTTATCCATCAAAAGACACTGCAACCTCAGTTTTCTGTACATAAAGAAATCAGGTGCCTGTTGTGGTGTGTGCTGTGCCATGATTAGTTCAATCATTACATTTTAAGGTTTTAAGTCATTGTGGATGTTGTTTTTTCAAAAGAATAACATAAATTGACAATTCAGTTTCATTGAAATAATATATTGCTCAACAATTCGTCCTCAGACCAAAATGCAGTATTTGCATGCATTCAATCAATATTAAAACTAGTGTTGGTAATCTAGAGAAACTAGCAAGAGTAAGCAAGATTTTTTTAGTAGCGAGCAGCACTAGTTTCAAAAGTCGCTAAATCAAGCAACTAAATCGCTAAGTCAGCAACACTGACAGCCCGTACCTTCAGGCCTCCCTCCAAAGCCATTCCCTCAAGATTATCATTAAGAACGTAAACAACGAACATGGCTATATTGTCAAGCTGCGTGCAGGAAGGCAGTTATGTGAAAGATAGGTAGCCTGTCCAATCAGTTCTTTCTGGTGGAATGAAATGATTGGATGGGATTATTACAAGTCCTACAACAGCAACAGATACAGGATCTAGTTCTGTTTTTGACAGAGCATTTGGTTTAATGATTGGTGTCGGGATGTAATGATAAATTTAGCAAATGTGACAAAAAATAACCAACCCTGGCTTTAGGTGGTCAAATCAAGGATCACTTCTTGCAGAGACAGCAAAGATAAATGCACAACATAAAAAATTAACCAAAATTTTGACCTCAAAATTCAAAAAGGAATTATGGAAGTGGTACAGTTTACACAGGTAAACGCTGCATAGTACTAGTAGCCTAAATTGCAAGAGGGGAAGATTGCATTGTAACACTTTCTCTCTGTAAATTTCTTAATTGTGAATAAATACTGTGTTCATAAAAATATAAATCCCCACACTGGACATGTAAATATTCATAGGTGCGTTCTATGGGATTCAGTCTCAGTCAGGGAGATTCTAATCTAATCATAAACAGATGCAGAGACTGGGAGTAGTATCAGTACTGAACAATGATTGGCATTTTTTTTAAATTGGATTTAGAAATTCAGATGATGCCAACTTGATATGAGTGGGTGGCAATCAATTGAATTCAAGATATTCTCCACTAGTTTACTGAATTAATATTTTTCCACCCACGTGAAACTCTGTGGATGGATTCTGCAGGATTCTGAGCAAATGTGTAGATTATAATTTTCACACTATGTTTTATTGTTATGTTTTATATACTAAGTAATAGATAAAAAAAAATTGATGGCTGAGAATAAGGAGGATAAGATAAGGACTTTCATATGAGTAAAACAGATGAGAGCAGATGTTACAGAGTAAATATTTTGTAAAAGAAATTAATGTTTACATTAGTTGATTTTGCTTGATTATTATTTTACAAATTCCATCTGTTATTAATTCAATGTCCCTCTCCTATTCAATAGACAGAAAGCACCCTTCAGTTACTGTACCTGGCTATATTTGTGAGAAATACTTTATAGAAACTTCTTCATTACATTGTTCGCTACATTTTAAAGATAGCAGATTTTTTTTGGAAGTTGTGGAAAGTCGGCCTGGAGAGGACAATTTTGCATTCCCCAAAAAAGAGTGTCAGGCAGCCTTTTACATTGAAATAAATAAATATATAGATATAATATATGACCTATTGTTATATAATTGTTGATATAATAATCCAAATAATTTATAAATATTTTACAAGTTAAAACCATGTCATACCAAAATGGATGGTGACTAACGAGACAAAATTATTCCTGTTTGTGGTTAAACAGTAGTAAAACATACACGTTTGTCATACCTTTACCGAATATTTTATCACATCAGCGACACAGGAACATTCAGTTAATAAAAGCCATGTCAGAGGTATTGAATGCAGGAATTTGAGAAACACATTTGCCTCAAGGCCCTGGTTGAAAACAATCTGCGGGGGGGGTATAAGAAGTCTCACTGCAAATCTCAGAGAGCCCAAATCCCTTTATCTCTCCCCTCCTGAAAGCGCCAAGGGGCTTAGGACGGGAGGGAGACGGGCGGCCCGATTCAATCAACCTGCCACGAGATTGGCCTCTAATCCTGATTTACCAATATGCAAGCATCGCTTCCGTACTTTGATTTGTACAATCCTCTGTCAAGTTCACAGCACGTCGGTTTTTGGTTCATCTGGAAATCATGGTGGCGTGGAGAAAGACAAATGGTTGTTGCAAAATGCAAAAATGTTGTTTGCTAAATGTTGTTTGGATACTGCCAATGAAAATAAAATAACAATACAATGCATTATGAGTTTAATAGAATAATTCTAGTTTATTTCAATCTGGCGTATTCTCCTTAAATGTGGCTATTGTGGCTCTATGGGTTGTGCTACATTTGCGTCTCCATCTCCACCTCTGTAGAGATTTAGGAAATGACAACCAAACAATTTGTATTTTGGGGAAAGCTGTGGCAGCCTCTTATAGCTTTCCAAATAACAGTATTTTTACATTTAGCATTTCAAACTTGTCTCTGATTCGGACAAAAAATTTACCAGAAAGAGGCCGCAGAATTAGCCATCTTGGCTAACTGCTTATTGATCTACAGATGGGCTGTTTCCCATGAAGAAGAGGTTAATGTTATGTAACGCTTGTTAGGGATTCAGTCAGGGCCATGCACACCTCACACACACACACACACACACACACACACACACACATACAGTATGATGTCATCTGGAACTGTAACCTGTAAGCTAACACTGGCTACCTGTAAGAGCTCGCATCCAGTTTAAGACTCTAGTGCTAGCCTACAGGGCAGTGAAAGGAGCACCTCCTTCCTATCTCCAGGCCATGGTCAAGCCTTACACCCCCGCCCGACCACTTCGCTCTGCTGCCTCGGGGCGATTGGTTGCCCCGTCGCTCAGAGGTCCTGGCGGCCGATCGACCCGGTCACGACTGTTTTCTGTCCTGGCCCCACATTGGTGGAATGAACTTCCCACTGACGTCAGGACAGCGGAGTCGCTGCCCATCTTTCGGCGCAGGCTGAAAACCCACCTCTTCAGGAAGTGCTACCCTGAGCCTTCCACTTAGCGCTTATTGTTTTCATACTAGCTTGTTGCACTTATTGTATTCGTATTACTTATAGCACTAACTGTTTTTCTTGTTTCTGTACTTTGGCTCTGAGTTATGCTCTGCTTCATGCTCTTAGATGCTTGTTTGGAAAAGGAAATGTACTTATGACTTCTGGTGACTAGTAGTTCTTTTGATTACCTATGTTGAATGCACTTATTGTAAGTCGCTTTGGATAAAAGCATCTGCTAAATGACTGTAATGTAATGTAATAATGTAATGTAAAGCCAGCTCGTCACTTCTATTGTTAGACGCTATTGAACACACACACACACACACACACACACACACACCAAGAGTGGGTGGGGGGAGGCTAGTGTGAAGGTGTCTGTCCACATAAACACACACACACACACACACACACACACACACACACACACACACACACACACACACACACACACACACACACAGTAATCAACATTATTGAGATTGCCAGACCGACAGGGCTCAATCAGGAATAGAGGAGCCATCATCAGCCAGTCAGATGACAGACCTGAGAACAGGATTAGGACTCTGTCCTCTGCCTGGAACCCTCTGAGCTCAACTGTTTAATTACACTATGCCTACTGATAAATTTAGGTAAAGTTACTCTCTCAGCAGCCACTCTCTCTGAGGTCCCTTACAATCTAAAAATTGCTTGTTGGTTGCCGTGGTTTATGCATTACCACGTTTTCTTTAGCCATCAGCAGCTGTTTGTTAGAAATAACCATGTAATGTATAAATTCCTCTGCAGAATGATTCAGTCATGCCATTGTACAGGGCATGTAAGGCCACGAGAAGAAGCCATTCGAGGGCTTGTCATCAGGCTGTAACACAACCGTTTGTCAAGCTTGTTTGTATAAGCACATGACTGGCATTATAGTCTGAACTGTGGGATTTACATGGAGATTTATTTGGCAGTGTAGCACAGTCTGAGGGACAGATGTGTAAATTGCATGAAAACGTACATGTCCCATCCTTTGTTTTGTCTCTTTGCTGTACATCTGCATTATAAAGGTGCAGGTACATGTGCGCAAGGCTCAGACAGACAGATGTGATGATAAAAAGCACCTGCTAACAGTCTAGTGTCTATGTGTGACACTAACAAACACACGCAAATGCAGTCACACCCGTCACTGCAAAGAGACTTACGCACATGCCTGGAAATGATGTGTTAATTATTTGAGGTTAGACCACAGCAGTGTGTTTGTCTCACTGTGTCATGCTGGTACCATCTGAATCATCAAAGCTCCTCACTTACTCTGCATGAAGGAACTCACTTTAATCTGTCTTTCTGTTGGCTGAAGGGTGTGATTGTTATTTTTGGGTGCATTTGTTTGGATGCAAGCATAAAGCTTAGCCAGTAATTGTTAATTTTGTGATTTTGAAAGCGCATGCGCTTTGGCTAAAAGTCAGTGCCCCTACTTTAATGTTACAGAATGTTGAAGGTGAAACAATGAAAGAATTAATCATGCAGATCATTCATTAAACAGAAAAACAAAATATCCCCTAATTCCAGCTCGTCAATTGGTAGGTTTAGCATTTTTTTGTCCTTTGTGATATAGTATTAAACTAACTATCTTTTGGACTATTGATCAAAACCAGTAGGCGATTTGTTGACAGAGGGGATGAACCTGGTTTGTTTCATTCAGTTGGAGGTCTGGGCCATAAATTCTAACTTGAACAAACCTCAGTCAAACAAAGGATTAATGACTCAGCCTTAGACACACTCAACTTAACAGCCCCTCTACCCCTGCTCGCTCTCTGTGACTAGGGGATGGCAGGTAAACAAGAGGGATGCATTTTGGTAATTTTGCTAACAGTGGGGACAACATCTGTCCTAATCCCCTGTCAAATCGCCTACTGATCAAAACAGAACATGTAGTTTGAAGACATTACCCTACCTGTGGTTTTTGTAAATTGTAACATGCATTTTCTAAATTTTTAACGATCAATTGAGAAACTAAATCGAACAATGATAATGAAAATAATCCTCAATTGCAGCCCTGCAAAATATGCAATTAGGTCGAGAGGAATTATTGAATGAACTATGGAATTTTTAATGACGACACAAGCCCACAGCTGTACTACCGATGCATATTAAAGACATCTGCAACTTGAGAACCAAAGCTCTGAAGACAGAGTTTTTCATTTTCAGTCAGTGGAATGGAAGGCAGCATCCAGATGCAGTGTAAGTGTGGGATGATACTTAATTCTGTCATATACACAAAGAATCACAGGGTATCCCTCACCTTCAGCTTAACAATTTATCTTCATTTAGTATGTGGTGATATGTGTGTTTGCAAATAAATGAAAATCTACATATAAATTAAGCCATATTATGTTGATGTCCTTTCTAGACACCAATGCACTGCACACATCTATCTGAGTGCATCTGACATTTTGTCATTTTGTCCATCATGTGTGGGTGTGTATTTGCATATATGTGTGTACATGTGTGTCTGCATGCACGCACGCCCAGAAGTGCAGTAGGATTATTTGGGGATTCCCAGGCTGCCCAGTCAATCGAGGATTTTTTGTTATGCAGGAAAAGCTGCTCACTTTTTCCCCTCCTCCCGTCCCTCAATCCATTTCCCCCTCCCTTCCACCCCCTCCTCCCTTTCTCTATCTAACACACTCAGTCCATCAGAACACAGATGGATTTGTCTATTTCTATCTCAGTGGTGGAAATGCAAAATCAAACGACAACACTAAAATCCTCTGGTGACAAAGGCTTTTTTTTCAAAGACATGAATGGCTTTGTGTGTCAGCCTTTGTGATGTTGTGTATGTTTGCGTGTCTGCCTGTCAGTATGTCTTGTCTTTTATGTGATTGCAAGTTGTTATCCTATTCACCTGTGCGCTCGCTCCAACACACCTTTTCAAACGGCAAACTAACCTGCTGCAACCCTCTATTGTCCATGCTAGTTTCTATTTAGCATTGCAGCAGCCAAGCCTTTTAGATCAACACTCAGCACAACAGGACTTTGTACCTTGTCCAGACCACCACGCCAATTGTTCCTCGAGAGCAAAACCTGGTTGTATTGATCCACTCCAGCCTCCCTTGTTGTTTCAGCTCAGAGAACAGTACATTGGAGGGAATGTTTGTACAGGATTGAGTCATGTACAGAGTGAAGGGGGGCAGACAATTATGACATTTAGAGACATGAGGGAAATAGTAATTGTTGTAGTTCAATTTCATTGATTTGATTGCAGCCATTTTCTAGTCTATTACATGAAATAGTGTATTTTAACAGTAGCAAAAGAAAATGGTGGTGGATTTAATGGTAGTGATAGCAATCATGGACTATATAATTGTGAATGCTTACTGCTGTAACTATGGTCACACTACTTTGATGAATAAATATGAAACACTTACACCATGTCGGCCTATACGATTGAAGCTTGTAGCTTTTTTATTGAAGGAGAACATGGCTTTGGTCAGGTTCAATCTACAAATGATCTCAATAATCCTAACTTTTAAAGGCACAAACCAGAATAAAAATGTCCATAGAAAATTAAATTAAACCACTCCCTCATCATAATCCACTTCTCTGCTTTCAATATATTCCACAGTTTTACTTTTGTCAAAATATGTCAAAATTACTAAATGTTTGCCCCTCAGGATGTTGCCCTCCATTTGTCTCTGAAATTAGTGGAAGTATATGCTGCAGGAATGGTTTGTAAAGTTTCCATGGAAGTTTTGATGCCTTTGTTCTGTGATGACAACCCGTATTTATAAATATTATAAATTCAGGCTGATCCAACCCTCCATTATCTTTCAATGAGGAAACTACTAACAAATTTCAAGCTAAACATGGATTTTGGATGAAGTATTACTCAAGGAACAATGTTTCTATGTACAAAATGAATTCCATTCATAGCCATGGCAGTCCTTAATATGTATTTGAAGCAATGTAGGAAACATAAATATGGATACAACCAATGGCACACATGCACGATTACAGACAAATGTAGGGCAAACACACAGGGCCTTCAACTGTTACATGTGACAAGTGAGTTTGGCATGCCCATTTGAGCGCACACCCTCTCTGATGTCTCATCATGGCTCCTAATGCCAAACTCTTGGATGAAGGTGGAGAGGCCGATGGCTGCAGGGCATGGCCGGAGGACATCAGGGAAAAAAAGGCCAAAGAGATAGGACAAGATGTCAACAGTAAACCTCAGCATGTGTACTGTAGATCGTTCTCACAGCAGACATTTTGACGACACAGGCGTAACATTTATAATTTTTGCTGTCAATGTAGTTGATCACATGCCAAGGCCTTGATATTGTGCATGCTGGCTCATTGTCAAGCCTTACTAGAACACCTAAATTGAACAGAGCCATCATTAATGGTATCAGTTACAATTTTGCTTTTCTTTCTATGACAAGTCAAAATGTCTGCGGTGAAAAAAGGCCTTTTCTAAAACTGTAGTTTGAGGAGGGAAGCCAGAGGGATGAATCCTAGTATGTGTGTTTGTTAGGGGAGAGAAAGCGAGAGGCAGTTTGATAAACCACCTCGAGCTCGCCATCACTGTGGGGTACCTGCTCCATTCTCCTCCTTCTCTGATCCCATTACCCAGCATTCCACTGAACCAATATATCAAAGCAGATGTTCAGTTGCTGCAGATACATTTACAGTACTGTACATTTGTCTTATATTTTATAAATATATAAAAAGAAAATTACCAGTTGAGACAATTCAATGCATAAAATTGTGCTTTCTTCTGTCATTCTGAAAAATAAGTTTGACAAATGCACGTTGGATATTGTGAATGTTATAAATCCACATTTAACAGAGAGAGTTAAATCATAATGATGACAGTTTTGATGTCTTCCGTAGCAATATGTCTCTGTCATGCTTGTGTTTCTGTCTTTCCACTCACAATTTAACATACAGCATGCATACACCAGCTCAAAACATTAAATAGCCTGCATCTATCTGTCTTGTTTTGTACATACTATATATACATTACTGTATATACATACGTAAGTATTATTGCTAAGAGGTTTATGGGAAATTGTCAGCAAGATATCATGTGATGGTTTTGTTTGAAAAATGTATTTAAACATTTTTGTTTTGAACAAAAGGGTTCTCCTTATATTTCAAGATCATAGTCGGAGTTAAATTAAGTAAGCAGAAATATATATGCTTATTTAATCAATCATACTGTATTAGCTTTTACTTCAACCTGATGGGTTTTATGTTACAGCTAATGCAAGTAAGTTAATTATAGCTCATCAATGGATTCGTTTTAGTTAGCATTAGGTTTGAATGGCAATCTTTTTTGATTACGTGAATGTTTTTTTCCTGCATTTCCCCCCCTTATCCTCAATTTTGAATGGCCAGTTATGAATCAAACAATAATGTCAATCCATGTGACAAGGACCGTGTAGGACAGTTGTCTTTTTAGCCGAACAACCAGGAAGTCCCTGGGGGTGTGTCACCCATAAAGGTTCATACCGTGAATAAAAATGAACAAATTACATAGTAAATTATCAACGCCTTCTTTTTTTCTCTCTCTCTCTCTCTCTCTCTCTCTCTCTCTCTCTCTCTCTCTCTCTCTCTCTCTCTCTCTCGCGCCCCCTCTTTTAGGTGAGGAATGATCTAACTAATGAGCTGGAGAAAGCAGACATTCAGATTGCAGATACAGAAAGTTTTTCCAACGACCCTTGTGTCAATGTCAAGAAGCTCAAGGTAAGTGATCATTCCTGAACAATTCTAACTATGAATATAAAAGTGAAATGATTCAAGGTTTATTCGGATAAAAGAAATGAAGAGAGTCACGATTATACTTATATGAGTTGATGCCATCCAAAGTCAATCTTGGACAATGAATAAGTTGTTGGAGAATTGTCCATCTTTGACTGGATAGAGCAGGGCAGCTTAACAAGGACACTGTATTGGCTGGTACACATGCATACAGGTTTCTTTTTTTTCTCCTCTCTTCTTCTGTCTTTTGACATTTAATGAGAACAAAAATAGACCATTATTGGGCCAATATTGAGATGTTAGACCTCCATATCTTCAGCCATTTATTCCTTGTTTTAACATGCATGTTTGATCAGAATTGCTTTGATGAAACAAAAATGCAAAAGAATCAGATGTAAATGCAGTCAAGTTTGAAGGCTCAATTATCCAAAATATCTCCACAGGCAGTCAGAGATGCTTCTTGCCTCAGTTGTATATAAACAGTGAGTCAGTGCCGCATATTGTTTAAAGCAGGAAACGTTGTCAATGGAAGTAAATCCAATACATGACCTGGTGTGGAATATATTTTTTCATAGGAAGTTACATAGCACAGTGAGAGAAAAGATGTAAGAAGCGAATAAAGCAGAGTTGGAGAAAGGAAAAAAAGTGGAAGATGTGACGTATGCAACATGGAGCAGGTTGAAAGAAATGCAACAGAGAGATGATAAGACAGAGGGATCGAGAAGGAACGGCAAGATAAGCTGTCTTTCCAAAAATATATGTGTAACTCTAAATGTTGAGGACTGACATTTTAAGCTGACACCATCCTTCCTTGATCAACTCTAAATATTCAAATCACAGTGTCGCCTCGAAAGCTTTTCAGAACATTTGGATAGGGTGGGCGGGGGCCACTCTGACACTCTAATGGTCCGTTTCCCGCTCTTCTCGCAATAGCAGATTTCTGTCTCCCCGACAGCTACGTAACATGATGAGGTAGAGGGTGACACAGATTCAGTTGTGAAGGCTGTTCTTTTTTGGTTCTCTGTTGTGTGATTGTATATGTGCGACTGTGTGTGTGGGGGGGATAAGGGGGCCATGGCGTCACTGTGTGATCCACAAATAGAGCACTTACATCTGTGATCCAGCTGGAATATTCAAAAACCAGGCATTTCTGCTGTGGGGCATCGAAGCAGCCTTCAACATTTCTCAGTCGATTTCTGCTTTTTCATCTTCATCGCTTCTTCTCTCCTGTTACTGGACAGGCTGACGAAACAACATCAGAAAACAAATGCAAGCTTACACATGAAACCCCCATACGTACCTTCTAATTTTACCCACTATCAAGTTTTTTTTCTTCTTCAAATTGAACATTAAAATAACAATGCAAAAATACATTTTATAGACCAGGGCTTTTCAACATTTTTGTGACTGAAGGTCAATTAAGGGAGCTTGCATTCAATAGAGGGCCACATGAGAAAAAATGTCCTGAAATCTAAATTAAGTCCAAAACACTTTATTATTTATCATGATTGAATTATTCATCATGCATTCAGAACTCTTACCCCACAGATATGACGTAGAAAAGGTCCATTTCTTTTTAAACATTTTTTGTCTCACTGATGCAGCAATTTTGTGTATGTATAACTTTCAATATTTTTCTCAAACATGGTTCATATGTAAAACTGTAACTTATCCTTTAGTTAATACATTATTTGCAAAGCAGTTATTTCCAATTTTAAAATTCAGTGTTGTGAATGTATTTGTGGTAGTCTAAGCACACATATTCACCATACCTCAATAACCTTTGCTGTAGGTGCTGTTTATTGGCCATGATTTAAACATATAATATACTAATAGACTCAATTGTAAACAAAACTTGTCTTTAATACAGAATGAATTTTGCTTGCTACATTGTATTGTGGGCCTGAAAAGAAAGAGGATAAGGCTCAAGACAAATGGTTTGCACAGATATTATCATTATAAGTTTGTCCATTTCATATTATCTGTTATTGATAATATCATCAGAGCCACAGCTGCTGTTCCTGTAATCTGCAGTGTTTTTCTCTGATGAAGCACCTCTGCTTGTCCAAATCCCCAAATCCCACCAGGTTCCAGGAATAATCTCTCATTGTGAAAACAGAAAACACGGTCCTCCTTCCACCATATTCTAGATCTGAAACTCCAACGGTTAGCAGACTGTTTTTGAGTTTGTTGGAAAGGTCAGAAATGATCAGATATTGTGACGCATACTGACAATATTTTAGTAACTTTTATTTTGAAGGCCAGTTCAGATAATAATACCACATATGTATTATAATATATGTTATACAGTATGTATAACATGTATTGCTCACCTAGGATCTATTAGCGATCAAACACACACACAAACACTGTATGTTTGTAAAACATCTGTATGCACAGAAATCATTACCAACAGACATGGGGGAGATGGTTTAGGTTTAGTGGGAAAGTAGAAACACATTGCCAGTCTACAAATCCCGTCTCCCATAAGCTCATAAAAAGGCCATCATTAGTGTGTGCGTGTGTGTGTGTGTGCCTAATAAGCCTTAACAGTGCCTGATCAAGCTTTTAAGGAACAGTATTACTCAAACCATTATCGCATATAAATCACCATCATAAAGTTACAAACAACCCTGTCACGGGTAAAGCAGGCAAGGCTGCCCTTAACACTACCCTCTTTGAAAGCAATTATTGTTATAGTTATATAAAAGCTCAAGCAACAAGGGTGATTTGGAGCCCTGTAATGACCTAGTCCATCTGGACAAACAAACACAACACACTCACTCATGCCCTTGCCCACTAAACACAGTCTTTTCATGTTTTTGCCAGGCAGGCCAGAATTTATACTGATGTTGTGGTCCTAGGTCATGGCTGGAGTCATTTGGGTTAAGTGCCTTTCCTCCAGTGTAGGGCAATGTTATTGAGCAGCCACTTGCACTTCTCTCACACACACACACACACACACACACACACACACACACACACACACACACACACACACACACAAAAACACTTAGAGCTTCTTACAAAAGACCTCTTTAAATGTCCCAGAATGCTTTCTGGCTTTAATGAGAAACCACAAAAGAAGCCTTTTGATTGAACAGCTCGGCTTTCTGAAAGTTTTCATGCTCTTTAGTGTGTGTGTGTGTGTGTGTGTGTGTGTGTGTGTGTGTGTGTGTGTGTGTGTGTGTGTGTCCGTGTCCCATATGCAATGCTAGAACCTATGTAGATAAATCTTAGCGTTGCTGTAAAATCTATCAGACCAACAGACAGATAGATATCCATCTATTTATCTGTCATCATATATCTAACTAATCTTTCTGATTTCTCTATATAATATATCCAGTATATCCAAGGATATATTATAGGAATAACTACATTGTTTGGCTGTTGGGTAGCTCCTTGTGTGTCTAATCGCCTCAAGGAATTGGATTTAAAATGACAGTGATTGGTTGCCCCCTCTGATTTGTGGATGCATGACATATGGTAGTGATTGCCTGAGGGAAGATGACTTCATGAACTGTATTCGTAATGGCTTCTCATTATCCAGAATAAAGGCAGAACACTTACAGTAGGTTCATTGAAAATACAGCTGGTGTGTTTATTAGACAACTGTCGGTGAATAATACCAAAATGTTAAAGTAGGTCCACCATTAAATTCTATGTTTAATAACATAATTCATTCTTTCATTCTTTCAGTCTTCAGATTTCCTTTTTTTTTTTAAATTGCTTCTAGATTTGGTGTCTTTCTGTATGAAGTGTCATGGTTGAATAAGGGCTTTATGATAGACTTTTCTCCATCCATCACACATCACCTCTAGCTTTGTTGAGCATATGCTGATTCATCAAACCTGTGTCAGTATTATTGGATTAGCTTTGGGGCAATGTTGTACTGTGATGTGTGCGTTTGTCACCATCCGCTTGTGTGATCATGTGTTCATACAGGCCTGTGCTTGTGTTTGTACAGTACTATACATAGGCATGTGCACACTAAATTACTTTGTTGGTCCCAGAGTCAGATTTTTTTTCCCAACATGAAACATGCTGCACTTCCACCCGGGCAATCTGAATTATTTACAGAGTCAATCAACAGGCCGTTTGCTCAGAATCTCCATGTATATCTGTGCTGGTTGGCAAAGAAAGCAGTTCTGCTCCCTGACACTTATGTCTCTGTTGTTATGGATCCACATTTTGCTACTTGATATTGCCTTAGCCTCTCAGCCACTGCTTCGCCACCCAGATCCCACATACTTTGTAGCTGCTGACAAAATAGACATTGTGATGTAAAAGCAGTACACACAGCATGACTGATTCTATGTTCATTTGTTAAGTGTGATGTTGCAGAATGCTGAGAAAAGGTATCGAGAGCAATAAAGCTGATGCCAGTGCAGATGTACCTTTTCCTTAATGGCTGTATTGACGGTGCAGTTACCCTGAAAGTGCAGTTCCAGGGAAACAAGCAAACAGCTTCCATTGGTAGCAATGCTAACATGTCTGTAAAGCCCAGAGGCTACAAAATCACAATAAAAAGCTTGCACTGTTATGTAATGTGGTGTGACAGGGATGCAATATAATCTTGATTATACAAACAAACCATTTCACATATATACTTTATATTTACTGTAGAAATGTGTGAGCATGGTGCTCATATTTGCCATTTTAGTCATGAAGTGTTATTCTTTCTTTTTTCAGGACAACGATGTTAGAATCATCATCGGCCAGTTTGACGAGAACCTGGCTTCCAAAGTCTTCTGCTGCGTAAGTCCTAAACTCAGTTATAAGTGAAAGCTGTCAGATATCTTGCCAAGTAATTCAAATCTTGTTTGGTATACAATTGGTTCAGTGATTGGGGTGACATAATTTGGCTTTATATGGTTTTGGCTCATGTGTAATGTTTTGCTCTTGTTGCTTAGTTCATGATTTCAGTGTTCTTTAAGCTCAGTTTTCTAGCAGCTCACATAAAGTAAGAATAATTACACAAAAGTTAATCTCCATATATTATACTGTATCCCGCGGGAGAGGCTGGTCTTGGCCCACCTCCGACCGCAGGTGAAATCATAACTGGACCCTCTGCAATTTGCATACCAGCCTCATGTGGGAGTGGACGACGCCATCATCTACCTGCTCAGTCGCACCTGGATGGAACCGGTGGTTCTGTGAGAATCACTTCTTTGATTTCTCCAGTGCATTTAACACCATCCAACCAGTGCTGTTGAGTGAGAAGCTGCGGGTGGTGGGGGTTAACGCGTCCACTGTCTCCTGGATCACTGACTACCTCACAGGCAGACCACAGTTTGTCCGACTGGGCCGTGTGCTGTCTGATACGGTGGTCAGTGATACTGGAGCCCCACAGGGAACTGTTCTGTCTCCCTTCCTGTTCACCTTATACACCACTGACTTCCAGTACAACTCGTGGTCATGCCATCTGCAGAAGTTCTCTGATGACTCTGCAGTGGTCGGGTGTATAAGGGACGGACGGGAGGAGGAGTACAGGGCAGTAGTGGATAACTTTGTGGAGTGGGCCGGTAGAAATCACTTGCTTCTGAACGTGGCCAAGACCAGAGAAATGGTGGTCGACTTTAGGAGGAAGGCGACGGCTCCACAGCCGCTGAGAGTTCTGGGAGAGGACGTGGACATGGTGGAGGAGTACAAGTACCTGGGTGTCTCCATCGACAATAGACTAAACTGGAAGGCCAACATCAACGCTGTGTACAAGAAGGGGATGAGTCGACTCTTTTTCTTGGGGAAACTTTGATCCTTTAATGTGTGCAGCAAGATGTTGGAGATGTTCTACCAGTCTGTTGTGGCCAGTGCACTGTACTTCTCCGTAGTCTGCTGGGGGAGCAGCATTGGAGCCGGAGACACCAACAGACTTAAACTGGTTTAGAAGGCCGGCTCCATCATTGGATGCAAACAAGACTATCTGGAACAGGTGGTGGAGAGGAGGACACTGAAGAAACAATCATCCATATTGGATAACCCGGACCACCCTCTCCACCACCTACTGCAGGGATAGCGGAGCACTTTCTCCAACAGAATGATCCAGCTCTGCTGTCACAAGGACAGATACAGGAGAACATTCCTGCCTACTGCAATCAGACCGTATAATAAATCACCTTGGGCCAAATCATTCACTGTTGGTTAAATCTTTGCACTACTGTTTATTTAGTTGATTTAATATTTTTCTATTATTCTATTTAATTGTATCTATCTATCTATATATCTCCTGCTGTTATATTGCCTCAACTTCCATTTTTTTTCTACCACTTCCCAGGCATATAATCTTAACATGTTTGGCAGTAAATACCAGTGGATTATCCCCGGCTGGTACCAGGGCAACTGGTGGGAGCAGGCCAACAGCACCAACTGCACCACCAAGAAGCTGCTCACAGCCATGGAGGGATACATCAGTGTGGACTTTGAGCCACTCAGCGCTCGCCAGATTAAGGGCATCTCTGGCAGGGTGAGTGACACCCACTGTTGTACTTCACAGGATTGTTGTGTTAAGTAATTCAATGTGTCATTAAATGTTAAGTCAGTTTAAATAAAACAAAGGAAAAAATATATACAGTACCAAGAATGTGACTCACAAGTTTTTTCTGTGTCTGAATATATAATATGACACAAGCATACCATTTCCACAAAAAGACACTTTAGATGCATGTTTTTAACCAGAGATCAATCTTCCGATTTATTTTCACACTGCATTACCCTGTACAGTAGCATTGATGCTAAAACAGCATTTCCAGTAACTTTCAGGGTTCCCATGCGTCCTGAAAAACTAATTTTCTCCTCCCAAGTCGTGTCACATCGTAGCACATGGAGGTTGGAAGACATTACACAATGTTGCTTTCTTCCCAGCTTGTTTTAAATGACTAAATTGGATGGCATGTTTGGCTTAGTTGCTAAAATGTATGTGCTTTCTAGCTTGTTTTGCCTGGAAAGGTATAAGGTTTGTGATTAGATTAGGCTTGGGGCTTGGAGCAATGGTTTCAAATGTGTGTTAAGAGAGTTGAATAATATTGAATGGTAAGCCAGTACAAAAACAACAAATTGGAGCTCAAATCACAGGCTGGATACAGGACTTTTTTACTTAATTTTTAGCATTGTCTCTTCAAACGCATTGCTGCTTTTTTAATGTAAAATGAACCATAACATGACATGACATGTTTATCTTAGCGGTAGCTTCACAATAGAGCTGTACATCTGCCAGTATGGTTGCATTACATTCTGATAATTTGTCATAATTTCTAAACATGTAAGAGACTATTTCATAGATGAGTCATAGCCATAGATTGCACGTCTTTTAAATCAGACTTCTACAGCGAGGAACACATTAGTGTATGCCGTGATCCCTCATACTAGCTAGATCACTGTCCAGGAAAAGTCGTGGAAAGTTGTAATAAAAGAGTGGGAACTCTGACTTTGCATCTCAAATTGGAAAAAGTTACACCAATAATGAATGCCTTTTTCTAAGGAAAAACATCTTATTTCAAAAAGTTAGGAGATGCACATTTTCTCTTAATAATCTCTTTGTTACCTGTCTTTCAGACCCCTAAGGACTACGAGAGGGAGTACAGCCGAGAACTTCAGCAGAAAGGTGTGGAGTCCAGCAAGTTTCACGGCTTTGCCTACGATGGGATGTGGGTCATTGCTAAAACCTTGACTCGAGTGATGGAACTGCTTCGGGTAAAAAAACGGCAGAACACCTACCATAACTTCACTGTGGATGACCGCGAAGTGGGAAAAATGGTGCTGGACGTCATGAATGAGACCAACTTCTTTGGTGTTACAGTAAGTTAAGCAGCAAATTGCTAATTTATTGTTTATTAAATATGGACATTATGTAAAAATATGTCAGTCTGATAGTTGGTAGTTAAAATAGCTTTCTCTTACTTCACTCACTAAAAGCTCCCATTGTCTACGCTTAGTTGACATGTGCAAACACAAGGATACTCCCCAGACACTATACTGTACATTTACCTTTACATGTGTAGGCATGAAAAATGTTTTTGTTAATATTGACGAGGCATATACGGTACAGTGAGGGAAAGGGAGAAAGACACTCATATAGTCCGTACATACAAGATCAAAAACATGGTTTAAAGCCACACAATCAAAACACTACATAAAATGATACCACTGATGAAGGAGCATCTTTTGGGGGAAAATAAAACATCCATCTGTGTTTATGCCTATAAATTGTACAGTATGGAGTTGGCAAAATCAGGAAACACATAGAGGCATTAATTACTGCTCTGTAAGGCTGGAAGCTTGTTTGCAGAGAAGGTTACTTAGCCATCCTTGTCTCTGGATGACGCCTTAAGTGGTGTCATTTGGGGCTGCCGACTCACTCCAATGCATTCAAGATTGATCCTGGTGGCTATGCTATCTACAAGCTGTATGTATGTGTGTGTGTGTGTGTGTGTGTGTGGTGTGTGTGTGTGTGTGTGTGTGTGTGTGTGTGTGCGCCTGTGCATGTACTCACTCTCGCTGCTGTATTGAGCTGTTAGAGGATATCTACTGTTTCTGTGTAAAGGACACTCCCATTATTTGAGGATACCATGCTGCTCCCAGCCTATCAGCCAGTAGGCATGCAGGGCCTTACAGTAAAGCAGAACATTACTCATATCATATTCAACTGTGTTTTCAAATAAATGGCCAAAAAAAATGCAAGTGAGGAGAAAAGATTGGCTATACTAGAATATTAGGAAGGTAATAAACACTTACTATGTGGAAAGGTGAGAGACTGAAGTCAGGGTGGAACACAAGAGAGAAATGGATATAGATAATATGATAGAAATACAGATACAGTGTATTTTCAACAGAACAAAAGAGAAGAAAAGAAAGAGAAAATAGCCTTGAGAAAATCAGTACAAGAACTGACTGATGTTATTGTGAGTTCCTCTTTGGCTAACGTCCCTAGAGGTGTATGTGTGTTGCAGCACTCTACCTAATCCTTCAGGTCGTCATTCCTCACCCCTCTACTCAAGACTCTCAGACCTCTCTCAGCACAGACCCATTCAGGGCTGCTGATCAGGACCAGGCTGACATTGAGTCTTTCCTCAGAGACTCTGGGATGCAAAGCCGTGCAGGAATATTGATGGCCATGTAGCATTTCATCCACGTTTTTCAAAATAGATAATGAAGTCCTGTTAGGTTGTTTGGATAGAATAGCAATCCTATTCTCTCCGGTCCTTAATATTAGTATTGACTCATATTGACTCTACACATGTTGCCATCAGTGGTGAAAGAAGTCCTTTACTTGAGTTTACTAATGATACCACAGTGTTTAAATACTTAATTAGAAGTAAAAGTCCTGCATTCAGATTTTAAATAAGACAGTGAGAGTGTTCTCTCTGAACGTATTGTACTTTACATTGCACTTATGTATGGTAAGTAAATATTCTTTGTTACTTTTGACCTGTGGGGAGCTTGCTGTCACAATGTAAAATGAAGGGATGACGTAAATGTAGAAATGAATCAATTGATTTTGAGAGTTTAGTTTTACATAACAACAAGAAGTAATGTGAAATGGTCATGGTAGTAATTTGACAGTAAATCTGATTGCTCTTGTTTTGCTGAGGCCCTAAAAGAAAATCTAAATTCTCATTATAATGATGTGTTTGTTTTTGAAAACCACAATCCTGATTGGTATAAACAAAATCTTGTGCATGTGGTAAACAATACATGGTTTAAATACAGCGACATTGCAAAATAATGAAATGCATCTTTGTTTCCAAAGATTTGAGATATGTTCACTATTAAAGCTGTTCTTTTAGGAGATGCATGAAATGAGATCAAAAGTGTTCCCTGTATGTAGCACACACTTGGTACATAGAAACTTCCACCCACGCATGACAAACAAAGACATAGGAAGGCAATTTCCCTTCCACACTGCATACATCTTTTATGCTATTTTCGTATTCAGATTTCAAAAGGGGCTATTACACAACTCGCTCGGTTTGCTTGTGAATTGCAATGACTCCTACTGGGTTTCCAATAAAATAAATCCATGTGTAGCGAAATTGCTGCTTGCCCTTGGTTTAAATGTGTGCATGCGTGCTTGATAATATGGGATCATACCTTGACATGAGCCTCTTGTCTCTCCTGTTGTCACGATTTTACGCCGTGTGTTTGCTGTGTAAACACACAGGTCTCATGGGACCTAACCATGTCCATTCTGCACTGATCTCAGTCCTGCTGCTGAATTCTTAACAGCCGCAGCAGGAGAGTGATCATGGAGGGCTCCACAGTATTGATCTGGCTGCTGTCAGGGCCATAGAGAAAAAGGCTGACAGCTGGGAGAGACTTTCAGGACACAGAGTGTGCAGATAGCTGCTAGAACCACAGGATGATGTACACTGGAATTTACCCGGGAGGGCTGATGGGAAGAGACACAGCACATTGTGATTGGAGATGACAAGTGTGCAGGTAAATGTTTGCGTTGCTGTTTTAAAAAAAAAAATCTGTGGTCAGTGGTCATCGTGTTGGTATCAGTGTCCTTCTGGGTAATGGTGAGTAGCACAACCCGAGGCTTGACAGTCATCTCAAACAGCCACACTGAGGTAAAGCAGAGGGGGGAGAGTTATGTGCATTTGTTTTTTACTATTAATGTGTGTGTGTATGCGTGTGCATCACAGTTACATTCACATTAACAGGGTTTCCAACTCAAACTGTGAAAGCCCGGAGGATGTCACACCTGCAGCCCACAGACTGACATTTCATTTGACCTCGGCACACTTGTCACTGACAGTATTCTCACCTCCTCAGCCAAAGTGATACCTGGCCGCCTCCACCGTCTCACCTCAGAAAGTCACACACACACACACACACACACACACACACACACACACACACACACACACGCCTAGACACAGTGATTGCTCCATCAGCCAACATTGTGACTCAAGTCTGAACATCCTTTGAATAGTAGACAAGGGACACCTGTCTGGGTCAATACACTCCAGTGAGGTTGCCTAAGCTGCAGAGGAGCATAATACCTTGTAGAAAGAGGGCTTTACAGTAGCTTCTTTGAATATTGGTCAAAGGAGGTTAATTTAATCTGTGTTGCACAGACATTTATTTGCAATTAAGAATGTAAGAGTGAGTGCCTCTGCATATGTTTGATATGCTTTGCATATTCTCCAAACCGTGTATACACTTGAGAGAACAAATCGAGGGCTGTTAAAATAACTACACTCCATTTCAATACGGTTTGTGTTAGCTCCACTTTTGCTGAGGTGAAGGGCAATTATGGTGGCATCGCTAATGCATAGCGAGAGCATGATGATGAAGCTAGCTACTCCAGAAACCTTGATACATACACTCACAGACAGTCATTACAGGTTCAAGTCAAGTTCCCCTATTTTCATCCCACATTGTCTGACCCTGTTTACACACCACAGTTATCTGAATGTAATATCTAATGAGCTGAACCGGGGTGCACTGCACTGTCCTACTTACACTACAGGCATAATTCCATAGCATATTGTAGGAAAGAGCAGTGTGTGACGAAAGGAAACTTGTTAGTGTTGACAAGTCAGATTGACACTGGGGTGTGAAATTGTTAGCATAGGGATCTGGCTGTATGTCACCAGGGTAAAGGCAGCACTGGATGCCCTGTGTCTCAGAAGTAGCTTGTTCTGCTCACACAAATGCATCATCAGGGATAGGGCCACATGCATGCACATAAGCATAATGTGACAACATATTAAGTGCATGCACACTGACATCAAAGATGACACACAAAGACTGGGATTCAAACAGAGGGGTGGGATCCTGCTCTGCTACTTCAAAGCTTGCCATCTTTTTGAGGCAAAATTGGCTCTCCAGCTTCCTTCCCCATATTCCCCCTTCAGCTGTCTTTTAATCAGCTAATGCAAATGTTCCATCTCTAAATATCTATCTATCTATCTATCTATCTATCTATCTATCTATCTATCTATCTATCTATCTATCTATCTGTCTATCTGTCTATCTGTCTGTCTGTCTGTCTGTCTGTCTGTCTGTCTGTCCCTCCCAGTCTCCACTCTCACCTGTTTTGTTAGCCAGACAGTAATATGTGAGCCCAGTTAAATGTGTAATTATGGAGCTCTGTTAGCAGATGGTTGGCTGAATTAATTGAACAGTCTTGGTAGATGAAGAGGGAGAGAGAGATAAAGAGACAGGAGGAAGGAGAAAATAGAACAAGAGAGAGGAAGAGTGAGAATACATGGGAGAGATAAGGCGACAGAAGCCAAATTGATTTGAATATGTCTCACGATATTGCCAAGTTGAATTGCTTTTGTCTACCTTGTCTGCATTTGACAGACGCTGCCTGGCTTGAAATTGCTGTCTTGTTCCTGTTGAGTTTAAATGAAAGACGTCCAATTGTTTTTTCTATAGGGTGGTTGTTTGACTGAAAAAAATAGATATTTTTGTGGAGAAATTAATGTTGACCAAAACATTTTTTAATAAAATCTTCACTACATTTACTGACCACTACACACTTTTCTGAAGCCAAATGTGAGAGACTTGTATTTGTACCAATGCTATGTGAGCAAACACAATGTTAAATCAATCAGCCTTGCTGACCTGACATGGTTCCAAAGATATTAGCAAAATAATTTACTCAAAGATAATTTTGTTTACCTTCTATGAACAGATCAATTTTGGCAACTTCTAATCAAATGAGATGCAGTGTGTGCAGTAGCCAAGACTCTGCCCTTTGTCTGCTCAGGCTGTAGAATCAGGACAGCACTGTGCAGAACTAAAGTTTCTACTGAAATTCACTGAACTGCTTACGCTGCATATTCAGTTATAAAATGTGTGTTTCCAATGTTTCATGTGTTAAGTGTTTTGTTTTTTCCCTTCTTTTTAGGGCCAAGTCATGTTTCGGAACGGAGAGAGGATGGGCACAATCAAATTTAACCAGTTTCAAGGTATGAGTGACACTAGTACTACTCTACTCCGTCTTTATTTTCTGTTCTGGTTTTGCTAAGTCAATTGTATATTTGTTTTCAAACTTTTACCGTTGATCAAACCTTGAGTCTCCACTGAGTTGGAGTTAGAATTAGTTCTACAATTTGTTTGAATTCCAGCCACTGCACATCTGTGTTCAATAAAACCTGCAATTGTTTCAGAAATGTTGCAGGATTACCAGAGTTTTTGGAAAGCCACTTACAATTTTTCTCAAGCCAGAAGGCTGCCACGGTTGATATACCCAGTGCCGATAATGGATCCTGACCAATACAGCTTAGGAAAAGCTTGCAGCAGTCATACAGTATACACAGGAAAGGGAGGCTGAAGGATTTCACAGTTTTCAAGTCAGAAGCTTTGTACTCACATTTATCTCATTAGTTGTTTTTCTAGAGAGGTTAGTCATTATTTGCATGACTGCAAGGGTTGTTTGTCACAAAAATACGAAATATTTTAGACTTTCACTTTTGTGAGTAAAATCACCACAAGTCTTTATGTAAGGAGTTGCCCGACTCTCTGTGTCTGTGTGGGGGCAGGTTAGGTGAATCTAAAACTTGAAAGCATAAGGCCCATGGTGCTTTACTGTGCTTGATCTCCTCCGTGGTGACAGGATGTATCTCTGGACTGTCAAAGTTTGTACATAAAAATATACTCTATGTCCTCGTAGCATCATCCTGAGGTTATTTTTGAGCCAGCAGGGCCTGCTGAGTGGGAGAATAACCAAGAGATTGCATCTTGATGCAGGGGATTCCCAGCTCCCAGGCTCCCCAGACTGTATGTAGCACACTGCATGGTGCTGTTCAGTCCCCTCTGCCTAACCATCTTATCTTCCCCAGTGCAGAGGGGCTTGATCCCTCTGGCTACATACATCAGTGTGTGTGTGTGTGTGTGTGTGTGTGTGTGTGTGTGTGTGAGAGTGAGAGATAGAGATAGAGATAGAGAGCAGAAAGTGAGTGCTTATGAACATGCTGCTGTGCATGCCTCTGTTGGTGACTGACCATGTATGTACAGTATGCTAATGCTGTTACAGCCCAGGCTCAGTGGGCTGTAACAAATAAGGAGACCACATGGTTTATAGTAATTTCAATATTTTAAATTTAACTAAGACAAAATTAATACAGTAAATAAATCTGTATGAATGTAAGACTTTGTAAATTTGTATGGACATCAAATCCTTATTGTACACATACATATCCTGAAAAGTCTATGTTGGTCAAATTAAACAAAGAATAGCTGAGCACAAGATTGCCATCCGGATCAAAAATCTGAACTATGCATTCAAACGTAACTATATTCAATGTAATAATGGCTCTCCTGCGACTCTTAAACTTTGGGGGATCGAAAGGACTACACCATCCCCTAGAGGTGGAGATATTATCAACATATTGCTACATAGAGAAGATTTCTGGGTCACTGAACTCAACAAAGTTGAGGACCTCATGAAGAGCAATGTCTGACTTGTTTTTTATAGGCTTATGTCAAGCTTTGCTCATCACTTATTCATATTGCTTGATACAGGCTATTTACTGCTGCTGCTGGTCTAATGGGATGTTTTTGAAAGGTCTATGGATGTGATCTAATATGTCTCTGCTATATGTACTTTTTATCAATTGAGCACTCAAAACAAATTACATACATACATATCCAGACGCTTTTCTTTGACCTGGTTGGAAAATGCTCTGAGGTCAAGAAAGATGTGAGAGAGAATTCATGAGGACTAACGGAAAGGCAGCCACGGTGTTAGAATCCGACTGCACTTACGCTAGGCTACAGAGTTAGTTTTTTTAAAGTAACTTAATTTATAACACATAGGAAATGAGTACAGTGACAAACTCAATGCCATACAATTCAAGTAAGCCCAAGAACGGAAATCATACCTGCTAAGAATGATTTGAGTTAAACAGTAACTGCGGATGTTATTGACAACCGAATAGTGTTGGAATTGGGGGGGCAGCATTGTCATAAAGAATGGTCCAGTGTACCCTATGCTAAAGGAGATAAGAAAGGAAGCATTGAAGACAATTTGACCAGCTGTTATCATGGCTGCCACTTAATACGTCATGGTCATTTCACTCAGCTAGGAACCTCCTTAAGCAAAAGCTTGTGTATGAGTAAACTGTGTGTGTGTGTGTGTGTGTGTGTGTGTGTGTGTGTGTGTGTGTGAGTGTGCGTGCATGCATGCTTGTCTGCTTTTGTAGTGAGAGGTTAACCTATTGGCCTGGCTGGTGATGGGGCATCTGTCTCAAGGGTTTGGCAGCTTTGCATAAACAAATTAAGTATATGTTATCATGACTAAATTACAGCAATGTTAGGGCTTGATTTTTTTGGGGGGGATATTTTTCAGCTTTTGCCTGAATCATAGCCACACATCTCTATTGATTTGTGACACACACTTGTATCTTTCCCTTCTCTATGTTTCTCTCCTCCCTGAAATGGTTGTACACTCGGTCTCCAACACACACTTCCCTCAACCAAATCCTCCCCTATGCTACATCTATCTCTCACTATCGTGTTGTAGCTTTATTACACCTCCTCCATCCCTCCTTAACCTTCACTCCTTCACTTCTTCCTCACTTGTCAAGGGTCGTGAATTTGTCACCCTTTTGACACACCAAGAGCCTGAGCTGGTTGGAGAGGAGAGGAGGGGCAACCCCAGCTTGAATATTTCAAAAGGCAGTGATCCTCAACATGACCCTATTATCTGTCCTCAGACTCTGATCCTCCATTTCCCCCTGTCAGGCGTTCTTAGTCAGGGGCCTCAATGGCTCTTATTCCCACTGTCTCTCATGAGGATAAGAGATAGCTCACTACCAGAGGTCTTGAACACAGTCGCAGTCCCTCTGAGAACAGATTTTAAATCAACGCACGGGTAGATAAGGAAACATGGCGTTTGTCATTCTGTCAGAAGATGAGAGGTTCAATGATACATATAAGGTGAGCTTTTGATACGTAAAAGGTTAAGATGTTTTGGATCTTAGAGATAAATGATAGGATTTACTATCTACAACAACCCTCATGTAAGAATTAATTTCCTGCTTTTCTATCATCTTCTACAGGAATTTGAACTAGCAACACTCTCACTGCTGTTTACCTCCAGGCAATAGTCTTCTCACAGCCTTTCAATATAAATAGCTCACAAGAATATCATTGAACTGCACTACCAAAGCAGCCTTTCTATTTATGTTAGAACTTCACAGATCTGACATGAAACAAAATAAAAATCATGAACTTGATCAAAGACAAACTAATGTGAATTGAATACAAAATAACTCTAAATTAATTTAATCACATTAACAAACACTTCTGTAAAGACGGGTCAGCATGTGTTGATAAATGATCTCTGGATTTCAGCATTATGAAAGAGTTATACTGCAAATGAGTTCCAGCAATCACCACTTTGATATTTTAATTTTCATACCAGCATGAGTCTCTGCTCCAAAGAGGACAAGTTATCTGTGCTTGAGTAGCAGCTGCATCAGTGAAAAAAAGCTCTTAATCTATTTAGCAGGTCAATAACTAGACACATGTATTATTATGTAATATTATAATAATATTGTGCTTTTAAGTACAGCAGAAGGTATTTTACTTGAGTATTATATATATATATATATATATATATATATATATATATACTTTCTACTCCAGTACATGTATGTGACAGCTGCAGTTACTTTGCAGGATTATATTTTGAAACAATCAGTACATTGAATAATAACACTAACAGAGTAGTATTGGAGTGGTGGTTACTTCTTTACAGTCTGACACTGCGTCCTGTATTCATTGTTTTTAGTTCCTTGTAGGTCCGGTTAATGTTTTTTCTTTTGTCTTGCTATAAAGGAATTGAAAAAAATTAAAGGGAAGGGCTGCATTTCTTTTATTGTCAGCAAATCCCCTTATAAGATGGAACCCAAAAAATGCTTCAGATTATATTTTGCTGTCCTATCTGTGGCTTTCACCCTGAAACCCATTAGTTCCTTTTGAAAATGTGGATCTTTAAAAGCCGGTCACGAAAATACACTTAAATTTGTAAAAATAAGTTTCCTAAAACAGTTGGGCATTGTACATTTCAACTAACAATAATAAAACAGGAATGAATAGTGTATCAATTGGGGATCATTTGAAGGTGCAGATTTGGTGCTCTATTGAGTATTTACATGTGGGATCGGTTCAGAAAGAACTACAGTGGCCATGTTAATCGTAATGAAGGAAGGAACCCAGTGCAAGATCGTAGCTCCTTTGTGGGTTTTTTTGATCAGTTTTTGAACAACAATGTAGTTTATTGGGCAGAGAAATAAGCAACATCAGGGTTGGATAAACATGCATATTGTTAGTGGGATAGATATACATAGTTTTGTTCTTTTCATGAGATTTGTTGACAGCAAAAGAAAAAAATACAATATCACCAGTCTTATTCTTAAATTCTTTTGTCATGAGTATATCATGTTAGGAAACTAAAAGTTGTCTCACGTTCAGTTAACAAATTTGACTGCTTCTTCAAGATATTTAAAGTGACTAAGCCAACAAAAAGGTGTGAAATGTCTTCGCACAGATTGAGCGACAGGTTGAGTATTACAAGCCCGCTGCAGCCATGAATATTCCCTGTGGGGATAGAGTGCTGGGATAGTATTCAAGCATCTCAAAGGAAGAGTGCTGATATTTAATCCCTTCTACTGTTTAGATCCTAACAAAAGACGTGGTCAAGGCAAACATGGTTATTGATCCTCGCTCAGCACTAAGACGTTTGAGATATACAAATCCTGATTGTGTATACAGCACATGGAAATTTACTGCTCTGAAATTGTTACTCACAGCCTGTCTAATATTTTCAACATTTACTGATGCTTTGATGCCAGAAGTGGAGATCAAATGAGGTGATTCACAGGGAGGAGAGGGGAACGCGGTGCCCTGTGATGCCACATAAGCTGATGTTATCTGTCATTTTCCTTGTCAAGGACAATGCTGCTGAGTAGTTCAATGGGCCTATAACAGTGATAACAGGGAGACGCAGAGACAGATTTGTGCATGCACACCAGAAGAAAATGCAGGTTGTTTGTAGTGCGTACAGAAAAAGATTCAGAATAATGTGTCCACCCCCTCCTCCCTGGTGCACACTCTTAAGCAAGTAATCTTTATAAGGGAAGAAGTGAAGGCCCAGGCTTGTCCGACAAGGTCATGCTTCCCTTAATATTACACCTGAGGGACTCATTATTGTGTCTAAAAGAGAAAACACTAACTCCTGAAATAGTTGCATTTGACCAGAACACCACAGAGACAATGGTGTTTTCAGTCTGTGATGTACATAGGTTTACAATCCCTTGACTGTATCTAGGAGATCCTTAAGTTTATGTATATTGAAGTATAAAAACAGAGATGATGACAGATTCAGTTGCCTTTATTCATTATTTCCTTCCACATAATTTGGAGATTGTTATCATTGAAATCTGCTCTTGCTTGTTTTTTTATGTTTTTTATCTGTTAGCTTGTTTGTATGATTCTCTACCCTGATGCACTTTAGGTTTCCTTGAGGTGAAATAAACTGATAATTAAAACAAGTAAAAAAAACAGGAAGACAATTTCCTGTCCATATTAAGCTTTCTCTGAAATCTACAAACTATGAATCTTAAAAGATAATCTAACTCTAGCCTTAAAATTCTATGTTAGGGATATTTCATAAATCATTTTACAGTTATATTACTGGTAGGTTTAGGAAGATCTCACTGTGATTTGAAGCTCGCTAACCACAGTGCCAGATTGTCCAGGTTATAGCTGGACCATTCTTCTCTGTATCCAGTAAGTGTTTAAATCAGATTGACATTTTCACGAAATACGGATCATTTGGGCTACATTCTGAAAACCCTTCAGGCTGCAACCTGAGATATTTATCATGACTTGCTGGAAAACCAAGCAAGAAACTTCAAAACTGGTGGAACCATTAAGCCAATGGTTGGGCTTGAGGGATAGGACAGTTGGTCTGTTAGTTGGTCCACCGATTTAATCCAGACTGAAATGTGTCAACATCTTGCACAGATAGTCATGGTTCCCAGTAACCTAATAAAGACTGCGGTGATCCCAAAACTTTTCATCTGGCTAAGCAATAAGCTTTAAATTTGTGTTTTTTTTGAGTGAAATGTTAAAAAAACATCTGATGGATTTCCATGACATTTGGAACATTCATGTTCTTTTCAATCATGTTGTAATATACTTGGTGATGCCTTAACTTTCCATCTAGTGCCATCATCAGATCAGACATTGTGTCAGATGCTTTGGTTTATGACTAATTACTGTACCTGCAAAACTGAAGGCATTCCCATCAGCCAGAGCTACACTTAGTGTTTATATTGGCAAATGTTGACAGGCTAACCTGCTAAATGGTGGTGAACATGGTAAGCACTATACCTGCTAAAGATCATCTCATGGTCATTGTGAACATGTTAATGCTAATGTTAGCATTTAGTACAAAGCAGTGCTTCGTCTCACAGAGACGCTAACATGGCTGTGGATTGTTTTTTAAAACTATTTCTTGCTGCAGATCAAATGCTTTAAAACTGTAACACCAGTCTAGAGAGTGAAAGAAAAAAGGGTGTGTTCATCAAGTAGCCAGTTGGGACAGTTTAAGTACAAATATTTATTCTAATGTCTTCGTATGTGTCTGGGTTTTTTAAACAGAGGGCCGGGAGGTGAAGGTGGGAGAGTACAACGCAATTGCTGATGTCCTGGACCTCATCAACAACTCCATAAGGTTCCAAGGTATGAAGAACACTAGATATGGGTGTTTGTGCATGCATTTGTGTGTGACTGTGTGAGCGTTGCCTCAGGGATGTAAAACTCACTCAAGAAGAAAAAGGTGTCCTGATGCATCTGATGTGTGTTTATATATATGTTAAAGGCCAATCACTTACCTGCTCAGCACTTCCCTATGTCGTTCACTTGCTCACTTGAACCCAAACTCTTTCCAAAACAAACACACACTTAGGGACCTACTCAGACACTACCACCACTCTGTATAGGGACTCGCCACTCTCCGTTACCACTCTAAACTGTCCTCCATCAGCTAAATTATTTACCGGTCCATTTTTCACTCCTCCCCCGTCGTTGGCCTGTGTTGGCATACTTAATAATTTGTTTAATTCCCTTGGCTATTCCCCCCTTCACCACCCTCACACTTTTTCCTCCATCTTGTCGGCTTTGCCCCACATAAAGAAACTCTAGGACAGTACCATCTAAGATGCTTGTTGCCACATCCCTGACCACAGTAAGTGGAGATGTGTAAGATGATGCCAGTGCAATCGATTGGCACACTGGTGGGAGAAAAATAGAGCAAAAGATAAGAAAGTGCAGTGTCTAACCACAATAACTTGACTGTGGTGCATTGAGATACATCCACTCAACTAGGGGTCACTGAGGACCAGGAAATTGGTTTCAAATCACTGCAGTGTCACTATTTTGTGGTTGAATGAAACAGGATTTGAAGGAAGCAGGTCTTACATTGTCAAAGTGAAGAGAGAAACCTCTCTGGAGAAGGAGAAGTATACAGAAATCCACTGTTTTCTATATTTCCACTCTTAAACAAAGACTTTTGGCATCTTCTTCATAGGTGTAGAGCCTCCCAAGGATCGTACGTTTGTGCGTCTGCAGCGGCGCCACATCAACGTACCCCTATACAGCATCCTGTCCACCATCACTATACTGGGCATGCTCATGGCAGGGGCCTTCCTGTTCTTCAACATCAAGAACCGCAACCACAGGTCAGCATTCAGCATTGGTGAAGCCCAGCTTTGAGAGTAGGAGGATGGAGGGAGGGGTCAGATGAAGGTTTGCTAGTGAAGTTGAAATAGATAAAGCGGGAAAGTAAATGAAAGAAGAAGGGGATGATTGAAAGAAGAAAAGAACAACAGTAAATATTGAAGTAAAAGAATGATGAAGCAATAGAATGATGATTAACCTTTAACGGTCTATAGGTACATTATTATTTCCCATTTCACTCTCCTCAATACCTAAATATCATACTGAAGTATTACTGGTGAATAGGATCTATTGTATTTTATTCTATTTTAATATATTGTAATCTAACCATCTGTTCTCTTCCAGACTAATCAAGATGTCCAGTCCCTACATGAACAACCTGATCATCCTAGGAGGCATGCTCTCCTACGCATCTATCTTCCTGTTTGGGCTGGATGGAGGTTTCGTCTCTGACAAAGAGTTTGAGACCCTCTGCACTGTGAGTTCCCTCAACACTTTTTACTAATACATAAAATAATTATTATAGAAGTTGGGGTTGGCTCCCTGTCTTATTCAATCGAACCTTGCTCATTGGCTAACAAAATAGCTCTGTACATGAGCAAGATGAAGAATACTGCTGAAATCACATGCACTATGTGACCGACCATACGTGAAAACGGATTGAATCTCTCTCTGGCTCTCTAGCTAGCATGGAGCACATTAAGTGTCTCCCCCCAGGTAGCATTACTGTGTGACTATGTCGATGCTGGATTAATTAAAGAGTTTTGATTACAGTGATAACCGGTTTCCACTGAGATACCACCTTCCAGACACAGAGACACACACACACACACACACACACACACATGCGCACCAGCGTAATGTTAGGCAGGGCACGTCTCGAGCTGCCACCACCTGGCTGAAGCTTTGCTGCAGAGCCAAAACAGAGTGTGTCACTTCAGACAAGCTTCTACAGCAAAGGACTACAGAGGTTGATCCATTCGCCACCAATCAATATGTGCTGGTCTCCTTGAGAATGAATGGTGTAATTGTTTTTTGCTGTCTTCTTTACACAGTGCTCTGTCCCTGCCTGGCTTTATTCCTCTCTCTAGATATGTTAGTGAATGGCAGGTGAAGAGAGCCAGGTGTAACTGTGTGAAGGGTTTGCAGTATTTGTGGTGCAGAAAGGGCTCACAAACAGATATGCACATAAAAACGAACTTGAACACATGCAGCATGCAAACATATACAGTATACAGAAGCACTCTGTAGCTATTCATAGTCTTTATTCAAATTCTAATATTTGAAAACACGTCAGCAGTGTCCTTTGTGCCAAAGCACTAAGAGGTCTACGTTTTGTTTCTCATTAAGATGAAATGCTCTTAGGAGTGTGACAGCTTCCATGGTCCAGGACGTTCTCCCAGAGCTCCACACTTAGAGAAGAAAAATTAATCTGACAGCTTCTTATTTTTAGAAGGCTTCACAAGGCTATTTTAAATGAACATCTTGAGAAAAATGCAAATACCTGTCAGATCAGATGTTGTTTTAAGCCTTTGATCACCAGTTTAAGACATGACACAATTATATTTTTCCCTGTTGTTCTGATAGGTTCGGACATGGATCCTCATTGTTGGATACACAACAGCTTTTGGCGCCATGTTTGCCAAGACCTGGAGGGTGCACGCCATCTTCAAGAATGTAAAGATGAAGAAGAAGGTATTGGAAAATATATATATTATGAAATGTACATGAGAGCGATAAAAAGCTAATTCAAAGTAGTACTATTTATAGCAGAAATTAATAATTTCATTGTTCAAATTACGACACTCAAAAAATATAATATATTATTTGTTCGTATGCCTCCTTGACAAATACGCTTTGATTTTTTTGTACATTTTTATTGTTCCACTCCGCGACAGTTAAGAGGCATTATGTTTTTGGCTTGTCTGTCTGTCTGTCCAGCCATCCGTACGTACCCATTCTCGTAATCGTGATATCTCAGGAACGCCTTTCGGGAATGTCTTTATATTTGGCACAAACATCCAGTTGGACTCAAGGAGGAACTGATTAGATTTTGCCGGTCAATGTGACCCCCCAAAAAATTGTGTATAATCTATTCTGGTTGAATCTGGTTCTGAACCTTTTTTTTTTTCTTATCACACCATTATTGTGGCGTACCCAACTTCTGTTGGATAAGATAAACATCCATACAACCACAAACATCTCCATGAAACATGTAGACCTGACAGTCTTATTTAGGAAGCGTATCATTGCCCACTGTGTGAGGAGGCTTGTGTTCACACTCATACTTTTTAGCAAAGATTGGCAGCCCCTGGCACCTGCTTTTAGAATCTTCTCTGTGAAAAAAAGGATTCAGAAATACAAATGGCTTTTTAAACATCTGACACAATCTGTTTCACTGGCCTAGTTATATAAAGTGGTGCCGAGCTCACTGAGTGTTGTAACTGTGCTTGGCCTTTTTGTATTTATAGATTTTGCTCTCCCCTCTCTTTGTCTCTCTCCCACTCTCTTTCTCTCTCACCCTCTTGCATATTGGAGGAAGTGTGGGTGGCCTGCCAGAGAGAGAGAGCAGGAAGAGAGGGAGGAAAGAGGGATGGATCAAAGAGTCGGAGAGGTTGGAGCGATTGGCAAAAGGGAGGGTGGAGAGACAGACGGAGGAAGGCAAAGCAGGGCAGAACAAGGGACAAGACAAACAACATGGCACAAAATGGCAAAGAAAGTAGGTTGGACACAGTGAAAAGAAAAGGGGAAAGCTGGAAAAAGAGGGCAAAGGATATATGAAGACAAAGATAGTCCAGATTACAGGTTTACAAGATAAGGAGTCATGACCGAGCTCTGCTTTACCTGTTTCCACTGCAACTCTGCGATGGGGTCAGGGAATGATCACCACCCGCTTTTTCCAAAAGAATGACACTTGACCTGGCCTCATTTTTTTTATTCATTGTCTTATTGAGAGTCAAAGAAAACAATTTGGGGGCGACTAGCTCACTGGGCTAAGAGACATGTCTGGTAACTGGAGGGTTGATGGTTCAATCCTTGGCTGGGACATGTTCTGAATTGAAGTATCCTTGAGCAAGCCACTGTCCCCCTAGCAGGCACCTGTCATGGGCAGCCGTCCGATACAGGAATGGGTCAACTACAGAGACAAATTTCCCCCTTAACAGGATAAATATAGTATAATAAAATAAAAAAAAATTTTTGCCTCCACAAGCTCTCTAGCTTTGCCCTGACCCTTCATTCCCAATTATCTTGGCTCACTTCTCCCTCTCCCACCCTTTTCCCCTGGCTAACAGAGACAAAACCAATGTTTCTTCACAAGCGGCATTTACCCCTACTGCATATTTTGGCCCTTAAACCTCAAGATGTATTCTCTGTTGGTTCATGGCCTCGGTTTGTTTGCAGGACACACAGACGCATCGCACTTCCTCCACACTGATTGAGTGCAGGTGCTATGGCTTCAGAAGAGCGATAGTTGCTGTTGTTGCCCTGAAATCTCTGTCAACCGCTGTCAGGGGAGGGACGAGCACAAGTGTTAACCATCTTAACAGTTAACAGTGGGGCTGGAACTGCATCCCTCACTCCTTCTCACAGCCTACCCTCCACCTTTTTTCGAGGAGTGCACAGATTGTAAATCAGGGGTGTGTTCGATAAGGGTTCCACTCGGCGGGCTACGGCCGGCACTCCTTCACTTCTTAAAGAGCTCAGTGCCAGAGACGCTGTGGGGGGAGGGGGGGGGGGGCTGTCAATCAATGTCCTCCTTTTCTATATACACACACCACAGACACAGATAAACATACACACTTTCAAAACACAACCCTTTACCCCAAGGCCCCTGTAGCAGCTATTTGTCAGTCTGCCTATCTTGGTGAGTACTCCTTTGTGATATATTGCTGGACGTGCACACTCACACACGAACACACACACACACACACACACACACACTCACACACAGAAATAGGGCAAAGCTAAACAAACACACAGTACCCATTAACTCATTATACGTGCCTGCATACATAGACACATATGTACACACGTTCACTTCAGTTGAGTTGAAAATAACATCATGTCACCCCACTTCCTGGATCTTGTTTATAAGTTGTAGAACTGTTGTTACAGCGCCCTACGGTTTGGCTACAGCATTTTAACTTAAATTATGTTACAGTATCCCAGCAGTCTTAGCTGGCCCGTGGCCTTGTTGGTTTACAGTACACAGTAAATGGATTTTTTTTTATGCAACCAATTCAGTTTAAAAAAATAAAATACATGTAGTTGAGCGTGAAAGTTCATTATTGCCCTTGAAAACAATACTCATAACTCAAGGAGAAGTTTTTCAGAGCTTTGAACCACATCCCACGGGCAGCGGGTGGGCTTTGCTTAGTTGTCGAGAATAAAAAGAAAAAAATTATATTTCAGGATCATGTGCACATTCAAAGTTTTAAATTATTCTGTTTATTTCTGAATCAAATCTATTAGTTGACACAAATACACTAGAACCCAACTGATATGTATTGAGTGCCAGTATTACTGGGGAAAGAAAACTGAACATAACACTTCAGGTAATTTAGAGTCATTACATAGTTTGTCTAGCAGACGCAGTTGGCAGAGTAACATATCACAGTTGAGCAGATGGTGGTGCTTTTTTCTCTAAAATATCCAAAATTTTGCTAATCTTTGTCACAACTATTTCATTTTTGGAATGAAAGAATGTTAGTTTTTCAGCCAGATTTGACCAGAATTAATTTCATTTAATATACAGGTATTTTTATTGTTGTCATCAAATATTTTTTCATTGGCTTTGAAGCAGACATTTGTCCAACTCTGCTTCTATCTTCCGCTCAGCTGCCCTGAAGCATTGCAGTATTTCTACAAGTCCATTGTCTTGTCTATATTTGTTCAATACCAACACCATCAAAAGACAACAGATCAAAAAACAACCCCCTCATGCATTTCATCCTGAGCCTACCGGCGGATGGAGACCTACGTGCGACCACTATGCTGCATCTGGGCTATGTGATACTTTCCAAACACAGCCCAGCCTGTGTTCCCTGACCTTTCCTTTGATCTGCTGTTCCAGACAGTCAAACACTATTATAAATAAAGATCACAAACAGGTCACGGCTTTCATCCCTCTAAAGTTCATGGTTAAAAAGAGGGGCTTTGGTGGTCAACAGCGTTGGCTCTTGTTTGGTGGATCTTTTCCACATTCTCTGTCCAAAAGGTAACAAATCCTGGCTTTCCGGTGGCATAGTATCGACGGACTGAATGTCCCCCACTGGTTCTCAGTCCTGGGCCATTGGAGTGCAACCTGCTAAATATATACTACATGTGTCAGTATCAAATTGTGCACCAGGTCTTGATCTTTTGGACTTTTGGACAGTTTGGTGGGTTTCCTATCCTAGTAGGTGGTTAATTGCAGCTAAATGCATTGTAATCAGTCCCTGATTAGATGTTTGAATGAAACCAGCAGGGCTCCAGGCCCTGAGATGGGATGAGAATCACATAATTACAGTGGTCAAAAAGAAATGTTGTTTAAAATGGCTCCACAGACACAAATATAATTACATAACTATTCGGCTAATTCAAGCATCTTATGTTGTTTTCGCCCCTTCAGATCATAAAGGACCAGAAGTTGTTGATCATCGTTGGCGGAATGCTGCTAATCGACTTATGCATCCTCATTTGCTGGCAGATTGTGGACCCGCTTAAGAGGACGGTAGAAGAGTACAGCTTGGAGGTCAGTGTTCATTTCAATGCCTTTTCACATGTCGTCAAAACATTTTCGCTTGATTGTGTGTTTTTTTATGTTGATGTAACATGATTTGCCCCAGCTGGGAGAATCCCAGTGACACAGATTCTTGCTTAAAATGCCTGTGTATTTGGAGTTTAGGCAAAGAAAATGTCCGCCTTGGGCCGTATCGTGAGCATCTTTGTTGTGCTTGTTATTTTTGGGTCAGGATGTGAGCCATTGCTGCCTCCTGCGCTCATCCCATGGCCGGACATTTGCCAGCTTGGATGGGAGACTTTGGCAAGGCCTGTTGGAAAAGAGACACTTGGCATCACATTCTCCTTGCTGGAGAGGTGGCGTGGTGTAGAGTAGAAATGAACTCTGCTTTGCTGCGATTGGTTAGAGTCAGATTCTCTGAGACTGGTACAGGATTAGTCTAGCTGTGCACCCAATTGGCTAAAATGAACATACTGTAGCTTTGGCATCAAAGGTTGACGGTGTGTGAAGTGTGTTTTTGGCATGACATATTAGCACATAACTATCAGTGGTATAAAGGGAATGTAGACTGAATTAGGAAGGCACAACTGCATATTTATTTTCTCAGAGGATTTAGTAGCTGTGGTTGGTTATGCAGATTTCTGCTGCATTGAATATACAGTATGGCCTCACTGTTTGGTACATCTGCCTTTCTGTACAGGTTATCACTAAGACGGATGGATTTTCATGTTGTTTGCTTGCTTGTTGCAAAGGTCCGTGGGGGATCGAAGGGCGGCTGAGACTGTCTGGCACCAAGTCTTGACTTTTTTGTGTCTTCAATTAAATGAAAACCCTGTGAAGTGATAAATAGTGCTTATCTAAGAGAACTATGAGTAGGTCCGCTTTTCTGAGGTTATTTTTTTCTGTCCTAGCCCTTGATGGAAAGATTCCTGTGGGAGATCTCTGAGGAAGAAACTAGTGGAGGGATGAGTGATATGTTGCCAGACTTATTTACATTCTTGTGCTCCTTAGATCGTACTCTGAAGGTATACTTAGCACATTTGTACAACTCTAGACAAAGCCATATTTCTTTTGTGATGATAGCCACTTATATATTTAAGCCTGCCTAAAGGGTGTAGCAAAGCCTTGCTTAACATATTCATTTGTGAATGTTGTCAGTGTATGCAGTCGGGTCCTCGTGGAGTATTCTCAGACTCTAAGCCCCCGGCCAGGGGAGAGTTGTGAATATATTAACCACTCAGTGTAGGAGTGTGCATCCCCCCTGGGGTTGTGGATCTGCATGCCTGGGCTGAGGCAGAGACTCCACATGCCTGCCTAGCCTGCCAGATTTCCAGCACCAGCAGCAGTGGACCCTTGAGGCTCAGCTGTGGGAGAGGCAGCCTGGAGCTCCTCTGGGCCTCCAGGTTTGTCAGGTGGGACCAGAAACCAGATGGCAACCCAAATACCCAGAAGTGGGGTAAGGAGTGAAGTGGGGCAAGGGAAAATGAAAACACATCATGGATAAACAAAATGTTTATGGTAATAAACAATTTGGGGCATTTTAAAGAAAAATAATAGTAAACATATTGCACTATTACCAGAGACAGAGAAGAGATAGGCCTTATTCAGATGGACATTATCAAATAACACAACTTCCTCATCAGTTTCAACGAGGCTGCTCCAGCAGGGCCAACACATTGGTCAAACTGGACATACTGAATCATATTTCATGTTTTCTCCTTGCCCCCACCAACATATCTCCTTGTGTTTTTTAGCACTGTGCTAGTTTGGGTCTGAACACTCACTTGGAATGGAGGTGATTATTTGAGGAATGGGACCATGGTGGATGGTCTCCATAGAGCTCATGAGCCAGTGAGACTAGCCCTGACTGACTAACAGTAATTGGCGCAACTAGAAGGACCATTAGTTACCCAGTTTCCTGTAAGCGCTCACATCATGCTAGGCCACCCCTCCCCTGTGACTTCCCTCTGTCTGTTTTCTTTTCTTTTTTTTCTGTCTGCCTCTGTCTGTCTTTTTCAGAATCTCTCCTCCTCCCGCCTTGCATTTCCCTTCCCCACTGTGGGGAATTGGGAATAACACTGACCTTGGGTCCACAGCGCTGTAACTACCTGCTGTACCCAAGGGTCTGCGGTATTACAACATGGTGTTATTGAACTGTCACAGTGCTCGCTAGTCCACCACATTTGTTGTTTGAACCATCACACAGGAGGGTTTCCTTATTGACTCAGGACCAACAAGGGTACTCACACATTGTTTACAGGAGAGATACTGTAGTTGCTTCAGATACACATACAGTGTGAAGACACTCAGGAATGATCATCTCTACAAGTGTGTGTTTGGGAGAGAAACTTTCTGTTGTAGACTTAAGTGGGTACTCCTGCATGCTGACATATCTTATTTCCTATGGTGGTCACAGATATCGGTACATCTAAATATTGCAAGTGGTTAAATTCGTTTAGATTTTGGGTAAAATGATTTTGCTGGTTCTGTAAAGCCAAGATTTACCCAGTGGAAACATGGACAAAGTCAATACTCTGCATCACCAGGGGTGAACCCACTGAATCCAGCAAGCTAAGCTTAATGAGCTACCATTAGCAAAACTAGGGCATCCCCCTTTGCATCCTTTATTAGCATTAGCAAGAAGATGAAGCTATGAAGAGACTGACAATAGATCCTTGTGGAATGCTTCATAAAACATGACTGATTTAATACCCTCCCAAATAAAAGTAAAGAAGGGCCAGAGATCATGTGGGGAGTTAAGGCTTTGAGACTATAAAAAGAGAAGAGATTGACCCCATGGTCTTATTTTAATTACAGTATGCAGATGATACGCCTTCACCAGAAGTGACTTGTGACCGTGACATTGTCCCCAACCTCTTTAAACCAAACCTGGTCTATGATCTGCACTTCAACATGCACTGTACATAAAAGGCAACCTTATATGTTGAATTCAATAAAAATGGTGATAAGATTATAAGCAACTCTGCCAAAATGGTAATTGAAACTTCACTTCCTCACATATTTTATACTGGTCTGACTCTAAATCCGAACAGCACAGGGAATATTCTGCATGTCAGTGTTTTTTTTCCCCCTGAGAGCAGGAACAACTCCGGCTGTACCAGCAACGTCCTGGGAAGGCTGATATAGAGACGTTGGGCTGTAGTGAGCAATTACATCCATTTTGTGGCTCGTTAATAATTAAGCATTTGTTAATGGGGTGGATGTTTCAGCAGCAGGGCAGACTGCTGGTTGCCATCAGATTAAGCCTTGCCGTGCTGACACATGTTGCAGTGTCAATGCATACACGTGTGTGTGGATTGTTAATTTTTGTGTTTGTTGCACAGTGTATGTGTGTGTATTCATGCGTATGACCTTGAATGTTTGTTTCAGCCTGTGTACATGTGGAGTGTATGTGCCCACTCATGCATAGAAATGCTTTGGTACGTATGCCTGTGTTTACGGTCACACATTAACGCCCTCTTTTGTTGTCCTGGGTATTGCCTCCTGCATAATGAAGGACAAACCGCCGAGAAAGGTTGATTAGCATTCTGGTGGATCCTGCCGCAGACCCCTCTACTGTAGTCTGTCCTCTTGTCTCTCTCCCCCCCTGTCGTTTTTTTCCCAGCTTCGATGCTGCTGCAACCATCGGCAGGCGGGCTTATATTGCAGTGTGGCATCACCATGGCAACGGCCATGGTTTCTGACATCCATAACGCGGAGAACTATGCTGTTGATCCATGAGACAAAAATAGCGGGTTAGGGGCACCCACTTCAGGATTCCGATGCACGTAGAGAAGATTTTAAACATATAAAAAAAATGTATGCGCTGGGCTGATAGATTAGTAATGACTGACCGGAGCAGAAAAGGTGTAAATATACATATACAGTCATGTATGCACTGTTTCATGCAGAAGTTTAGAAACTCTCACGGAGATTTCCTTTTGCTTCCCTACCTCTGCCGTCCCCACCGGTATGCAGTATGGAGAGAGTGTGTGTGTGTGTGTGTGCGAGAGAGAGCGCAAGAGAGAGAAGGGGGGGAGTTTTATCCTAGTGCTTTGACAATCGCATCTTTCCCCATATACTATCGCTCCAGTAGCAAACCAACTCACTACGAGCATTTAATGTGGAAATACCCCTCTTTATAAGACGATGGTGAAATGATGGCCTCAGATTTCAGGTAGCCATTTTTTTATTAATGGCGTGAAACCACATCGAGAATGCCATTTCTCTAGCTGATAGACTGTGAAACACCATCTGTTATCTTAATATTTACATATCATAGGATAGGAAAAACACATTGTTATTAAATCAATTCCTGAAAAGAGCAAAACAACATTCTAGACAACAGTTATGATGTAGGCAACATACTGTATGAGATGGCCAGTTTTTGCATCTGTGGTCATTTCTATTAATAATTACTTCAGACCAAGCTACCTGCTATTTCTCCTATATAGAGGAGAAACATTTACTTAAAATAGGGATATTGGGTTATTTATATTTAAGCTTAGATGTAAGACAAATATTCCTTTTACCCATCTTTTCTGTCCATCTTCTTCTTCTCAATTGTAATGGTGACTTTTCGCAGTGTCCCCTCACAGATCTGCTAACACTCTCTGTTGCTCCCTTAGGTGAGCTATGGTTTTCTCACATTTCTCAGGATTCACTCTTTTATTTATTCAGTTTTCTTTTGCTTACCTAGTTGCTTACTGTGGAACTGTCTCTCTCTCTTGCTCGCCACATTTCTCATCTATTCATTTCATTCCTGTTGTCCAGGTTTCTCTATCAGAATTGTGTTTCCAGCCTCTTTTCTATTTGCAGACACCTTCTTATTCCATACCTCCTGCTCCTGTCCTGCTCTATCCCTCTCCTGCTTCTCCTCATTTGGCAAACTCATACCCCACGGGAAAGCGCTGAAAAAGCTGAGAAAAAAGAAAAACAAGCTTGTGACAGCAGTAACAGTGGACAAGTCTCAGGCTGATCTGAAACATTCCCTTTTCTTTTCCCTTTTTCTCTCCACCTCCCCTTCTTCTCTTTACCTTATCCTGTTCTTCCCCTCACACTTTCCTTTTTCAATTCACCATCTCCTCTATTATCAATTTTCCAATTCCATGTCACCTCTTCAAAGGAAGGGATGGACACCCAGCCGTGTCTCCAGTTCCAGCCAGGTTTGTGTTTTGGCAGGGTGAGTTGGGGAAAGAGGTTAGTGCGGCCAAAGGGAGTGAGACTTGTGCCAGCAAACAGTCCACAGTCATATTTAGCCTTTTTAGGCAATCACTGGATTCAGTTCATAGTGACATTCTGTCACCTTTGCGGTTCAAAATATGTTTTTTACAAAACTCTTGCAAGTGGGTGTGTTCATGTGCTCAAGGGAAACCCTGCCCATTCTTTACAGAAACTTTTTTAATACAATAATCTCCCAATTCACGTTGACCCCGTTAAGCCCGACGGACCCAAATTCGGGTCCGCTGTAGCATTTACCGTCGAAAAAAGTCCGTTCAGCATGTGTACAATTTATGAATGTGTACATGTTATATACCAAAAGAAAATAAAAAATCTGGGTAAAACAAACAATCGAAGACATTTTTACAAACTCCAAACACCATTCTACAGAACTATTATACGCAACTAAAAGATTTATCGCAATATCACGTATGTCTAGCCATAACTCGCACTTCTCCGAGTTAGCATCACAAAGCTAACGGTTAGCATAGACAGCCGAGATAGCAAAATGCAAGAGAATTCGACACAGATTCCAGAACTATCATCAGAACGTCTCTCCGGTAAACCCTCACAAAGCTGTGAGCAAACAACCACCAGAAGCACAAACCGCAATATCCTTCAAAATCATCCAAAGCTCCTTACCTTTTCGTTGTTCTGCTGTAAATCTCCGCTTAATTCTATCAACCATATTTCTACGTGTTTCCGGTGCGTCTCTGAAATGTCCCCGTGTAGAAACAAGGGTCTGTCTAACTAGGCGCCGTGGGGGAAGGGATTGGATTGCTGCATATGATAGATTGAACACTATTAGTCATAAAAGAAGTGAAATATATAATTATATACTATATAAAATTACAATGGAACAGCTGGAACCAAATGACATTTTGGTTGACCTTGGCTGAAATCTCTGCACTCAAACCTCTCTAGCTCTTGAATGCTTCACTTTATCAAAGAACAAATTGTGCAGAGAGACTCAACCCATTGGGCTATGATCTGGGAGAGGTTTGAGCTTTCAACTACAACAAAAACTAAAAAAAAATATCTTATCAAAATTGGATTAATTTATAATCGGAGATAAAGAATTTCAATTTGTGCTGTGTTCCATCTTAATGTTCTCTTAACCAGTAACATATATACTGATATTTACAAATCTGAACACATCTCACAAGTGTTAGCTTTATTATAATACCAAAACTATTAAAATACACCTTATATTTAGACGAAATACACTCTCTTTACTATGGGTATGCAATTTTCGAGGAGAGGCCTACAAATAGGCTTAGGGCTTAAAAGGTTATAACAAAGACTTTTCCCACAACACAGCATCATTCTTCAATCTCCAATTTTGGTATATCCTGAATGCATCAGATGTTTGTAAATAACCCATTTCCAATATTACCAACCATGCAACGATAACACGATTAAACAAGCCAATGTCTGTATTTGTGAGTTTGATTGCGCACCTTGTACACTAAATGGCTTGCTGTTTGGCACAAAAAATGCATACACTCCCTTAAGGTCCTTTTTAACACTGCAGTTTTGCACACAAACACACACACACAAACATACACACTCACCTGCCCTCAGTGTTGTTGCTCCCCCTCCTTCCGCACTCTCACACAGGTCCTCCACTGCAGTCTTAGTCAGCTGTTGATTGTGTGAATGCCATTTGAAGGACATGATGCTCTTGTTTCACTATCATCCTGCTCTGCAGAAACAGGCCAAAATGATGGTCCTTTTTAAATTAATTTAATCTAGCTGGCTCTCAAAATTATACTCTATGGGAAATAAAACTTTGATGTTATTAAATGGAAAAAATACTTAAACATTCATTATATCTCATATTCGGGTTGATTAAGCAAGGTCTGAATTGGATTACACATGTATTTAACCAGGAGTAATCATATTCCCAGTGACAAAGGCAAATATGTGATATGATAAGAATTGAAAAGGATAAAGAATTTTGTAAAATGAAGAACAATGTCATCCATGTAGCGCTAAAAGTGTTAAGATGCTGCTAAAATGAACTTTGAGGCTTCTTTGTTAGCATTGAGTAAAGCACTGTCTGAGATCAATGCCCATTCAAAATAAACTGGGTCATTAAGGGATAACCACCACCCACCTAGGACTTTTCTCATCGACCAACTCTGGAGGAAAGAAGGAAGAGAACAAAAGGGAAGGATACATAGATCTCACACATTCATTGGGATTTGTATGTATTGTCTAAGAGCTCGTCTTGTCTGTAAGGTATTGTTACTGCGTGTGTTGAATTATTAGATTGCATCAAGTTCTAGTGTTGTGGTGAATGAAAGAGATGTGGCTCTACTGTAGGCAGCTGCATTGTTAACAACCGTCTCCTAATCGAGAGGCCTTCATCAGAGGAGGTTCAGTTGTAAAATCATCTTGCTGATATGACACCTCATAACCACCTCATTATCACAAGTTCAAATTAGAGACACACACATATGACTCCTTGGCAATTATATTCTTCCGTGCCATTTCTGCACATATTGTGCACAGATCTGCTTTACCTTTGTAGTGGGCACAGAGCAGCATTGGGCCTCTGACGTTGGCCTGTTATTTTGAGGTCCTCCAAGGTAGTCTCAGTAAGTGTGTCACAGGTTTTACCTTGGGGGATACCCGCTTCTGTTTATAGTCTTGCCCGTTTTTACATGTCCCAGCCAGCACAAGGAGTCACGACTTCCCTCCACCTGAAAGGACTAAAACCTCAACCTACATAAAGAATGCTGCATTGCGAACTGATGAAAATAGTAGCTGGATATGTTTTATGTATACTTTCTTGCTAGTAGCTTCTTGAACAATATGAATGAAAGTCCCAAACCAAAGGAGAAAAGAAGCTAGAGGAGGAAAAATAATCCTTTGTATTGTAAATTCAGTAGCGTCACTAATTTGTGCAATGTAAAGCTCCAGCTAGATAACATCGGGTTAAGACAGAATTCAATGCCAGATGGGGAGCGAATGAGGAGACCTCCAAGAATCTAAAAATAATTTTCTTAGCAGCAGTTAAACCAGAAAACATAATCTATTTTTCTTTCGTAATACCACTGACATAATCCAAGAGAAAGACAAATATGGTTGTAGGCACAGCCAAAACCAACATCTGAAACAGTTTAAGAGGTACCTGGATCCAGAAATGTGGACCAGTTTTCCTACATTATGAAGAAAGTACATGAGGCATGAAAAAGGAGTCATTCAACATACACATGAGATGCAACTTGTGTTGTTTTAAATCAGTTCAATACAGATCATTAAAATGAATTGCCGGTGGTCAGGATTGTGAGAAGCATATTTAATGCTAAACCAAAAATCTACCCAATCAAAGTTGGGATCACCGTCAGGGCAGTCCCGCCTGCATTGGTTCTATATTTAAAGTTTGATTTAGTTGCACTTATCTTGCAGTCAGTGATTTTACCTCTGCAATGGTTTAACAACCTAGTGTGTTAAAGTTGTTAAATGTTTGAAAGCATTTTCATGTTTGTTGTGTTTTTGTAGATTTATGCCTCCATCTATTATGGGAGGGAAAGATGAGGGGAACCTGGATATCTAGCCAAGTCAACACAGGTTTCAGTTTACACAGGATTTTTTTTATCATCTTTTGTGGAAAATATTGATCGTTTATGTTTTGTATTGTCAGTACACTGGTATTTGTCTTGTGAGGGACAACAGTACTGTACGGCATGGGTAAGCTGACAGCGTTATCAGTGAATCATGCAGGAAAGCACTTTAAGGACCGCTTCAGAGGTACAGTTTGTTGACACTCTAGCTGGTAAATTGGACATGTGGTTGTGCATGGCTGAGCCTGTTCAAGTGAATCAGCTGAAAATGGAATTGTGTGGCGACACTTACCTCCTTTTACTTTATCTCCATCTGTGTGTGCTGTGTGACTTCTCTCTCCCTCCTTCACCCTCTGTGTATATCTTTCTTTCTCTCTTTCTCTCTAATACACTAAATTACCCCCGACCTCCACCATCACCCGCACCTCTCTTTTGCTCTCCTCTCATTTTTTTGCCCAGCACTTTTTCCCCTGCTCCTCTCCTACTGATCCCCCGAACTGCAGTTGCTAGGCAACAGCTGATTGAGCATGAGGGGTATGCAATTGACCAATTAGAAGTCTTCCAAATGAAAAGTGGTGTCAAGAGTACCAGCAGTTACAGCTAAGGCTTAATCTAGTGTATTCTGTAAGTGGACACTGGATAGTGTACTGTATATGCATGCACATAGTACATGCACACACATGGGAATGTGTGCTGTTTCTGTTTGTTCGTTCAGTTGTTCAAAATTGACAATTTTAGTTGCAGAAAGTGTAGTCAATATAATATCCGAAATTCAAACACACACATACACTTTGCCATGCTGACCAGCTTCCCCACTTACATCCTATTTGTATAAATATAATGCCATCATGGTTTCTGTTTCCCTCTCTCCTTTGCCTCCTACCCCCTTTCACTTGTCTTCCTTCCATTCATTCAGCCTCTCTTTCCCTCCTCCTCCTTCTCTCTGTCTCTCTTTCAAATCAGAGACACCCTCCATCGGTGACCAGACACATCCATCAATGTTCCTCCTCCTCTGCTCATCCACAGCCCTGAGGATTCCATTAAGGCTCAGCAGCTGACACACACACGCTCACACACACAGTTAAGGGAAAGGCAGCTCTCTCTCATCTGGCCACGGGCGGAGACATGATTAGTTTGAGACTCGGGATAGTGATGCAGCTCTTGATGATGCCGATGAATCTGTATTTGGTGGTGACGATAATGATGCTACCGATGATGACTGTGGTCCCAGATACCGTGAGGTGATGATGAGGTTCACTTAAACACAAATGTTTCTCACAATTGTTAAGCCCCTCCATCGATTTGACCATAATTAACCTTGTTATCATTCAGAAAGCTGCTTTTCTGGATAAGAAAGTTTGAGTCAGCAACCCTTGACATCGAACCTTAGCCCAACCAAATACCCAATCAACTTATCCCTACCAGGTGCATTTACCTGAGCAACCTTGTAGCTCATTAAGGATTTACTTTATTATTATAATTTAACCTGCTTTTAAACATATTGTAATACAGTATTTCTTTAATTTGCATACATATAATACTGGAACACTGGGGGATATCTTACAGCGAATATTTGAATAAGAACCCCTTAGTTCAATGGGCTACAATAGAGCCCTGATCTAAAGAAAGAGAAAGAAAGAGAGAGAGACAGAAACAACAGGTTTCATTCAACCTTGTTGCTAAGGCTATATGCAAGAACATTACATTTCCTTTTTTTCAAATCAATTATTCTACCCCATTCTAATTTGTCTGTATTTCGTGAGTGATGTTATTAGGAAATATTTAGATTTGGATTAGTTTATGAAACAAAACAAATGAGGAAGTGCTTCTAGATCTCACAGCAATGTGACACAAAACCGGTGTCCTTGATGCTCGAGTGGGCAACCGATATCCAGAAAAGGTTATTAATTATTTTATTATAGTAGCTAAATAATTTAAAGATCTGTTTATACAGACAGACAGAGTTAGTTTTTCCTTTCTCTTCTAATTTGGAAAGACCACCTACTACAGACCTTATTGCTGCTTATCACTGCTCTTCGTGCTGACACCATGAAACAGGATAGAAAGACCAACCAATAGTTGTCACTAAAGTGCTGTGCCAAGAATACTATATGACCTTTGCTGACTTGCCACGCAGCACTTGGCCAAGCTGAAAGTGCGGCTGCCAGGGATTGAACCAGGTGGAAGATTGTTTAGTTTTTTTTAGTCCAGGAGCCTCAATCAATGTGGTACCTTGACTGACTTTATTGCAGACTGATTTGGCACAAATTTGTGTCAATAACTAAAGGAAAAACTTTGTCCATTTGATAGGTAAAAGGTACAAAATTAGGGCCTATTATTTGCATAACTATTTGCATAATCTTTACAGTTTTTCCTCTATACCTGTTTGAGTAGCTCAGTGGTATCACACCCAACTGGTTTAATTTCATGTAGCAAATGATTATTTTCAACACACCATGAATGAGCCCAGTGTTGTCTTGTATGTAATATAATTCAGATAGAATGTGCTGTAAACGGCAAACCACAGTGACGGATTCATGAATAAATTAGCAGCTATGTGAGGAGAACTGTGTTATTGCAAGATCTACTGGCGATTCTTTTCTTTTTTTACTTTCATTCCTAATTATGTGAACCCACAAGCTGTTGCATGCACCAGCGCCACATCGTCACTGCACAGCCTCTGCAGAGCTGTGTTCACCTCAAGGACGAGGAGACTTTGGTGCCTCAATGACACTGCGTGAGGGGAGGGGTCAATTAGATAAAGGTTAATCACCGATACCACACAGTTTCACACATGCACACACAGATATAAACACACTAAACTCACATACACCGCTCCGTGGAGTCAGGTATAGGAGACCACCAAGGTCGCCCAGTGATGGGGAGATGAGAGCACTTCGCCACTGCTTGAACAAAGTACCGGCGCTGCCTCAGCACTATGAGCCCAGGAATACAAATACATTCAGCTAAGTGGAGGAGTTCTTTTACACAAGACCTTGAGCCTTAGGCACACTGCAGACTTTAAACTAACAGTATAGAGGGCTGAAGATGGAAGGACAGGGACAGAGTGATAGAGGACTTACGGAGACTCCAGGTAGACAGAGAACCACAAGGAGAGTTTCAAGTTTCAAGCTTGTGAGAAGGAGGAAGTGGCAAAAAATGGAGCAAAAGAGAGAGGGGGGAGCCAAGAAAAGGGTGCACTGCCAGCATATCAGAAAATACAAAAATAGAGACATTAGGGGAGATGAAGTTGAATATATGTGATGAGAGACAGAGTGAAAAAGAGGGAGAGAGGGGAGAATAAAGGGTGTCATGGCTACTTATCATCACACTGCCGAGGGTGACATTGATTAGCACTTGCCATCGGCAGGGAGCCTCTGAGCCAGTCCACGGGAAGGTCAGATAATTAAACCCAATGGCGCTGCAACAAGCTGGCACTATGCCAGTCTCATTCCCACCTCAAACTCATTGGAGTTGGATGAAACAAACGGTTGTTGTGTGTGTTTGTGATTACTGGTATTTGTGCTAATGCTATGTTGAAATGTGTGGACATAGGTGTGTAGATGTGTGGGCATGGAAAGCATGCAGAATAAGAAATATCCCCGAAAAACTACTGCAATTGAGATGTATTACTTGCTTGACTTTACTGATAATGTAGGCATTGCAAATATTAAATTATATGATTGATATCAGCAAGACCAGAAAAAAACACATGCTGTGTGCACAGTTTATATAAGCAGCTGTTAATTGTAATTCAAACAGTCAGTAGAGGTTGCAATACTCTCACATTTTGGGTTTTCAGACCATTGCAAAATGCCCGGCTCACGTACCCCAGTCCTCCAGAGGGGTCATTTTTTTTTGCAGGTCTACAATTTCACTCAGTCGGTTGTCATTGGATATATGTAGCAAATAATCTGCCATTCTCTCATCTGACTGTGATGTGATGTTGTGACAGATGTGTTCTGACCCATCAGAGTGATGCATTGGGTGTTTGTGTGCGTATGAATTTCCCCTCTGTTTAAACCCTCTGTCCCTCTTTTTCCAACCTGTGATTTTGTGTCATGTCATTTCCAAAGTTGACTCTTCAAAGAGCCCAGAGGAGGTTTTTTTGGGTATTGTGAGTGGAGCACGGCGAGATTGGATTCGACCCTTCGGAATTTTCCGCGTACTTTGATCTTAGCATGCATCTTTTTTTAGAACCAAGCCCACACACTTTTAGCTGTCAGCTTGGCAGTTTAAGCATCAATATTGCTTCAGACATTATTAATAATGCTCTTTAAATAAAAAAGAAAGGATGGAAATGGTTTCACTTAAGTGGTAATCTGATGTGTGGCATTCTAAATGGATACAGCCTCACAGGTTACTGTGTTAAGCCATCGATACCTTCATTTTAAGGAAACTCTGTCAAATTTATGGTCCCAGTCTGGCAAAGCTCAGAAAGATATTTCTCAGCTGATAATTGCCGTCTGCCTTCTTTAAATACGCCATTGCTGCCAAGAACTCTGCACCCAACATCATTGTATTGCAACTAATAGTTATCATTTTCTAATCTACCAATAAATGTCCCATATTTGCGATCCTCTTTGCATTCCATTGAGCAAAACAAGCTGTCCTTGGGCCTGGTTTCAGCTCTCTCATATTCCCTCTCTTTCTGTCCCCCTGGTATCTGCAGCCACTTCTGCCATCCACAAACCTCTGGAAACACAAAGAGCAGAGGAAGATTATGAATGTCTTGGATCAATACTCCCAGAAAGCCACAGGAATCACAGGAGGGGAAAGATGTAAACCATATGGCACTACTTGAACTATAACCCATTTACTTATCTTTGCTGTTACCTTTTTCACGCTTTTTTAAAGTTTTTTCCAATCTTACACATCCACGATTTGTTACAGCAGTGGCATCAGGGAAGTGTTAGTGTCCTCATTGAGGTCAAGTGCATTTACCATTTTGCAACATTAGCATCGGAAGTTGTTGCCAAAGCTACACATTAGAGATCAAGTGATCTTTGTTAGCACGATGTTGCGCACCATCCCTGCGTCATTTAACATTGCATAATGCTATAGCATGAATGCTTTTGGCTTGTTTACTGTATGCTTGTCACAATGGAATAGAACTGTAGCATGTTGACGACTATGTTAACTATGTAGGCCCAGAACTAGAAATGACGGCTGTAAATTGCAGTCATTAATGATGAATTACCTGTCATGTGTGAACTGCTTGTTTATTTCTGTGTTAAATTGTCTGATTCCTTCTCTGTGGCGCATTGCACATTATCAGCTGCAGCGAGGCAGGCGTTCTCTGCATGAGATTTGAATGGTGAGATGTGTCACTGTGAGAGAGTGAGAGAGCAGCGACGCAGAAGAGTTGTTAGGAGCCAAGAGGAAGAGAGAAAGAGCAAGAAGAGGTGATGGCGGAGAGACGAAGAGAAGCAGAAAATAGCTGGAGATGATTAGATAGCAGTGAAGAGATCTGTGGATGCTGGAAGCACAATCTGCTGATTGCAAGTTGGTTTGCTATGTGTGTGTGTGTGTGTGTGTGTGTGTGTGTGTGTGTGTGTGTGTGTGTGTGTGTGTGTGTGTGTGTGTGTGTGTGTGTGTGCATGTGTGCATGTGTGCACATTTGCTTATCACCCGCCTATGTAAATGCATTACTTATGTGCATTATATAGACAGAAGAGGTGTTGTTATCTTTCAGGCATGCCTCCCCCCTTCTCCCCACATCCACATCCACCCAACGCCACTGACAGCCATCTGTCTGGTAATGAACCTGATTGACACACTGTGCAACATCGACTGCCTTACTGCCCTTCACCAAATCTCTGTGTGTGTTTGTATGCGTTGTATGTGCATTTATCCACTTGTCTTTCATTTTGCTGGCCTGCACTTGTGTTTCTGTGATCCTAATGGATGGTTTGGTTCTTGTGCGTGACACAGTGTTCAACGCTGTGATGTAATCTGATGTAGACGCAAATGCAGTGTTGTTCAGCTACAGCATCTTGTGTGTACTGCAATTGTAGCATGCAGATAGTGTTGTGTGACTAAGTTTAAAGAAGGTGTGAAACAGCAATATTGGGTTCTATCTGACACCAGCACACACACACACACACACACACACACACACACACACACACACACACACACACACACACACACACATACATATGTACTATATATATATTTTAACTGTTTGATACTTAATGAAGTGTGTGTGTGTGTGCATGAATGAATGAATGAATGAGTGATGGAGGAGTTGCCCTGCAGTTTCAAAATAGCAGTGCAGCATTTCTCATATAGAGAGTATTGTATCTGCAGTGAGGTGTCAGGTTGCAAGCACCCATAAAAAAGCTGCATTTCCTTTTACCTTATCTATCTGTACCATTTAATGGATACAGTATATCCACTATTTAATAATACCCCAACATGATGGTACATATACTAATTATATGCTGGTAATATGTAATGACTCTCTTTATTTTGCCCTGCAGGCTAATTTAAGGCACTACACTTTACTTTTTCAGGCACAATCTTTACTCTTACCTGATAGTTCACATTCATCTATTTTTAAGCTTGATTTGCAGCATGTTTGTAAATATGCATACAGACAAAGATTCTGAATATGTACTTACACACTTTGCATTCCTTCACAAGACATACTGCTATCGAGCTGCCATGTCCTCAGAATGAGATTCACGTAGCCTCAAGAGCCTGATTGGATTGGGGGATCGATAAGGTGGCAGAGAAATGGAGAGACGAGAGATGAGAGAGAGCAAGAAAGAGAGAGGGAGAGAGGTGTATTCGCTGTTCTTCATTACACCTATAAAAAGAAAGAAATGAGAAGTGGCAGCGAGGGAGTAGTAGCATTTTGTTGCAGTGCAGTCCCAACTAACCTTTAAGTATTTTGCATTATGCCTCTTGCAGCATATATAATGTGATAAAGAAATAAAATACAATGTGTCAAACCTTACACGTTGCTAATGCATTACATCTGGGCATCGATAAGGTACGCATAATAGGTGACAATGGCATCAAAATGCTGCAATTGACAAACGGAGGGCAAAGTAGGGCTGATGATTTCATCTGCAATGTGAAATTGTTTCCCAGGTGTATACATTTACTAGAGACAGAGGAGCTGGAACTAAAGTGGGACAACGCCAGAGGAGCTGAGGTGAGCGTCACAGAGAGGGACAGACAACGCATCAGAGGGCTCATCTGGCTGAGATAGCTGGGTATAATTAACAAGGCTTTGGTTTTTAATTAATCAGCCTCGATCAGAGTAGAAATTCCATTCTTACAGTGCATTTTGGACTAAATTAATTCAAGAACATGTGCTCAAACAGCAAAGCCTCCTGCCTTTTTCTTCCCTTCGTTTTTGCTTCCTTTCATGTTTTTATTTTTTCTCAATGCGTCCAGATGTTTGTTTTTTTTGCTCTTTCTTCTATTTGCACTTTCCTTCTTTCCTTCGTCTTCATTCAGATAAACTCTGATATGATCTAAATCTGGCACCATCCTACAAGTGAAAAGAGACCAAAATATTGTGTCCTGTGTTTCCAAAAATATTCAATTCACAACCTTGCCTGCTAGGGAATGCACCAACCCTGCAGTGCCCTCCAATGGTGGGTCTGTGCCCAGGGAGGACGTGGCAGCACCTGGTGACGATCCCGATGGCCAAACTCTACCAGCTGAGTCCTGAAAACAACCACCATCTGACCATCTGACGATAATAATAATCTCTCTGTCACACTGCCAGCTCCATGTGGCCAGGACATCAGAGAGAAGCTATTACTCTGCTTTGCTGGGGTTTACTCTCTCTCTCTAAATGTCTGTCTCCTGTTCGATCGGTTGATGCCATATTCTGTAGAGAGAGATCACTCCGTCTCTGGCTATAGGTGTTTTCATTTGTTTGTCTTGTGTCTACTTTTTCTCTCTCTTCATTGAAACTACAGTAACTACAGTTTTTGAAAAAAGACAGTGAGAGAGGTCATAAAAGTCTGTTTTAAAGGGCCACTTTACCAGTTCAGTTTACTCATCACAAGTAGATCTACTCTGAGTGAAAACACGTTGGATAAGACGTCCCAAAACCTTTGCAATAAAAATAGTAGGAACATTTGAAAAAATTATATTAATTCATGCAGGAAAACAACAAAAACAAGACACAGCATATTTAATAGAATTGTGTTGAAAGAAGTGTCTGCGCTACCACAAGGTTGGCCTCCTCACCACAAATGTCCATGCACTGATTTGTTCATATGTGTTCAAAACATAATGAGAGGCCTGAGAAGAAACTTACTCTGAAATGAAAGTGTTTATGCATAAGATATTGAGGATGTCTGCTGAGTCGATGCATTGAAAACCTCTTGAACAGCTATGACTCAGTGGATGGCTGTGCGGACACCCTTTACCAGAGTGCACAATTTTTCTGTTACTCTGAGCAGTGTCCAACCCATTACTGTGAAAAGCATATGTTCTTGCTCAAATGGGAACACAATGAGGCACTGTTTGTCCAAAAGGCATTTGTCTCTTGCTTTGAACTCTTTTCTAAATAGACACTTTCTTGGCATCGTTTTACCCTTTTAACTGGACCGGAGGGAAGGCCGCCATCAGTGAAAGAGATCCAATGGGCTTGTTTTTTGAGCTATAGCACAGATCTATTGGATTGGTGAGGCAATGGGCTAAAATTGGATGAAAAGTAAGTGTGTGCATGTCTGTGAGTGCATGCATATTCAGAGGCCACCACTGAGGTGTGTGTGTGTGTTATACTTGACAAAGGAAAAGGGAGCTCCATTCACCAATCTCTACATTGAAGATGAACATTTTATTTTCATAATTCTATTTTTAAGCGCACTTCAGCAGAAGATATGTATGTGACCTCATCTACCTTGAATCTGCTTTTCTGCAAAATATCAGCATCATTACTGATATAATATAAAAGATAACATTATACATACTCTTTTCCTCTTCAGTTGAGCAGGGACACCGTGGTATTTTGATGATTTGTTTTAAGTCTAGGTTCATTAACTATTTACGTGCATGTCAACAGACCAACAACACTCAACGCAGTATTGCTGTGATCCATCAGCTAAAAATATCTGACTTCTCTTTCCCGTCTGTGACCATACCTCACCCCTATGACTCAGGTGGGATCCTCCTCTACTGTGATTGGTGGCGCTGCATCATTCTTTGGTGTGACTGGTTGCTGTCCTTGTGGAGGCAGTCTATGGCAGGCCATTGACAGTTGAAGTAATTGACTGTGAAGCTGTTATAGATTTCCTGCCTGCTGCTGATGTAGCAGAGTCAGTCTGTACTGTACACACGCTGGTGCTTAAACATGCTCTCTCATATATATTATATTGTGTATATAAAATGAATTAAGACATAGTGCTGTGTGTACTGTTAGAGATAGTACAGGGATGGAATTAGGATGGTGTCTGTGTTGCTGTTCCTCCTTGGGCACCAATAGCCAACCATAAGGTGTTGTGTTTGTCAGAGCCAAGCTTTAGCTAGGTGGAGAGATGCCCCTGGGAGTGTCTGACTCATCCTTGTGTGTGTGTGTGTGTGTGTGTGTGTGTGTGTGTGTGTGTGTGTGTGTGTGTGTGTGTGTGTGTGTGTGTGTGTGTGTCTTCCATGGAGAGACTGCGAGGTGTTGGCAAGGCTGTCATATAAAGCCAATGGCATTGAACTCATTGTGTCAGCTCCTGCAGGCTGCCATTGATGCTCCTATCATATAACTCTCTCTCCCCTGCCCTGGCCACGTTCTTGTCACTACTTGCCCCTGACACGTGCGTGCGGGCATTTGGGAGTACATTTGCAATTGCGCCTTTGCAGCTGTGTCTGAATGTGCATGTTTGTCTGTGTGCCCACATTTGTGTTTTTATGAGTGTGTGTGCTTCCTTCCTGCTCTCCCTGCGCATCATGGAGCTCCTGCAGAGCACTGCTGCATTTCTGCATCATTAGGTCTCTCCCTAAGGTCGAAACGAGAGGCCGGACCCAGCAGGCAATGGATTGGGACCAGAGAATAGAAAGAATGGAGAGAGGATGGCTTCGAGGAGGAAGTGAAACAAGACAGTGTATTAACTTAAGGAGCAAAAGATGAAAAGCAAAGGGAACTTGTGAAACATGTGGCTAACGAAGAGGAACAATGAGATAAATTGAGAGTAGAAAGATTTAGGGGAGACCAAAAAGATTGGAGATGGAGTCACTGAACAAGCGTGAGGTGGAAAAGAATGAGAAGAATATGGAGAAAGAGACAAACCGAGAACAACATGGAGGTTTGTGGCGAGAAAGACAAAATCCCTCTTTAAACAATGAAAAACTGCCAGCGAGGTGGAATAATTTCATAAGGTTTAATGTCCCTCCACCTGCTGAGAGACCTTCATCGAAGCAAGTGACCACATAAGGGTTGACATAAGGTTGGTCACTTCACTCGTGTCGAGATAATATAACTTATTCCAGCAAATACATGTACAGTAATTGGACATTTTTGCAGTGTGGTGTAGTTCTCCAAATACTTGAGTCTTGTAGCTGAGGCCAGCTGACGGAGGTCTGTGGAGGAGAGGGGATCTATTATGCTGTCTGCTCCTATTAGCGTCCATACACTATCACACACACACTTAAGCTTATGAAGCTGGCACTGCAGAAAACATCCATCCTAACAAGTCACTGAAGTGGGTCTTGGTTGTAAAGATTAATTTTATTACGAACTAATGTTGAAATAGACTACATCAATGGTGCAAAAATATGGGCAGAGAGTGCTGTCTTAAGTCTTTTTTTTTTTTTTAAATAAGTGGGATATTTCACATGTTGTGACATGGTCTTGACAGTAATTGTGTCATTTACATAATGTTAGTATACAGTGCTGTCACATGTTTCACAATTTCTTACCCCACAAGCAGATTTTCGAATGTAAAAAAGTAGGATGTGAGTTTGAATATATAATAAATACATAATAACATATTGCAGGGTGAGTTAAAAGAGTAGGATAAAATAAATAAATTGAAAAGAAGAAAAGAGAGAAAGGCTGTGGAGTAGGGGGGATGCATGATGGCGATGGTGTAGAGTGAAAGTAGAGAAAGAGGGAGGATAGAGTTATATAACGAAGAAGAAAAGTTTATGAGCTTTCTAGACGGCACAGTTCCAATCAAAGACACACAAATTCATACTATATGCATAGAGTAAGATTCAAAACTGCAGTCAGTATAAATATTGCCATCTACTCCCTTGAGAAAGTAGACAAGCAGTACTCAGAGGCCTCTAACACTAACACAGTACAGTGCACTGTGGTTTGCTTGTGAATAACAGAGCCAATTAGGCAACCACAACACAGGGCTCATGGCAACTTGAAGCCTCAAAGGACTCAATTAATACTCTTGATTTGCAGGGACAAAAGGAGAGACAGGGACACAGAAAGACAGATTCCTCAAAAGAGGATAGTGTTGTTTCCCTCTACTGGAAGTACAGAGATTCTTATTGCTATCCACATGCAACATGGGTAATCAAATATCATGATGACAGCATGTTTCCAGAGAATAATGTTGCTGGACTGTTTGCTTTTTCCCAGTCAATTTCCTCCCTCTGTATAAAGAGTCAGAAAAATTTATATTAGCTGGGCTGAAAAAGATAATTTATTGTCTGCATTCTTACTCTGTTGAATCACTGTTGCATTTGATGTTATTAGGTACTGGAGCAGGAAGTATCTGCAAGCAAATTAATTCATTCTGTGAACATATTGCACTTGCTTGTGGCGGGTTTAAATACAGTAGGTCTGCCTGTTCAATTAATGTTTAACATGGCAGATAATTTCCGGTAATTTCCTGAGGAAGATATTATATGATATAATAGGATGGTCTTGTATCAGACAGTGTAAACAGGCAGGGAGAGATAATGAATAGAGAACAATGGAAATTATTTCTTGGCAGTAAAGTCAGTTTCTGGCACACATTTGTTTGACAAGGGATGATGGGAAATGTAGTGAAGCAGGTAAAATGAAAGTTATTACTGACATAATGATGCTGGGCTTGTATTTCTATGTATTGTGGTCCATGATTACTCTGACTGGTTCGCAATAAAGGGCAACGTCACCAAAGGCCGTTCTGGTATTGAACCAAATCAGAAATTACCGCTTTGAGGAGAAAAGAGAATAAGAATGAGTTGAAGCGGAGTGTCACAAGTGGAATGATGAAATAAGAAGAAGGAAAAGGTCATCAGTGAATGTAACCCTCAGCCCTGCAATCACAAACTTGAGTAGATTATTTATAGGAATATTTCCATTAAAATTAGATTCATGCCATTGTTGTGGTAGAGGGCACAGAGGTGTGTGTGTGTGTGTGTGTGTGTGTGTGTGTGTGTGTGTGTGTGTGTGTGTGTGTGTGTGTGTGTGTGTGTGTGTGTGTGCATGCGTACGTACGTGCGTGCGTGCGTGTTTGTGTTTGCTGGCTGTTGGAAAATGTAGAGTAAAATATGTGCTGCTTGTGTATTATTCCTCGCTTTGGACAAGCACCTCCACTAATCTATCTGTGGGTTCATCCGCTCTAGATTTGGAGTCATCAACCATTCCGGCTTGCTTTAAAGCGCTAGAAAAAGGGAGCTGCAATGAGAAAGATATAGCTGGAAGGAAAATGAAGGAGAACGATAGAGAAAGAATAGGAGAAATACCTAAGGGTGAGGTGATGTGTGCGAGTAACTTGTCATATCTGATGGCTTATCCACGGTTCTGGGTTCTTTCCATTTGTCACTGAGTCAACCAGGATTTATGAGCTTCTTCACAGCTACAAATCCTGATTATGGTCTTTCAGATAAAGAATTGCACCCAGGTGTTAAAGAAAGTGCGTTTGTGTGGACTGGATCTTCACTGCTGTTTGTTTTCTAGCAACATTTCAATCAGTATTTTGTATTTGTGAATTAAAGAAATTATTGAAAATATTCTATTGAAGCCTCTGGCTGCTGATTTGGACTGGGCGAAGCAATAACCAGAGATATTTATCATTTTACTGCTTAACGATATGCACTGGTGTAATTGTCCGTAATTGATCCCCCCACCCCCCCTCAATCAGCACACATCTGAACCTCAGTGAAATGAAACTGTTGAGCAGTCAGTTTTACTGCCCATTGTTATTGGCCAATACTCAATAAAAAATATGTGATCAGGAAATTGGCATTAATGCTTTCTACTGGCCGATTCTGATGCTCTACTCAGTAAAAAGTATTGGGTGAAGGTAAATTATAACGTTATCATGTGTACAAATTTAACATTGTAAACTTGAGTTAGGAACGTAAATTAATACACTTGTTTGAACAAGGTGTTATCACCGCAAGAAAAATTAGATGCAGGAGAGGAGATTATGACCAATTCAACTTCCTAGCTCTAAGCAGTTTATAATACATAATTAAAAATACTAGCTAAAAGTATAATCTTTATTTCCTTTACGTTTATATGTAAATAACCAATACAGATAACATGTTGGTAGTGACAAAAATAGCATGGAGCCTTGTCTACCAACTGCTATAACAAAACAAAATGACAACAAAAACGATCCGTATCGGCCGATATGGCTCATCGGCAATCTGTAACGGGTGCAATTGAAGGTGATCGGGATATGTCTAAAAGTAAAGTATATACAGTATGCAGAGCCTATTAACAGTATTCACACTTCTCTGGCATTACTACCTCCCAAGAAATATACCTGCTCCCCCAGTACTGTACAGACTTCCATAATAATACACCCACCTCCTCTGCAACAGTGACATTAGGCAGTTACACCCAACATACAGCTCTAAGCTACACAGCGGGCAAATGGGCGCTTTGTTGAAAGCTAGCGTTATGACAGGGAGGTATGTTTAAAAAATAACGCACATAAAAGCAGTTGGATTCTATGATAGCAAAAGCCTTAGCTTGCAATCTAGCAGACTGTCGGGCTATACCACATCATTTGCATATTCTAATGAGCCCAATGTTCAGGGTTAGCCGCTTACACTAATGACGCGTTTAGCTTTTAATAAATCAGTTAAGGCAGCTCCCTGCTGGAGCCCAGGGAGCTGCACCCGCATGTGTGTGTGTGTGTGTGTGTGTGTGTGTGTGTGTGTGTGTGTGTGTGTGTGTGTGTGTGTGTGTGTGTGTGTTAGTGAGTGAGTGCGTGTATTGTGCCATTATAATGTAATTTTGTGAGAATGCATAAGTAAGTGCATAAGTCTGTTTTTGAGCACTTATCTGCTGTCTAGGTGTCAGCATGTGTGTGTTTTCCCCCCTTATTTCATTTAAATGTGTGTGTTTGCATCTTTTGTGTGCATTTGCACATGTGGAGGAGCTAGTAGCCTCCTCTTTCCTTATTTTGAAGTGTCTTCCTTTGAAGGTTTTGTTGTATTTCTCCACCTTTTACCTGCCAACCTAAAAGCTTGAACTGTCTTGTACTGTTTTACTCACTTTAATTTCATCAGATCTTTGACTGATTGCTGTTGCGTTGCATGTGTATTTCAACCTACCTGTAATGGAAAGATAATCTCAAACGTAATGTTTCGAAAACACTTAAGATAACTTCAAAACATGTCGGCCAGTGAAAATGACTTTGGTACTACTTCCTGTGAACCAGGGTGGGGACCACCTCTGCGGTACACTGATATTTTTTTGAAACTGGAATTACACAACTTTTCTGATGACTGTGTGATGATTCAAAAGAGTGCTATGGCCCTAATTTGGGATTCTCAGGTAAACTGAGAGACTTGACACGTATGCTGACACCTCCAGACCAATTTAATAGTTCAGAACTAAGCATACTGAGCAATCTTCTCTAGAAACAGGAGAAGAAACAGGGATGGACCCCTGTGCGTTTCGTAGTCACAGACAATCGTCTGTGGAAAAAATTAGAAAACTGACCTGCCAGCTGTTCATTTCCTTACATGAAGCTCCAGTTTGTTTCCAGTCTTTAGTAGGTCAGCCAGTACTCGGAAAAAAACAAGGAATCAGTCTTTTGTCAAAACATTATTGTGCCAGTTCCTTGCAGAGAGGGGAGTAACAGAAAAAAAAAATCCTTTCACAATTTCATCATGTTGCTGCCAATTTGGCCCAGTGGTGGTTAGAAGGTTATTGGGCCATGGTACTATCAGAAGGATTAGTCCTCAAATGGGATTACAGGCTTGTATGAAAAAATTGAAGAAAGGGGGGGTGGATGCTCAAGCAAGCAAGGGAGCAGAAATATTTCAATACAGACAGACACATTCAAGTAAAGACATAATTTGATCATCATTAGTGGGGAAGAGGAGAGGAGGGAGAGGAGACTCTTAACTGTGGAAACTGTATGGTGAGATGTGAATTCTGTAGTTTAATGAATATTAAAGATTGAACGATTTGGAAGAGTGTGTGCGTATGTGTGGATCTGGCATAAAGAACAGTGTGATTGTGTTTAATTTCTTACGTGTTTGGGGTTATTATCTTATCTCTGTTGTCTTTTTTTCTTTCTTTTTTCTTTCCGCATTTACCTCATTCTCTCTTATTAAGCGAACCAGAATAATATCTGTGAAGATGCGCTGGTGTGGAATATCCTGGTCACCCATCCGGTGTGACTAGGACACTACAGTAAAACACACACAAGCTCTCTCACACAGGCACACACACACACACACACACACACACACACACACACACACACACACACACATATACATGTTAGATGGTGTTCACGTACACTGTGTAGAGGGATGGCAGAGACATGGCTCGGAGTGCCAGCGGCGCCTTGCTGCCCTGCCACCATGGCCCCTCTGCATGTAGGTCAGCCTCGGCTGGGGGCACACCACCTTTACCCTCCCTCGCTTTCTCCCTCGGCTCCTTCTCCCACACCCCCCATCCTCACTTCTTCCAACCTTTCCTCACTGGCTTTTTTTCTTCCTTTCCTTCTCCTCATTTGTCTTTCTTTATACTAGTGTATGTGCCACATACCTTAAGAGCACGTACCATATGACTTATGATTTAAAATCGTTATGGGGTAAACTCTTCTCACTGTGCTGTATACGTTTTGATTAAGTAGAAAAGGGAAAATCACAAGTTACCATATTTGCCTCAGTAACACCTTAACATCTTTACATATTCCCTAGATGTAGGTCTATTATTCTTTTGATTTGCTATCCTGTGAAAACCGAGTATCTCAATATCGTCAACTTTTTATGAGCTAAGAAAATAATGTCAATGCATTTTTTGGATATTTCAATGAGTTTTCGCAACTCATAATAGAATACTTCAGCCATCCGTTTATCTGAAAAATTTAAAATCACCATATTTGGAGATACATGGTTTTCAATGTGCAAAGTTTCTTGCTCTTATGTTAACATAACATCGCCTAACCCCCTATATTGTGTAATGAGTGGATGAATAATACTTAATAGCCAAAGAGAAACTAGGTTCAAATAAAATAAAAATAGCTTCAGAGGGTCCTTTTAACAAAAGAAAACTATTAATTATAAAACTGGACACATGTGAGAAGATTTTGAGGGTAAAGAGGCACACTTCAGAAAGCCAAACATTGGTAGGATAAACAATGTAAGCCTCCTTGGAAAGTTGTTGTTTGCTGATTTTAATTAGCCAGAACTTTTCAAACCCTGACAGGTGACTGTTGTGCTTTATCCGATGTTCGTCATCTGATCTTCAAAATTGTGAGCTTCATTAATTGAATCAGGTGCTTTACTGTTATTGCACACACACCAGCATCTGGAACACTTAAAAGGTCCTTTAATAATCTCATCACCTCAGTGGGGAGGCCTAGTGTATCAACTGGGGAGGCAGCACTGGTTCATGAAACTCTATTTATTGCAGCAGCTGAGAAGTGGGTGATACTACGCAGTGTGCGCAGAATGATGCAGGTGGCTTAATCACAAAAAAGTCAGTTGATACTTGCTCTATAGTTCTTCGACCATACTTGCATACAGCATGAGCTAATTCTATTACTGGTTGTACGCATATTTAAGGACATCTTAAGTGTTTATTAATGTACAGTGTCTGTCAATAATATAAAAAAATATATAAATTTTCCTATGAAGAAATATTTATATTCTTACAACAACATTGTTTTACTATATTCTAGTCATTCATTATCAGTTTTATACAGCAGCCTCTGATTATGGGTGCCCTCAGAAGGGGTTATAGTTGCTGGCAAATACATTAATAAAGACTGATATCTGTCTACAACGACATTATAGTGTTATAAACATGTATTTAATGTTTATACTATTGCTAAATGAGGGGACTTCAAAGTAAAGTGTTCTTTCTTCCTAAAAGTTTGTCCCTAAGTACTGAAGCTCTTTGGCACGCAGCAAACATGCCTTGTACTCCCTGTTTGCACTGTTAGCGCTTTCCATTTGGGGTTTAACAGTCTATTGCTGGCATTCATTTTATGTGTTTTAAAAGTAAAAAGCAACATTTTGGCAACAGCTTTGTTGCTAGCAGCCATTTCTAACAGCAGTGTCTAACCAGACTGTACAGTGACAAAGACTTTATGGCTGCAGGCAAAATAGGAAGAATATGAATTTGAGGGGAGTATTGGGTGCATATTCTTGAATATGAAAATACAACAATTATAGTTACATGAGTTCCATCCAACCATATGCATTATTAAGGGGAAAACTAAAAGAGTTTTGGTTAGGATGAGGCAATCAGAGTTGCTGTCATTACATTTTGAAATTAGGTTGCTATCTGAGTTGTGGCTGGGCATTTACAGTAGTTGCTACGTCATGTGGAGCCTATAAGAAAATATCTCCTCAGTGGGTGTGACCTCCTTTTTAGCATTACTGGCATCAACCTTCCTGTCAACCAGCTGAGCGAATCACCCACTATGCACTTCTCCTATTTGCTTGTCTAAAGGCCATTATTGCTGTTCAGAATTTCTTAGAAGGCTTGTGAAAACTCTGCTCGCTGCTTCTCAAATGATTTCCTACAAATTACTCCATCATAAAGTTGCCTTTCATCTTCCTATCTTTTTGCCCTCTGTGCTCTTGGTTTGTTTTTCTCCCCCTTTCACTCTCTAAATCTCTCATCCTGGCTTTTCTACTTCCCCTCATTCATACTTTAAATACCTCCATCTTTGTAACATTTCTCTAAAATCCTGCTTCTCCTTCTTTCCCCAGTCCTCGAGACTATACACCAAAAAGGAAATTTGATTAACTGTGGTAACTGTGGTCTTCTAAAACCACTTTCAACACATTAGATTTTTCATGATATGACATTTGTCACAAGCTTTTACAGTCCTAATAACGGTATTTACCCTCAGACAGCGGAGGCAGGCTGAGAATGGCATTCGACTAATGCAGGAAATGTCTGTATTTGCATGTATGAAAACAGTTGGTGCCACACAGGATAATGTGTTTGTGTTTGCGTGAAATCTCTATCAGACAGCACTGTATCATTGCATTTCTCTCCCTGTCTCTGTGCCCAGGAAAACAGTTGGTGGGGCTGGTACCCATGGCATCAGCAGATCACGATGCCACCCGCTGACATTCAAAACACCACCAATCACCAATCAGAAAATCTACATTTTTTATTATTATTTGATAAACAACATATGACATTGCTTAGTGTTCTGAGAGAGATTTAAAATAGCCTCAGCGTTCATAAATGTAAATTATTTAATCCCTGGAGTAATCACAATACAGTAATTTGATGCAGCGTTTTTATGATAAAGCTTTTACAATCATCCTTGAGGACAAAAAAAGGACCTTTTTTTAATAATGATTTTTATTTTTTCTCTCTGCTATTCTCAGTGGCTTTCCCTCCGTCATTTTTCATCACAGTCACAAAATACTACAACATAAATTTCTGCCACAAAGTCTAAAGCTCCACCCAAAATACATATCTTTTGTCCCCATCTCTCTCTCTTTCTCCCTCGTTCTTTCACCATGGTGGAATCTCCTCTGTTGTAATTGCCAGTATGTTTGATGGAGTGTTTCCGTCAGTGTTTGCCCGATAGCTCATCTACATGCACACATACATACGGGCACACAAACAATCCCAGTCACATTACGTATGTGTGCTCACAGAATGCAAACATTGGCACCCACAGGGACAGATGCCCCCCCCCCCCCCCACACACACACACACACACACACACACACATACACACACACACACACACACACACACACCTCTGTGTGAAGTAGCTGCAGATGACAATGAGGGAGTTCTTTATTTCCTCCCTCACTTGTTGGTCTATCTCTCTCTGCTCTCCAACAGGCCAGAGGCCATCATATAGCATGAGTGAGATCCATATCCAAATACAAGCCTGTGATTGTGGAGTCAGTTCGAAAACGAGAATGCAGGATGCTCTATATGGCTATATGGTCTTTTTTGTCCTTTATGCTTTTTGATGGCACGTGGAAGGAGAATGAAAGTATTCAATGTGGATTTAGTGAGTTTACCACTGGCAGTAACTTTCCAAAACATATTATACATTTTAGGTTTTCAAATTTGTGTCCCTCCTTTTAGGCAGCCCATGGCATACAAGCTGGGAAATGTTTCTACATGAATCAAGTGAAGTAAATGGGCTCAAACAACTGGAATACAAAAATAAAAATAAACTTTTATTCTGCTCCTATCTTTGGGAACCATGGAGTGTGTTCCTCTGAGCACCCATTTTGATAGAAAAACACATAAATACTCAAACAGTTGCCACTTATAGTCAGTCCCTAATCTTTACCTCCATTTCTCCACCTTTTCTTAGCTCTTCCTGATGTGCTCACTTCCCTCTGCTCTCTAATGGTCTCTTTATTTTAGATTTTCTTCTTTCCTTCACTTTTTTCTTTGAGGAAACATGATTGACAGCATATATTTATCTTACCTCTCCATGTCGTCATTTGTACCTTTCTTCCATCTATCCTGCTATCCCTTTATTATTCCATTTATTTCAACTTCCATCTTTCCATCCATACTTCTTGTCTTCTCTCCATCCCACCCTCCATTTCTTTCTCCCTCTTTCCTTCATCACTCCTTTCATCGCCTCATCTAGCTCCATTTCTCCACAGAGAATCTGCCTGCCCTCCCAGAGTGATCCCGTTAGAGGGCTAATGCTGTGAAAAATGACAGTGAACCGCCACTTTTTCCGCCATCACCACTGCTTTGGGGCCGCCTGCTGCCTACAGCCCTGTTGCCTGGCAACTCCCCAGACAGCTTCCCTCCAAACGGCGCTGTCTGCTCTGCTGCGATAGACTCCCGAGCCTAATAAGCATTATATCTCATTTTGTCTTATCATTTTGTTGTTAGTGACACAAGTTTGCTTGGAGCTGCGACTTTGCAAAGAGCACTGATGCAGAATGTACCTCTCATATTGAATGAACAAAATAATTTGCAACAAGTGTGACTTCTCGAAGCATTGTTGTTTGAATAACAGATTGCTCAGCCAAAAATGTAACCCTAAATATACAGAAATGACGAAGATGCAGATGATGCTGTAAAGCCGTTCAGCGGAAACAAACAATTAACATTGGTCTGACAGATGAACTCAACAATGTTATATTCCATGTTTGAAAAGGGCTTTAGTCCTTTCTTCCATAAATGTATGAAAGGCAAAGGGAGTGAGGCCTGTTTTTGTATAGCATCATCTTCCACGCCACTTCAGTCAGAAGTGACCAGCAGTTTGCAGAATGATTGTCTGTATTGCAAACATCTATCACTTCCTGTGACAAGAGATGATCCATACACAGAGACTTTGCCAAACCAGGGTATCTTATGCATAACTCCTGATTTTCTCTTCCTCATTTCAAACACATTTCTAAGTTTGAAAACATTTATTTTATGAAGAAATTACCCGTAGCTGTATGATGAAAATACCATGCTTGAGTCTCAGGTTCCATTTTCTGTACTGCATCAACTAATTGTGGTTCCTTTTCAAATATAAAAAAGGCAGTCTGTGCGTCATCTCCTGCTCCACTTTTCTGTGTTTCCACCTCCTTGATGGCTGCTAAAGCAGAAACACTGCTCTACCAGTCCTTCACCGTCAAGTAAACAATATTCCAGTGATCGAGTCCCAGAATGTTCACAGATATGAGTGACATGACTCACACGGTTGCCATGGGAAGTCTCAGAAGGGGTTACATGAGTGCTTTGACAAAGTGTGTGAACTCACTGCCATCGAAGCAATCCTCGCTTTATAATGTGTTTCTGTTTTGAGACATCAGAGGTTATGAGGATCTTCGGCAGATGGTGGAAAAGTTGAATCTACATCTGAGTTGTAGGGGGTTCCGCCTGCCACGTTGTCGTTGCGGTGTCTTTTAACAAACAGCGTGTGATGTGTTCTGCATACGTAAACCTTTGTGGGATTGAATGTTGAAAGCAAAAGACAGCAAGTGCAAGCAGGATGAGGAACACTGTGTGGAAGTTGTATTTCCAAGGCGGAGACATGGGAATTAAAGCTAGAGAACTGTACTATGATACAACACTTCAAAGATATCCAGAAATGATACGGTATGGGCACTTGTCTGTTCATCTCTGTTGGGTGAATCACTGCAGCTTTTTAAGCACTAATTTCTCATTTTAAGTGATCATTCTATAGAAAACCACTAATTTAAATCCATCAAGGTCATAGAGGAAAGCATGAATAGCTGCAATTTCCATTAATGGGAGCTGAATGGAGAATATGGGGGTCAAAGGGACTAGTGGAAGTGGATTTTGCAGCCAAAGAGGGATGTGTATGTGTAGGTGTGTATTTATTTTGTGTTGAGGGCATTCACATGAGACACATTTAACAAAATGCATTCTCAGCGTAGTATGTGTGGGGAGTAACGACCAAAACAAAGCTCACATTTCAGCATAATTCCTTTCTCCTCACCTTGCTTTCTGTCTTAAAGGGCTTTGCTTATGAACTGAATTCCTGCAAATCAAAGACTATGATGTAGATGCGTGTACACAAATACACACAAGCACCATCTGCTGAGCCATTAGACATGTCTTACTGTAAATAAGCCTGAAGACACACACACACACACACACACACACACACACACACACACACCTAGCGAGCAGCATGGCATTATGCCCAGCCTTGCCCCAGGTGTCTCAGCATTGATATATTGGTGTGGCCTCAGATGAATCCATGCAGGGCAGACTAATGCTCTTATTAAAAGCTTTTTAAAGCTCTGCCTAACAGAGAGAGTGAGAAAGAGAGAGGAGAGGTGACGTGTTTTAGCATATTAATATCCACCTCAGGTGCTAATTCCCCCGTAAGTCACACGTGTCACCAGCTGTTATGAAAGACAGTGGAAATTAAAAGACAGCTAAATAAATAGAGAGACTGGGGCAGGATGGAGAGATAGCCTGAGAGAGACTGAGTGAGAAACAAGAAGAAAAAGAAGAGGTGTAAATCACATTAATGAATAAGCCTCATTAGTCGTGCCCATTAGTGTCCTTAGCATGGATTAATTTAACTTCAGCCGACTTTGGAGAAGCCCAGTGGCCATGATGGGGCGCGGTCTGATTACACACCTAGATGTTTGATCAGTGACACCGTTATTCTGACTAGCAGCAGACAGTCCGTGTAGCTTTTGTCATTGAATGTGAAATTAGAACACCTGCAAAGAGAAAACAAATGTGGAGACATTTGTCTCCTGAGGATTTCTTCTTTCAGCTGTTTTACTGGTTTTCTCAGTCTGTTTTGTTGCTCCGCAAAGAAATGCTGCCTGTTTCACTGTTACTGTACACTTTGCACTTTTTTGTTCACCTGCCTTTGTTTTTCTAAAACAAGTAAATTACTTTTTAGAGGTTTGTACTAAATACTCCTCCGCTCTATGTGTTTGTGTTGTCAGGCGGATCCCCAAGGCCGAGACATAGCCATCCGTCCCTTCTTGGAGCACTGTGAGAACACCCACATGACCATTTGGCTGGGCATCGTTTACGCCTACAAGGGACTGCTAATGGTGAGAGGAAAGGGTCAACCTTTCATCATGTACTCACAGTCTGTACACACACATAAACACACATTTACACAGTGAACGTAATCCAATCTGTACTTCCCAAAATGTCAAACTATTCCTTTACATTGTTGTGATATCAGTTTAGTGTTGTTGCTTAACTGACCTTTGCTTTAACTCCTACGAATCTTATGCAAATAGCAAAGGCATTGGAAATTAGCAGTAGCTATAAAGGTACATTGCATTGGATAATTGTTGTGCAATTTTCTATGCATACTGTATAAGTCTCTATCAAAATAAACATTAATTCATTAATTTGAGTTAAAAGATGGAGAGATCAAATCGTAGGTTAACAAGTAGGAGGGGCTTTGCTGTAAAATAATAAGATGGCAACAAAGAAGTTGAGCAGCAGGAAAAGTTTGTATCAAGTGATTGACAGGAGTCCACATCTGTATGAGGCATAGGGGGAGGGACAGCGCAGCAAAAAGAAGCATTATGGCTTGAGTCATCCCTGCCTTCACAGACACACACACAAACACACACACACACACACACACACACACACACACACACACACACACACAGTCTCACATATGAATGCATACACGCGCACATCTCCATCACTTCACATTTGCATACACATGCTCACACACCTGAGATCCACTAATCCTTGATGACTGCTCCTGTAAATCTGCTGCTTGTCATTCCGCTAACTCTCATTTAGACTTTAGGATAAGCAGGCTGGCCAATTTATACAGCACCCAGTGAATTATTCAGCAGGCTGCTGCTGCAACTTTAATGTTCCACAAAACAAACACTCTAAATAAACATTTCACAAGCATGAAACCAAAGACTGCTTTAAAACATTTGAAAGATGTTCTTAAGATTATTTTCCTCCTCTTTAAGGAATTAAAATTATGGACTTGATTTTTCTTTGACATTTTAAGTGTTTCTTAACGCTAAATCAAATAAGATTATATGTTTCTCGGCACTCTATTTATGAAGAACAATAAAGAGCAGTGTACAATAAACAACATTAAGATGAATACAACATATTTTATTCTGGAAAAACAAAAAACTGCATAGCTTTAAAAAGTGAGGATGACCAAAACTGTTGACTAACTGTGCCCGATGCCCCCGAGATACTGCCTGCAGTTTAACCTTCTCTCAAACATGTTTTAATAAAAACAAATGTTACTTTTCCTCTCTTTTCCCCAACAGTTATTTGGTTGTTTCTTGGCATGGGAGACCAGGAACGTGAGCATCCCTGCTCTCAACGACAGCAAATACATTGGGATGAGTGTTTACAACGTGGGCATCATGTGCATCATCGGCGCTGCAGTGTCTTTTCTTACAAGGGACCAGCCCAATGTCCAGTTCTGCATTGTGGCACTGGTGATCATCTTTTGCAGCACCATCACGCTCTGTCTGGTCTTTGTTCCCAAGGTCAGTTTATTTGTGTGTGTGTGTGTGTGTCTGTGTGTGTGTGTGTCTGTGTGTGTTTGTGTGTGTGTGTGTGTGTGTGTGTGTGTGTGTGTGTGTGTGTGTGTGTGTGTGTCTGTGTGTGTTTGTGTGTGTGTGTGTGTGTGTGTGTGTGTGTGTGTGTATGGGTGTGGGTGTGCGTGTGTGTATGAGCAAACCTGGATAACTCAAAAACTGGAGTGCTTGATTATCACCAGATCCACTCACCACACTTCACTAAATCCTGTGTCCTAAAATTGCAGCGTAAACAGTTATGTGTAGCTTTTTTTCCCATGTAATTTGTGCAGCTCTGACTAACACCCAAAAAACCCTTCTTCCAGTTAATCACCATGAGGACCAACCCAGACGCAGCCACCCAGAACCGCAGGTTAAAGTTCACCCAGAACCAGAAGAAGGAAGACTCCAAGACCTCCACCTCAGTCACCAGCGTCAACCAGGCTAACACTTCGCGACTGGACGGGCTTCAAACTGATAACCACCGCCTCCGCATGAGGATAACAGAGGTCTGACCTGATGAATACACATTCATGTTGTACTTCTTTTTTTACATTGATTGTCATTTTACAACGGTGCAGTGGGTGGCAGGGTGTTTAATGCAATCGCTGGATAAGAAGAAGCTTTTTAATGTAATTGAAGAAACAGTAATTGAGCACAAGTTGTACAAGAGAAGGAAGAAAAAGCAAATCCTTTAACTCCATTGAACTTAAAAAACGAATACACAACTAGCTCTCTCGAAGCCAGTCAATTTCAATTGTCATTTCATTAATTCAACTCTGAGAGCGATGCTGTTGTCTCTGAAACATCCACACAGTACCTTAGCTCTGATTCATTTCCTTAAAATGTTCACTGACATTGAGTGACAAAAAAACAATCACCTTGGCTTTTTTATCAGCTCTCTCCGAGGTGAATTACTGCTGTTATCATTGCTTTTGTTCATGATTGTTTTAAATGAGGAGCTACTCAGACACTAGTAAAATGATTATGTCTTTGGCAGGCAGAAGTATTTTCCCTTCTTCACTATGTTTTGAAATGAAAAGAAGTTATCCATAGAGCCACACTAACTCAAGTAGCCTACTTGAGTTAGGTTGTCTCTGAATGATTTCTGCAAACTTGATGTAATTAAAGATGGTTCAGTTTATGATAATAATGTATTCACTTAAAAAAAACAAAAAAGAAACATCAAACTAATATTTTCTTTGTTTTTCCTGTTTTATAGCTGGATAAAGAGCTGGAAGAAGTGACCATGCAGCTGCAGGACACCCCAGAGAAAACTCCCTACATCAAACAAAACCATTACCCGGATGCCAACAACATCCTCAGCATACGCAACTTCACAGACGCTAAAGGTGAGAAACTGGCTGAATATTTCCATATAGTCCTATCGCAGTCCTGTTAAGGCATCAGTGGGACACCACCTATTTTAGGCATTCAGTACTTACAAAGCACATGGAAAATGTTTCACCTCATAGAAAAATGGACCGATACCAATACTTATATCGTATATACATATATGTATATCGATACTGACTCAAATAGCTGGATCAATAGGCCAATCTGGTACCGGATACCATTATTTTAATAAATAACAATCTAGTACATTTATATTTATTTATTTGTTTAATTTTGTTGCACAAAGTTAGGAAAGTAAAATTTAAGTCAAGTCTGATGTTGCTTTATACATAAAAGATTGATCTCAGTCTCTTCCACACAGTGAGGCATACAGCTCATTAATCAAACACTGGTATCGGATCTTACTTTGCATCGGCAGATACCTAAAGGCCAGGAATCGTATCATTATAGGGACTGAAGAAGTCGGATCTGTTCATCCCTAATAGTTAATCCCCCTGTGGCGCTCGTTGGATCGATTGCTTTAACAACTGAGAAACAGCTGTTGCATGTCTTGATGCCAGACGAAGTAGTCAACTAGGTGGAGTGGGCAGATCCAAAGGTCTAGACCCAGGCAATGAATAGATGAATAGAAAGATACAATCCCACAAAGACTATCAGGAGAAACAGTGTTGATGTTTGGTGGGCGTGAAGTAACAAACACATCACTTACTCTCATGATGGGTTGATGATCTCCATTACAATCAATACAACCCATGTAAAATCCAAGATGACTTATCTTTTCTTCCTCACTAACTGACTGGAGCTGCTCAGATGGGTTGTTTAATGCTGCTTCTGGTGGCTGAAACTAGATTGCAGCAGTCTGTATAGACCAAGATAAACCCAACAATGAGCAGCTCAGTAAGATGCAATTCAGCCCTGTCTCACCTCAATTCAGCGTGATTCAGTCTGATGCAATTTAATATGAAGTCATATTTATAGCTGTAATGAGGTGCTGTGCATATTTGTCTGTTTCCCTTTATTTATGCAGTTACGTTTGCATATTCGGTGGCTTTCATAAAGGATTTTAATGCGGCTTTCAGAGCAGCGACTTGAAGAAATATCGTGAAATTTCCTTTTTTTCCATTGCTGGAGCTCCTATCAGCTGCAGGTGAAGAAGGGACACATGAGTACTCTGCCTGACAGCAAGTCTGTGACGTTTCTTGGGATAAGTCATAAGATTAGTTAGAGTACCTGCATACTCCACTGCTGCTTAGCAAGTTTTACACACACTGTAGTCACACTTCTTTCTCACCGGTTATTATTAAGCCCAAAGTGAGTCCACACTTGATTTTGCACCTAATTATTTGGTGTGTGGGATGTTGTTTGCTGTGTGTTGAACAACGTACTCAAGAGAAAAATAGAGAGAAGATTAAAGAAGGGAGGAGGGGTCAGTTAAGGTGAACCATAATTGGGTGAGACAAGCAAAGGGAAACACAAGAAGTAAAACAGCAGGTACTAAAATCTAAAGATATGTGTCATATCCCTCTTTTCCAGAGCTTGAGTCATTCACCCTCCCACAGTCTGCCCAATACAGGCTGCTTGAATTGATGCAGCTGTATCTTAGACATTATGTAGCCGAGGTCCTCAAATTGAATCAGTGAATCTTTACACCCCAGCAGCATCGCTTTGCATTAGGCACCATTTTAACAGACGCAGGGTGATGGTGATGTGACGTACAGCAGCACATCGGATGCACACGCCAGCACAAAGCTGCTCTCAAGGAATGGATCTGTCTGAGTTTGGGAAGGTAAAACAGTAAAACAGCTGCGCTCATTCTGCAGATTGGGAGCAGACCGTGTTGGAATTGTTTGAGAAATTTCTCATCTGTGAAAGTTCATAGTTACGCAATGAACGGATGGCAGTTAGTTAGTACATTCACCAGGCAACGTGTCAAATGCCTCTTTGTGTTTTAGTTTGTTCTCTGCTTCTTTCTGTTCCTCCTCCTTCTCTGCCTTACACATCCTCCTGTTTTAGCCTTGTTGGGTACCCTTACAAGGATTGATCTGAAATAAAAATATGTCTGTGTTGTTGCACAATTGGTTGATGGAGCGGCTCAGTGTTGTCTTTTTAAGGAACGCAGAGAGCTAGAAGTCAGTGCCAAGATTATTTTGATTAGTGGATAATTAGTAAATGAGCTACCATCTGTGAGATTTTTGATTGTCTTAGCTTTAACCGAACCAGAATACTGCATAAAATTTTGTAAGTTTGATATTTGGGTTTTTCAGCCGTGCATCAGGGTTCATCAGAAAGAAAAAAAAAAAGAAATATTACCTGAAAATAATTGTCTTGCATTATTTAAACAAAGACGTTATAACATTTTTTTTAATTTGTTGAGAATAATGTCTCTAAAGTACTGGCAACAGCTGGCGGCTGATATCAGGCTTAATTTTAGTTCACTAAAATTCTAATTGTTTGGGCTCGTAGTGATACATTTATTTTAGACTAAATCTGTGTATGCACTGTCCTGGTTAGTTTGTCAGGAGAGAACAGAGACACTTTTTTGTACAAATATTTGTTTGTAGAAATATTCTTATAGAAAAAAACTATAATCTGTATTTGTGTCAGATTACTAAATTCAGTCATATTTAAAAACCTGTGTTGGGTGAAGGAGCAAATACCTCTACCATTGACACCAGTTGTAGTTGGTAGCAACAATTGGGAATCGGTCATTTTTAAATTGGAAAAAAAATGAAAGAAATACAGATAGCTGATTTCTGCAGCGCACACGCCTTCCAAAATAAATGTAGCTTCTTTGAAAGGATCAGACAGCCATCAACTATTATTTCCCTCAGCAGGGAAAACATGCTGATGCTGGTAGAGAAATTATCCGTTTGCCTCTTGGGGCATAGGGATCAGATACAATGAAGCAACAAAAGTGGGCTGTCTTATTCATTTATATAGGCATATTCCTGCTCCTGACAGACTGACAGATGAATTAAACCTTAGTAGAGCCAAAGCTCTCTCAAAGCAAGACTCTCATATTTAGCGATAGACGACCTTGCTATTACTTTTTACTCACACAGAGAGGTCTAGGTTGCCGAAGTGTTCACGATAATGATCTTGTGAGGAGAGAAGGAGAAAGAGAGATCAGACAAAGAGAGACAGCACATTAGATGCTGCTCAGAAACGCCAACCTGACATTATGGAAATAAAATCACAGGTCATTAAGCCTCCTTCAAAGATCACCAGCATATAATCTTTGCCCAGCCTCAATCTGCTTGTGCTTGGCAGTCATCATCATCATCATCGCCGGCTCCGAACTGCAGTCATCAGTATTCATAAGAGAGCTGGTCTAAATGTATTGAGGTCCGTGAATGAGTGGCTGTTATAAGTGTAGAACGCCATGTCAACAGCGATTACCCTCACTGAGAAGCCACACTTCACGTCTCTCTCCATCGCTCTATCTCTCTATCTCTCTATCTCTCTATCTCTCTCTCTCTGTCTATCTCTGTATCTCTCTATCTCTCTCTCTGTCTATCTTCATGATGGAGAAAACCTGTGGGTGACAGTTAAGGTGTAGTTTTCTGACGGATTAGCTGCTGAGAACGGATTTTCGGCCGAAAAGTTAGAGGTCATTGTTGTGGATAAACAGCCGTCATGTTTATCATCTTCCTCATGCTGCACAGCAGAAATTTATTTACATTTTGGTCAGTTTGTGCCGCTTTACTGTTGAAAGCATTAACTGCAGATTAGCGAATCAAAGTCGACCCAAGACACAGGTGAACTAAGCAGCAGCTTAGGGCTCTGGTCTGTTGACATTTAAAAAAAGAAAACTCAACAACCGAATACTTTCTTTGTGGCATGAACACCTATTCTGAATCCATAAAGAATATCTGTGTGTGTGCTTTTAACACAGCTATGAGTGCTGTAAGGTTAGGCTTTTTTTTTTTTAATGCAAAGAGGACTAGTCTGCTTAAAAATAGTTCAGCGAGCTCAGATGTCCAATCGGGGCGTGGAGTGCTGTGATCAGTGAATCAGGTCAGCAAGTGCTGGGAAATCTGGGACAACTGGAGAGAAAACTCTGTAGGGGGGAAAAAATCATCCCATTACTCTCCAGGTAAAAAATTTTTAAACCGATAAGGCTGTTTACTACAATTCTTATTGTGTGTCAACCTCGTCGGCCCCCGCTACATCCGGAGCGAAGAGTGCAGAAATCAATGTTGGGAAGCCTTTTCTTGTGTCCTCTCCGCCTTCCTCTCTGGATAAGGGTTCTTTCTTTTCTGTCTTACTTATGATGTTCTATTTTTCTTTGCACCCATTTCCACTTTTTGAATTTGTTCCAAACTGGTGTAAGTTTTAGTTTTTACCTGGGCTTTAATATCACTCTGCATATGTGATGTGTTAGATTATGCAATCTGTTTTCCTTTTTGGAAAAACGAAACGGACTAGTTTACAGTCAGTTGACAGACACGGTTGATGACATATTGGCAGGTAAATATTATGAATAACGAATATGAATATATATATGAATATGTCTTCACATTTCAGCTTATTGATGGTTTTTGTTTTTTTCAAACAAAGAGAACTCTTTACTTCATTGCAAGACCAGTCGTGACCACAACTGCAGGAATGTTACTAAATTGGATTATCGGATTCATTTGTTATTATTATTAATGTGATTGCTCATAGAAAACAAATGAAAATTCAACACATAAAATTCATCTTTTGCATTGCAATTATTTTGTCAAGACATTGCTACTATGCACACATATAGTATATTCGGTAATTAAGAAGTGAATGAAGAGGAAGCTTCATTTGTTTTCTATGGGATTGTGGAACAATTTGAGGAGTGCCTATATGGTTTGCGTGTTGCAGTGAGGGGCACTGTTCTGGTCTTGACTTGGTCCCCACTCCTCAAAGTATTGGTCTTGTCTTGGTCCCAGATTCCTGGCACATGCAAAGTCCAGCATTTGAGCAGTTAAGTATGACAGCCCATTTGACACAGCCTATCATAATTTTTACAATACCTACATGTGTTTTCAATACAGATGGAGAGAAGTCGATACTGAAGAATCACCTGGAGCAGAAGCCTCAGGCGCAGTGGGGCTCCATGGATCCTTCCAGAATAAACAGAGGTCCACTGGAGGATATCAACTCGCCCGAACAGTGAGCTCTTCTATTTCTTCAGCACCTCTACCCCGATGTCCCTCTCACTGTCTTGTCAGCTTTTTCATCAGACTACACATTACACGTATCACAACCACCAGCAGTTCTCAGGCGGTTGCTCTGGCAACAGAGCCCTGCGAAAGCATGGACCGGTCCTATACTTTTCTCTCCCACGCACATCAACATACATATAACCAAACAGTGTGTATGTTTATTGTCCCACCATGCAAGACTTACTGCAGTATATATACTCACAGTCAAACGCGTACATAAACACACACGTGTGCTTGTACAGTATGCATGCGTAGACGTGCAGTTGATTGATTTGTTGTCCCAACTTGTAAGAGATGATGATCTGAGACACTTGTGACAAATGCTGAGCTACATTCACTTACTATTCATAAGGAAGCAAAGTTGAGGGATGTTGACTTCATCAATGGAGGGGGGGGGGGGGGGGGGGGGGGGTACTTCATGCTTCATTGAGAGCTAACTAGACCCAGGAGAAGAATGCGTGACATAGAGGGACAGATGGATGGAAATAAATGGGAGAGACAGCAGACAAGGTGGGGGTAAAATATTGTAGAGAGAGCAGTTACAGTAAGAAGATGGATTAAGACAGAAGGACGTTTAGATAGGAAAGAGAGACAGGGATGAATATGAGAAGGCAGAGAGAAAGAAAGAAAGAGGTAGAGACTCACAGAGGCTTATGTAACCAGTGATTTACAGTTCGCATTGGAAGCAGCTCTGAAAATAGACAGGGAGGAGAAGTAAAGGAACACTTGGAGCTATTCCCGTGCCGCATAAATGTTTGATCACATGGAGGGAAGAGAGACAAAGAGGCAGCGAGAGGGACAAGAACAGACAAATATAAAGAAGTGAGAAAAGAGGTATGGTAAGAGTAAAGATAGAGGACCACAAATGGTAAGACTTTGTGACATGACGACTGCTACCGAAAGTCACACACCAGGTGCATAATGTTGTGTCTGTGTCATATTATACATCAAAAAATGATGTCCTTTATGAGAAAGATGTTTCCATCACAAGTAGAAACAGGTCAGGACAACTGACTAGGCCCATTAATATTAACAAAGTTCACCTAATTACAAGTTTTCTCTAGGTCTATCACTGATTGAGCTTGGATTTCATTACCCCCTCTTAATTTTTTTTACATAACTGCCATTTGGTTATGTAATTTTCTTGCAAGCGGCTGGCAGTGGCGCTAGGTGAGATCTGTCACAGCAGGCGGAAGCATGAAATGTTCTTTTTGTCAGATGATCCCAGAAGCTGAGAGGCACGGCGGATTAGAGGTTTAGTAAGGAGAAGTGGAGAAGGGACTGAGGGTCCTAAAGAATACAGGAAGAACAATTGGAAAACATCCTGAGATCTTTATGAACTATGCTTTGCCTGTCTGTTGTGATCCATCTTTTCTATGTTACTGTAAATGATCGTTCCTGACCATTTTTATATAATAACTTGAATAGGTTAACCAGTCATTTTGAAGAGATATACGTTAATGATAACTCACTACTTGATTTTACAAATGTGTTATTGAAAACATATACCCAAAATACTTTATAAATGAGACCAAATAAATGCATTTGGGCAGAGTCAACAGGCTATCTCATTTGTTTTGTTTCCTCTCATCAGTTAAACGAAAGTAGTTAAAAGTAGGCTACAATCAGATCAATGATCAATCATACAAACTTTCAGTTTCATGTGGCTCAAAGGTGTACTGCATATATGAATGTTAGATAACACGTTCAAATGTATTTGACGACCCTAATAAAATCTCTTGTGACCCATTTGTGGGTGCCGACCCAGTCTTTTGGAGAGACTGCAGTAGGGTTATGTAATTTATAGTTAATAATATATGTAAATAATATACTTAAATGTAAAATCTAACCCAATGTCCCAAATAATTACATTCATATTGGATTTTGGAACACTTTTATATTAAAAGTGTTCTGTGCCGATGCAGCAAGTTTTGTGACCTAAGATGGGCAAAAAATGTGGAGGTCAGAGTGGTGGGTGGGAGTGTAGGGCTTCCAACTTGTATGCCAAGGACCAAAGTTTCTAGTAAAAATAAAAAAATCACAAAGAAATAAAAATATTTCTATGCAAGTACCCCACAATTATACTTCTGTGTATTTGAGTAAATGTACTTAGTTACTCTCTATCTCTGTCTCTCACATTGTGACTTTCCTTTTCTGTCTGCAGCATACAGCGCCGACTGTCCTTGCAGCTTCCCATCCTGCACCATGCCTACTTACCTTCCATAGGAGGGGTTGATGCCAGCTGCACCAGCCCCAATGGCAGCCCTGGTTCCAGTCCACGGCACAGACACATGCCCCCCTCCTACCGGGTAATGGTCTCTGGCCTGTGAGCTTCATTCACTCCCCCACCTGGCTCTTTGCAGAGGAGACATGTATGGTTCTTTTTTTCTACAAAAATAGACTGATATCGTCAGCGTATGTGCGTATTTTGTCTCGGAACAAGGAGGACAAGGGGAGAAGAGGGGGAGGGGCCGAGTATCACTCTTCGTACCTCTTCACCCCAGCCTCTCTTGAGAACTGAAACCCTCAGTCAGGAAAGGGGTGGGAGGAGACAGAGTGGGCATTGGATGACTCTTACAAACTCCCATGATTCACAGCAATGTCCCTGTGTTCATCTGCTCCCCTTGCCTAGGCAAATACACATATGCACAGTCAAACAAACACAAAAACACTCAAATACACACACAACCACAGACACACTGATACCCCAATAGCAGAACAGTGGTAGACCAGCCCTGACCTGACGTGTAGCCTTATCTGCTTCAGAGGGGATTGTCTGTTTCTGTTCCTTATCTGTTGTATGAATGTGCTCCCGGCTACGTCTGAGCTTGTCATCTAACTTGAGTATTTCACTGCTTCAGTGACTGGATACCAGTGTGGAGACATGGATTTTACAAAACCCAACAAAGGAAATCATCGAATACTCTCCCCGTCCCCTTCCTGTTCTTGTGGAGACATGTATATATCATCATTTCTGACTTTGATGTACTGTAAGCTTTGTATATGCTGTGAATGGACAATTAAAGGGGTTCTAAATGTAGAGCTTGTAACAGAAGCAGGTGATCATGACATGGAACCCTACAAAGAATTAGACATGCGGAAAGAGATCCGAAATTGGTTTGTGTAATTGTTGATCATTTAGCTTATGGGCAGCAAAGTAAGAAACATCAAAGCTTGTGAGTCACAGAACATGAAAAGGCACCAGGGACCCGTTCCTCTTAACTTGGAGAAAGACGCACATGGCTCTTTTTACCATTTCGCTAAATTTGCACCACTGGTTTCATCAGAGATTTCACATCAGACTTTGCATAAGCCTTTAATATTTTACAATTTCCTTAATATGTCCTCAGAAAGCATGTTATACAGAATATTGATGCTATGCCTTTTAACAGGTCTCCAAGGCTGCATATATTAGAAAATAGAGCTAAAAGGCACCAAAAGAGTGTTCCACAGTTGTTATTTATGTGTGTTTTATGCCAAGAAATGCACACATTTAGATCAAAACGTAAGAGAGCACCTTATGACTTCAGGTGCTTTTCAGACATTAATGACAGGCCTGGTCATATTGATCCCCACAGAGTGGTCTCCATAGACTGTTAAGATGTCCTTCTGATCTAGCCCTCACAACTAACCAGCACAGACAGGGGCGATGGCTTCATGTCAATGGCAAAAGGGCACAATTATTTTTTGGAAAGAAACAACATTCAAGAGGTGATGTTGGAAAGGATGTAGGTCTACCAGTTCCACAACTAGTTTGGATTAAATGGTTGGCCTGAATTTCCATGATCAGCAGTAAAGACAATGGAGACATGGGAGGGAGCCTTGCATAATAAGCCCCAAACGGCTGTAGCTTTCAGTTCCAAGACGGTGATGACACCACTGCTGGTCACATTGATAGAGCATAAAGCACAGACGCAGGGCTTTCTGTCACATTGAGTGTCAAGATAAATCACTTCACACTTAGCAACAGTGAACATACCTCAGTTGCTATGGAAATGTAATTCAGTGCTGTTGAACTGGGCCCAAGAAGGCTGCACTGAGCAAAACGGTCATCGACACGGTGTCGTCCTCATGCAGGAGAAAAGCAAACAGAGACTCCAGACAAAAAAAGGACTTTTTATGGAGTGCAAGATGGTTGTTCTTAGCATATGTTTCACCATTGGTGTCTTGGTTTTTAGTTTTTAAGGCGTTTGTTGAACGCTGTGCCTGTTGTCTTATATTGTAGCCTGCAGGACCCACATAACATAAATTAGGTGAATTTGGCGCAGACCCAGCAAACTACAACATTGGCCACACATCTGTAAACTGTACAACGTGTCATAGATTTCTTTAAATTCAATTGCCTCAATGCATGGGACAGTGTGGGAGAACTTGGTGAAAGCTCCACTTCAGCTGGAGTGGATTTCCTCTGCAAGTTGATGTCTGATCATAAACACTGTCTTTAGTTGAAAAGGCCAGTCAAGGACACAGAATTGGAGTGGGGAGACAAGCTAGCAGAGATCCGCCTGCTATCGGACACATCAGGGTGACTTCCCGTGAGAGCTCCTCCACTTCCAGCCCCTGCTGAGCACAGGAGCAGGGAAGCCCCGAGCACAGACCTCCAAGGAGTCACGGTGTCTCCCTCATCGTTGCCAATTAGAGAATCACGGTCAAGTGAGTGAGAGACATTGTCAGAGGGTTGGTTCTTCCTTCAGGAGAAGAAAACTAACTGCACATTTTATATATTACATCATATGTGATTGTGTACAATTTGCTGATGCCCCCATGATGGTGTCCATGTATGGAATATTTGGTATTTGGCTTTCTCAAGACGGCATGAAATGAAATGTATAATTCACAGAGTTACCTCTGTTTTTGCAACTGTCGTGACAAATCCACTCTGTCGTTTCATCTTCCCAACTACAGTTTAGATTTTTTTTCCGTTTCCTTAGAAATCATGGATTTAAGTTATTTTAACCTGTTGATCAGCTCACACATGTCAATGCCAAGATTCTCAGTGGACTCAACATCATCATATCGACTATGCTACTGGTTTAGCAGTTATTCACTGAGGGCAATAAAATGAAAGTAGCAGCAAACGATCAATGCTAATAACCCACTCCTGGCATTTACCAAATTACAAAATGACTTTTTTTAGTTAATCTAAAATGCCAAATGCAGATCATCAGGTATTGTTCTGTTTTTTTTTGTTGTTTTTTTTAATGTGCCCTGATTTTTTTTTAATTAGGATTCATTTCAAACTTTTTGGATGAAAAACGGATGAAACATTGTTCAAATGCAATTATGGTAGGTCAAGGGCTCATAATTTCCTGTTATCAATAACGTCATGCCAATGGTTTGTATTTGCCACAGGTCTTTCTACCTTTTCAGTTTGCAGATCAAAGTGACATATACGTATATAATTATATCTTTGTATGTGTCATTATCAGGGTTTCTGGAGAACACGAAACATACATGTCCAAAAATATAACAATATGACGTATATATTTAGTGGAAAAACACACAGGTCCATACTGTTACTGTTTTGTCAGTTTGATATGTGGTTTCACATGGAGTTAAGTTCAATTAAGAGTTTAAAACAGAAAACAAAACCTACGTTTAATGCAACATGTTCAAGAGGGGCAATAACTTGTTTTCTTATTACAGAAAGAATAGAAAACTATATATATATATATATATATATATATATATGTATATGTAAAAGTTCTTTACGTACATTCTCATTTTTACATAGGAAATATTTCACTAATATGCCACAAGGATACTTGGTCTTTTTTTTTTTTTTTTTTACAGTATCTGTAACTATGTTATGTACAGATGAGGTATAGATATGAAAAAGTTGTATAAAATAAGTATCACACTTGGAACACCTGAACATTTTTTTGGAGCCATTAGTTGTTATGGGGGGATTTGAATAACATACTTCTTTTATTGTCTGAATGTTATGGACAGCCTTTACTTTTCACATCATCGTTAAATAAAGTGAGACTGAAAATAATCTTTGATGTAATAGAATCCTTCCTGTCGTTCTCCATAGTGTGTTTGCATTCATGATGTTGATCCACACGCAGTCGATCAATGAAGAAGTCAAGTCCACAATTTGCTTTTTTCAAGTTGATTAAGGTAGAATCTGCAAAATGTCACTCTTTAGTACCATCTAGTGGCAGTGTTTAGAAACACATTCGTAATCTTCTCCACAATTTCCCTTTGAAGTTTTCCACCTTTTCGCTAACTGCTTTAATGCTTCAAAGAGAAGCAGAGATCCACCCATAGAAATAGAATCAGAGTGGATTGGACATTGTACTTTTTTCCGCCTTCATTTCACTAGTTCAAAAGAAAATGGCGGTTGCTGTAAGTTGGTATGGTGACAACACACGTCAGTGGGGTTTGAGATCTCCAATTTGATGATATAACAACATAAATAAGAAGCAAATAAACTCCAACAATCCTCGATTGTTATCCAACAGCAAGGCAGCAGAGATACACTTCTCCAAACGTTGTAGTATTACCCTACGACGGGCGGAGGGGGGGCATGCTCCTCCAGGATCATTATATTTTAAATATGAGCTTTAAAATGTAGCATTATGGTGTACTCTGACAAGGAAATTAAGTGATAAGACATTTACTTTAAGCAAAAAATTCAGCTCTTGAACCCTGTTACTGTATGGCTTAATATTAATGGACTTCTACTGTTACTGTAAAGCTGTTAGAATTGTAGCCTATCTTCTATTTGCAATTAATATGCATTCAATCCAGGTCAATTATTTAAATTAAAATGATAATCTACTCTGGCTGAGGTAGTTTATCAAGAGTAAAATAATAGCTGTTAGTACACTGGCTGTGGTCATTACAACACCTTTATCCAGGCCCAGGGGCCTGTTGTTCGAAACCTAGATAAGGGATTAAGCCAGGATATGTTGGTTATCCTGGCTGAATTTAGCCTGCAGTCGGTTGTTCAAAAGCTGGATAACTTTATCCTGGTCAAGTTACCATGGTGATTTATTCTCTGCAGCTAGCCTGCTCCAGACCAGGCTAAATGCCAAGCTTAGTTGATTCTGTTGTCTTATCTTTGGAGTCAGCGGCTGCGCTGATCAGAAATGAATGTGTTTTATACAGTCATTCCATGTTCTGATGAAGGCTACGCATTGGCCTCGTTTTTAAACAAACAACACGTAGGCTAAATTATTATTTTAAAAAAAGAAATAAAACAAAACATGATCAAATCAAAAAAATAAAGTTAGCCTATTACGATAGTTCTTTTTCATAATTGGGGCCTATTCGTGTGTTCGTCATTGTAGCATGTTTCATTACGTTACGTTTCTTTCCTCCTAATTTACGATAATGACGAACGTTAACAATCGACAAAGCTCCGCATGCAGTGGACGTTATAATTAACCCCGCAAGTCTGAACTGTAACGGTACGTAACGTAACTTAAACTTTAACGGAGGGAAATGAAGACGGTGTAGGCATCTTAACGCTGATTGGCCAAGACTCGACACGTCACATCAAAGATGTTTTATTGCGAAGATCACGACATCACCTTTTCTCCTTGTCTCACTCCAATCTGAGAAACGCTGGCTGGCCGGTTGCCAGCCAAAAAACTCTAGCGATCTACACGATTCACGTTGATGATATATTTTGAGTCAAAACGGCGATACAAGTTTGCAGGTATGAATCATTATTGTCAGCATGTGTAGATGTCTGAAAATGTCTGAAACAACCAAAACAAAACAGCAGCCGTGTCAGCCAAGTAAGAGGCTTGAACCACATCATGCTCAGGTGGGGCTCATCAGCTGTCGATCAACATCCAGAAAGACAGAAAGACAGCAAACAGAACGCAGATCCCTAGTGGAAGGGAGGGGCTTCGGCATATGCTATATTACAACTTTTTTCAACATGCTATACTATGACTTTTTAAAAACTTTTTCCGACATGTTTTACTGAATTTTCTAATGAATTTTTCTGACATGCTATCCTATGACTTTTTCATGACTTTTTAACCGACATGCTATATTATGACTTTTTTCAACTTACCTTTTATGACTTTTTTTTTTAATATACACAATGATTCTTTCCCATATTCTATACTATGACTTTTTATGACTTCTTTCGATGTATTTCTTTTTACTTTTTCCGATATGCGATACAATGATTTTTTCCGAAATACGATACTATAATTTTTTTCAACATGCAGCTAAATCTGAGAAACTTGGCAAATAATGCATGGGTACATACCACCAGAGACAAGTACAAAACATATTTTCATAATCTGGGTAAATCAAATCTTTAAAGCATCTATAATAAATACTCATTTGGTAGTAAGTAAGTACAATAGCGCTTTCCACAGACAATAGTCACAAAGTGCTTAACAGGAGTGGTATTTTAAAGAACAAAAGATAAATAATACAATGTGACAATACAAGGGCCCCTAATTTACAAAAACATTTTAAAAACATAAAACACATTTAAGAAAAGGCACAATAAACAGTAAAATACACAATAAAAACTTAAACTAAAATGTTTGTGTGTTAACTATGGAGATAGAATTTCATGTAATTTATATAGTAAGCTTTAGAATTCTAGTGGGCATATTTAAAAAAAATCGACAGAGCCAGTCTAACTGTTTCCCCCGTATGATCTTTATGCTATTCTAAGCCTACCACCTCCTCTTGGTCCATAGTCAGCTACATCATGAAAGTGGTATTTCTTTAGGTAGCAGATATCCTACATGACTTTGCAGGACAACTGATAACCTTGTGATGGTTGTAATTATTGTCCATACATCTCAGTACGGCATCAAGTGAACTTGAATCCAGTTTGCCTCTGCTGCTGCTTACTGGTTCAAAGATAACCACAGATTTTGCCGAGCTGCTTCCGCAGGAAGAAACGCTCCAGTGTTTGTAAATGCTGCATGACCTTCTCTCTTGTCTCAGTGGGATCATGCTGTGCAAAGGAAACGCGGGTTGATTAAGTTGACCTGGGTGTCAGTGGAAGGGAAGTGTCTATGTATCCTCCTTCACATGTGATGGCTCCCTTGGAGAAATGAAGGCTTGGTTGAAGAACAGTATTGCATGTACAAGAGCCAGTATTATATCCAACCACCCAACTCATGCACATATTAAGCTCCAATGATCTGAGGAACAGGGATACACATGAATTTCAGAGGAGCTTGACAGCTTTTAAATCACAACTGTATTTGATGATGGTGTATGAACATTAAAATAACTATTTACTGAAGGCTGCAACCAAAATTGTACACAGCAGTGTTCGCTGTATGAAAGTAGCGCAGAGCAGCAGCCATGATGGGGCACACTAACACGCACTAAAAGGCAGGAGCAGTTGGCCCAGATATGGAAACAAAGCACAGAGAAGCTCAGATTACAACACACAAAGAGGGAGAGCGACTTCATTCTCCGCTCAGGTCGACATTACTCCACTATATCTTTACGTAGCAAAAAGTTTTTTGCTGAGCTTAAAGGGATAGTTTAGATATTTTGAAATGGGTTTGCATGAGGTACTTATCAATAGTCATTGTATTACTGTAGATGGTGGCCGGCACACCCCCAGTTTGGAAAAACGGGCAGAAATACAGACACAAGAGCAAAGAAATATACAAACTACAATATACAGGGGCAGCAGAAAAACATTTTAGCAACGAAAAAGAAAGGCCCACCTAAAAAATGTGAAAGCTGTTTTAGAGTATGCTACATTTAGAGAATTTTCTTTGATTAATCTTGCTGTCGGACAGCCCTAGTTGATGGGGAAGTTAACTGAACACCTGTTAACGGTACACCTGTCTCCTTCTCCAAACTGGGAGAATGCGGACTACCGTCTGCTGTAGGTAATACAATGACTATGGACAAGTACCTCATACAACCCCACTTCAAAACATTCAAACTATCATTTCAATGCTGAGTATTTTATAGAAAACTTTTCAACTAGTGTTATCACAATGTTCAATTTGTCAATTACTTTGGTTTATGACATTCACATCAGGAATTAAAATGTTATTGTGAGCATGTTGGCATGCTGATGTTAGTATTTACCTTAAAGCACCACTATGCCTCACAAAACTTCTTGCATCATTGTAGGATGTTATCCTTCGTTACAGAGATTGTAAATTAGGATTGATCTGTTTATTATACAGCCTACAGTCAATGGCTTTGATTGGTTATCTGACATAAGCAAGCTAACATTAGTATAATTTCAAATGTATCATATTACTTAACTCCGTAAACCATAAATAGTGCCTCTTTGATTTCTATCTTGTGGGCCAGTTTTAATGAAATTTACTGAATAATTATATTTTGTCGTAAATTGCCGAGAGTAAAAGACCGTGTTTGTATTTATCTATGAGATTTTCTATACAACAGTTGTAATCCTACCTCAGAAAGTCTGCAGGAAGCATTGAGGCAGGAAATCACAGACACCCCCTCACACAATAATAACTAACACTGACGTATGACTCATTCACAAACTACAGGAAGGCAAACAGTGCACACATTGATACATTAACGGCACACTAACAATAACAATCTTTCTGTTGAAAACATATTTCTGACACACATTCTTCATTATTGTCTATCTCACAAAGGCTGCAATGTCACAATGTTAATACTAGAAAAAAAAAGAGCAGGCAATTTCAAATAAAATCTGACTATTTGTATTTGGAAAACTAATATTGATACAACACCATAACAATACATTCATCTCCAGTATACCCTTGTGTCAGGAACTTTTGTCAGTGGTTTATTGCCTTTACCAACGGTCACCATATCCCACAATAATCTGCAGCATTCAAGGATTTTCAGATGTGGCATCTAATCCCTCCTCAGTATCACATTATGACAATATAACCTCATCAAGAGAAGTGGTCAAGGGCATATTGGAGAGGACATTTGAGAAAGAAGGATCTCTGTTCTATGTATTAGTATGTGAGTCTGCTGAGTGAGCTCCTCACATAAATGTGTTGATGAAAATCTCAAGCAAGATTATTCATGTTTAAATTGAAATATCACTGATAATAATTACATTATGTAATATATGATGTGGAAAATCCCTTGATATATGGCCATATTGTCCCAAAACCTCATTTCACCGTTTGAAAAACAGCCATTTGTCAGAGGAGTGTGTGCGGCGTGGGTTGACTGATGTCTCCATACATACCAGGATACGTGATTAGAGAGAGAGTTATGGCCAGTGGTTACAATCTCCTGCAGGTAAATTTATGGCTGACATATAATGATGGCACACTCAGCTGAGCCCATAGTAAATCGAAGACATAGTCTTCTTCTGTCCTTGAGAATTCTGCTCAGTCTCCAAAAGCAGGTGTACCTTAATCTATTTAAGCTGCTGCGTTCAATAACTGGACAGTCCTGCATTGATCGATCCTAATCTACTGCAAAGTCCTGCCTGTAACAAACTATATGTTTTACTTTCTTAACTACAACTTGCTGCCAACAATTTCTTACTGCCAACTGCTTACAGTTTTCAAATTCATGTGGTACCCAAAATGGGGGTTAAACAAGGGTAGTAAGATAACTCTGAGGAGACGCAAGATAACGGGAAAAAAATATATATTTTTGCCACATTTTTCAAAACATATTTTTCAGGACTTTCTTTGAAGGGGAAACTTTTCAGATTTTCAACCAGCTTCATATTAATGAAATGTGCGGTGTATGTGCAAATGAGAGCCCCCTGACTATTTTCTGGCAATAAGAAACATTAGCAAGCCAGTAGAAAATCTGTAAAATTTCCCTTTAATATTTACTTTTTACATGTAAATTACAGGATCATTTCACTTTTAGGTTAAGCTGGTCACAGCTGGCGATCAAGGATTGCAGTAACAACCCCCCAAAACTGGGAACAACTGTTCTAGTTTCCAATTTCTTTTGAATGAATTTTACTTGCCTTGCTGGTTCCTGTTTATTTCCATGCATTATGAAAGCCATCTATGGAAATTTAACAATTGGTAAGCCATCAGTCCACGTCAAGAGTTTTTAAGTTCCATGTTACGAGTGTAACTGGAAGTCCCAATCTGAAATAACAAAGGTACCATATGCGGCCCTTTAAGTAATGGCTCTGCTACACACCATAAATGTTTCGTGATCTTATACCATCTTTTATTTAAGAGTTTTGGGATTTTACAATCACTAGAACTGAGAGACCAAAGACTCTTTGAATTTTGGATACACACATTTTTTTTTATTAATTTGTCATAAAACAAATACAAACAATATATCTGTGATTAACTTCTTTGATTGCTCACTGGAAAGCATCCATTCACCGTATAAATGTAAACTTGGATAACTAGTCTAAATATGCGATCTGTGAGATTTTATATATATATATATATATATATATATATATATATATATATATATATATATATATATATATATATATATATATATATATATATATATATATATATCTCTCTCTCTCTCTCCAGCTGTGTCGTCTTCTCTGAATCTAAAACACTTTGAAGTGTCAACATACCACCCTAAGGTCATGGTGTTTTTACCATCTTGCTTCCACCCATCAAATCTGTTCAGCTGTGTGCAGACAGACTGCAGGGCATGTGTGCTGTGGGTTTGTCCTGCGACTGACCCATGACTTAACTTGCTGTCACAGGGATTGAATGGCTTGCCAGCAAGCAGCTGTGGCTTTTGTGCCACAGTCAGGCCTGTGGCCCTCAGTCCAAGTGTCTCTCTGCGTGAGAGACATAATAGTGTCACTGTTGTTGGTGCTAAAGAGCCCGTTTGTCGATGTTGAAGATTTTGACAGAGTGGTCGGCGCTGGCGCTGGCAAGCTGGACCCAGGAGTTCTCCTCCTCAAGTCTCTCCCCCTCTCCGTCAGTCTGTCCATCCAGCTTGTTGTTCTCGTGACCTACTCGGCCGGGCCTGGGCCTCCAGCGGAGCCTCTTGACTGTCAAAGCGTGGCTCTGTCTGCAAGAGTACATGTGATGAAAGGAAACAACAGAATATACCTGGACGACAGGGAAATAACTTCACAATCATACTGCAATGTCTGCCCTTCTCAAACACAAACTCAAACTTCTGTCACCCAAACTTGTGAGCAACAAAAGTATGGTTGTGAGCAGCACTGAAGCTTGAGGAACAGAGGCCTTCTCGTACAGAGATACCTGCCATAAAATTCACTTCCTGAGCTCTACAGAAGATGACTCGCACATCCATTGTGGGAAACAACGCACGCCTAAATACACACAAGTACCAGCGATGCCCCCCCCCCCCCCCACCAGCTGCTGCCCAGCTAAAAGGAACATAGCCATTCAAATCAGGCTGCCTGCTGCCTTTTTTTTCCTCAATACATAACAGAGAGCTTCTGCCATCAAACTCAAGCCACACTACTGTTACTGTGACCCAATGCACTATTAATATCTACTACCAGGAGCCATTGGAGGCCTTTCAAAGTTGCATGTGCTTTAGATGAACTTTGTTTGTGTTGTAAGGATACGAAATGTCCGTTTCGCCACAGCTGCTCCAGTCGTGTACTCCAGCAGGCTCCTGGCCAGCGCTCCACCTGTACAGCAAGATCCTGCCGCCCTCCAGGCCCACTGCAAGCAGGTAGCTGTGGAAGAGACCAAAACATACACACACAAACTCAAGTCAAACCCTGAGGCAATGGCCTAGAAATAAAATTAAAAATGTGAGCAAAATTTTCATACATCAGCATATCTTTGACTATACTACATATTTTAGATACTTTCACCACATTAAATTCCACAGGATTCAAATGTTTCATTTTGTGTTCAATGTTTAAAAGGAAGAGCTTCTTTATACTACTACTACGACTACGACTACTACTACTACTACTACTACTACTACTACTAAGTCTGTATTTATATCAATACAGTCAAGCAGCCCACAATGGCTGACCTAAGGGAATATTGGTGCATTAGACATTCCTAATATCAAATAATCTGATGTTTAAGTTAGGCTTCTGCATTGTGACACAATGATACAGTTGTGGTCAAAAGTTTACATACACTTGTAAAGAACATAATGTCATGGCTCTCTTGAGTTTCCAGTTATTTCTACAACTCTGATTTTTCTCTGATAGAGTGATTGGAACAGATACTTCTTTGTTACAAACAACATTCATGAAGTTTGGTTCTTTCATGACTTTATTATGGGTTAACAGAAAAAGTGACAAAATCTGCTGGGTCAAAAATATACATACAGCAATATGAATTTGCAATTTTGGTGACTTAGAAAGTTGTGTCAATGAAATGAGCTTCATAGCATGGCCTCTTAACTTCTTGTGAGTGATTATGAGTGACTACAGCTGGTGACTTCTCTGAGGCCATTTAAATAGGGCTCATTGGATACAAACGCCCACAAACGCTACAATGGGAAAGTCAAAGGAGCTCAGCATGGATCTGAAAAAGCCAATCATTGACTTGAACAAGTCAGGAAAGTCACTTGGAGCCATTTCAAAGCAGCTGCAGGTCCCAAGAGCAACAGTGCAAACAATTGTTTGTAAGTATAAAGTGCATGGCACTGTTTTGTCACTGCCACGATCAGGAAGAAAACGCAAGCTATCACCTGCTGCTGAGAGGAAATTGGTCAGGAGGGTGAAGAGTCAACTGAGAACCACCAAAAAGCAGATCTGCCAAGAATTAGAAGCTGCTGGAACACAGGTGTCAGTGTCCACAGTCAAGCGTATTTTGCATCTCCATGGACTGAGAGGCTGCCGTGCAAGAAGGAAGCCCTTGCTCCAAAAGCGGCACCTTAAGGCTCGACTGAAGTTTGCTGCTGATCATATGGACAAAGATAAGACCTTCTGGAGGAAAGTTCTGTGGTCAGACGAAACAAAAATCGAGCTGTTTGGCCACAATGCCCAGCAATATGTTTGGAGGAGAAAAGGTGAGGCCTTTAACCCCAAGAACACCATGCCTACCGTCAAGCACGGTGGTGGTAGTATTATGCTGTGGGGCTGTTTTGCTGCCAATGGAACTGGTGCTTTACAGAGAGTAAATGGGATAATGAAGAAGGAGGATTACCTTCAAATTCTTCAAGATAAGCTAAAATCATCAGCCCGAAGGTTGGGTCTTGGGTGCAGTTGGGTGTTCCAACAGGACAATGACCCCAAACACACATCAAAAGTGGTAATGGAATGGCTAAATCAGGCTAGAATTAGGGTTTTAGAATGGCCTTCCCAAAGTCCTGACTTAAATCCCATTGAGAACATGTGGACAATGCTGAAGAAACAAGTCCATGTCAGAAAGCCATCAAATTTAACTGAACTGCACCAATTCTGTCAAGAGGAGTGGTCAAAGATTCAACGAGAAGCTTGCCAGAAGCTTGTGGATGGCTACCAAAAGCGCCTAATTGAAGTGAAAATGGCCAAGGGACATGTAACCAAATATTAGCACTGCTGTATGTATATTTTTGACCCAGCAGATTTGATCACTTTTTCTGTTAACCCATAATAAAGTCATGAAAGAACCAAACTTCATGAATGTTTTTTGTGACAAAGAAGTATCTGTTCCAATCACTCTATCAGAGAAAAATCAGAGTTGTAGAAATAACGGGGAAACTCAAGAGAGCCATGACATTATGTTCTTTACAAGTGTATGTAAACTTTTGACCACAACTGTATATTCAGTATTGATTTGCAGCCTTAGTATTTAAATTATCCTTGCTCACACTAAGATTGTGCTTATTCATGACTTCTTCTATACTTCCTTGTGCCTTAAAATAACTAGTAACTTACATTAAAACAACTAACAGTTTTTTTCTATGACCAAAACAAGAATGCAGTGCTTGAAGAGAAAAATTTATTTAGTTGCTGTGAGCCATTTTAGTCATTAAGTAACTCATTTCCTCAACCCTTCCTAGACAGAAAGTCTGCTTTTGACTTTGCCGAAAATAATTTCTTGGTCATTGTAAGTTTTCTCAAATGAAATATAAGTAAAAGTCAAGTTGCAGTTTCCATTCTTGTCTGTTCAAAATAGTCTGTTCAGATAGTATCGTCCAGAACCTCAATTCCGTGACGATTCTCTGGGCAAGATGTTTAATAAATGATGCAATGATTAATAAATGATTTGACTTCTATGGACCTTTTTATAAAATAATTATCCCTCAGGTCCCTCCCAATCCCACCAGGGATTTTTTGTCAGTGGGCCAAATCCAAAATGGCCACTGGCGCTGTCTTGACGAATTAACTTTTGAACCACAGCATCTACAATCATGTATGAAGACACATTTTTTGTGTAAGCTAACCACCAGGAGGACAACAGTTTGACGTTATAACATCATTTTGAACCAGAAATCCAAGATGGACACCATTCAGTGGAGTGAAAACGTAACTTTTGAACGAGAAGATAAGATGTTTTTCAGTGAAAATTGTCTAAAAAGACACCTTCTTGTCTCATCATTCTAGTAGATAATGACATTACATTAGTAGAAAACCACCAGATCTGTGAAGGATAAGGCAAGATTTGGGTGATAAGATGGGATAGTCATAAAAGTCATAGTATAGATTTACATTAAAAAAGTCATGACAAAATATGCCATAAAAATGCCACAAAATCCTACAAAAAAAAAATCTAAGTATAGTGAATCATAGAAAAGTCATAGCAGTATACCATAAAAAATATGAAAATCATAGTTTAGTATTTAATAAAATCATAAAGTTATAAAAAAGTAAGAATATATTATTTCATAAAAAAGTCATAGTATTTCATAAATAAAATTCATAAAAATTCAGTAGCCTATAGTATGTCATAAACTTGAATTACCGCCCTGTGGTTGAATGTCTTTACATCCATGTCTGTCTAAAATGTCACAACTTCATTAGTTATCGTTTTTGTGTAAAATTGTCATGAAAAAAAAAAAAAAGTTAGGTTCATAGATTCTTAGCCTTTGACAACAAAATACTAGTTCATCCAGTTCATCCTCAAATCCAAAATAAATGTTTGTGCCAAATTTGAAGAAATTCCCTCCAGGAGCTCCTGAAATTGAGTGTATTGCATACACAAAAATAGTACGGACGGACAACCCATAAAACATAATAAAAAACACAATCTGCGTATGTGTGTGTGTGTGTGTGTGTGTGTGTGTGTACCTGTTATTAGAGCAGAGAACAGGGCAGAAAGCCACAGCAGTAGCAGAATCTCCCACATCCAAGATGGACGAACATGGTTTAATCTCAGGAGGAAGTACAGAGTCTCCAGAGTCCTCTAATATGCACGGCCCCCACACTATCACCTGGACACATACACAAAAATCGATGCTCACTACAAAAATGCATTCATTACATTACTACCTCAATATGCAACCGTCACCTTTAAAGGAAAGACTTACCTTCTTGTCCCGACTAGATGTCACAAAGTATTTACTGTCTGGGCTCCAGTCACATGACCAGATGATTCGGCTGTGTACGGCTGTGTCCTTCCCTGTGTGTGCATACAGCGAGAACCGAGGCTCTGCACGGATACAAACAAACAAGTCACACTCAAAATGCTATTATCAATCCCAACACTACTTATCTGTTGTCACATTTCTCTGACACTTCCTTTTTGGTGAGCTGGTAGTCAAACTTTGTGTCATGAATAATGTAGCATGACATCAGCATGTCTAGATCCCTACCTCACTACTCTGGAGCAACAAAGGCTCTCCTGAGCGACAAATAACCAACCAAACAAGACAGAAAACCTCATTCCAGCCCTTCACTTCAGTCAGTTTTGGTTTATGACCTGCTGCTGTTTATTTCACCAGCCTAAGTCATTTCAGGCCCCTGATTGTTTTTCTCCCAGAGAGCTTGTTTGTATGCTGGTGGCAGCTGCCTGTCTGCTGCTCTCCACTGGCACTCATACAGACACACACATAACCGAACGGACAAGTACACACAGCCGTGAAACCTCAGTGTTGCCATAAAAGTCTGATTTAACCACCATGTTGTGTCTATGTGCTCATAACACTCTCACCACAAAATACACACATATTTGTAGTTGTGTTGTTCAGGACGCAAAGGTGTTAGTCCATTAACACTCATTTGAGGACCACGATGGGCAGGATAGGCCGTTTAGTCCAACCTCACAGAGATGGAGACGGACAAAGTAGAAGAAAAATTAACCCCATTCAGTCAAGACGCAACATGCAAAATACATAAAAAGGTAAGAAAGCAGCACATAAAAATACTACACAAACAGCTGTACAAAAAGGTTAAAAAAACGGGAGAAGAAAAAGGTAACAGTGTCTGGGTGCTTGACCGTCGAGGGAGAGGAAAGGGAGGAGGAAGAAGAAGGAAGGACGACGTAGTTGGACAAAACAGGTGAGAGGAAAAGAAGAGGTGAGAATGGAGGGAGTCAGTTTGTTAGATCAGCTATATCTTTGTTTAACCTTCCCTGGTCTGTGAGACTGTGTGTGTGTGTGTGTGTGTGTGTGTGTGTGTGTGTGTGTGTGTGTGTGTGTGTGTGTGTGTTCTTCACAATCACCTTGAGTGATTCAGCAGCCAACCAGAACAGACGGAGACCCCTATCCTCAAATCCCTCCCTTTCTCTCTCACAAACACCACCCCTGCCTCTGTGTAGTCCACTATACAGGCAAACAGGAAAGTGCAGCACTGCGTATCCTCTGTCGGTGCCCATTAAAACCATCCTGAGCAGCCAAAAGAGCTGTAAAATGCATTACCAGGTGCAGGTAGGAGGTAATCCTCTGGGCTTAAACGTCGTGTTCTGCTCACCTTGGATGCAGGATTGGGTTATTTGTCCGAGTCAAAGTGTGGAGATTCTCTCATATAAACAAACTCTACAGGAGCACACTCTTGTTTACAGCAGGGGCCCTGCAGGACGTGAATGGAAAGTGGGGATACACAGATCCCACTTGTAGAAAAATTGTGGTAAAACATGGCCGACTCCGTGAACAGGACCGGTGTCATGGATATGAACAGCTCATTCTAAGCTAAGGGAAAGACAGATTCTTAGTTTTAGGTCACTATACAATAAATCTCCCTTAATCCTACACACTGTTCCTTTAAGAGTAGCTCTCAAGTGATCACATGATTGATCATATATATGTTCAGAGCAGGAATAGTTTTATCACTGAAAAGGATTTACCCACCATCTATTATATTGTTCAGGTTTTTTTTTTTAATCCTTACATTTTACTCTGCGCTGTTATTCTGCAATACGTGGTTTAAATTTTCAAAAAGGGTAATTGTATTTTTGTGACATCTCTTGTCAACATGTTGAATTTAAATCAAACAATAAGATATATTGATAATGTATTAAAAAGGATTAAAAAATGTATTATATTATAACAAAATGGTTGAAATGGAAACTGGAGCAGTAGCAGCATGTAGGTGGAAGAAGTACATCAGAGAAATGATATAATAAGGGGATTTTGCACCATATTGACATGTGCAGACAATGACTATGAGGTTATTTTATGTTCAAATCACATGCAAACAGTAGGCTATAATATGAGAAATAGAGTTTCCACGGGACTATCTAGGGTTTGAGAAGAACAAGCCACTACACTACTATTATGATTGTATTTCTTCAAACAAGGGTTGCACAGCTCTAGAAATGTATTTACAGCGTTGATAGTTTCCTTCTTTATCTCATGTCAAAGCTTTGCTGCACCTACTATCCAAAGAGTACGTGCAATAAAGATATTAATAAGTTATAGGGGGGAAGTTAGTGAAATTCAAATTGTGATCAATTTACACAAAAATGTATTGAAAACATGGTTTAATTTAATAAATAATCTTCCTTTATTAGCTCATTTTGGACTACTTTCAGTCAATGCATCACTTGTTTGTCTCTTCATAGTATTAATTAGGGGAGTCCTTCTAATCAGGCCAGCTTGACTTGGAATTTGATTTGGAACAAATCTGCCCAGTGGGTTTACCTTATTTTAATTAATTTGTCTTAGGGGAGCTGGTGTTGTCTGCCAGTGAGGCTCCAATGTTGTCTCTTTGTCTTGTAATTTATTCAAACACATTTTTTATTAAGCTAAATATATTTGAAAAGCCCCATAAATAACTATTAACTCATCCTGAGCTGTGACAGCTAAATAAATTCCTTTAAGGTGGACCCCCTAATTAGCGACAACTCCTTGCCCCTTCTCACCTGGACTTTCAGGTGTGGGAAGGTTCCGTCTCCATAAAGACCAGGTGCGATCCCGGGAAACAGCCAATAGGAGTTGTGCATCGGGGGAGAAGGCCATCTGGGTGACGGTGAGGGTGTGGCACGGCAGCGTCTGGAGCTGGCGCCATGTAGCTGTACTCCACAGCAGAACGGCTGCATGCTCAGCTTTAGATGCCTGGAAAAACGGATTTAATTAATTTATCTACAAAGGAAAAATGCTTTAAAAAACCTTTTTGAAACTTGAATTAGTTTTCTTTGTCTTTTACTTTGTGCACTCATTTCTCCTTATTTTATATATTTACTATCTCCCCTTTTCCTCCTGTAGCACACTTCTGTTTTGAAAAATACTATAGAAAGTTTATTTGCTCTCTCCTTTCTGATCAAATACCCTTTGCTGAGGGTGGGTTGGGGGGGGGGGGGTTATGGGGTCTCTGGCCTCAACATTTAATCACACCGACCTTGCATGCAGATGCCACCACCGCCCTGGCGCTGTCTGAAGCAAGACAGAACATCTCAAAGCCGTGGCCGTACCTGTAGGAGACAGAGGAGGACAATCCTACAGACATTAATTATGAACAGGATTCAAGCTAACAGCTGTACTGAATATGTGGAAGGACAGACAGGATCTGAAAGAGAGACGGGTGAAGGGGGGGGGGCAACAACAAAGAAAGCGCTCCCAGACTGACAGTAAATTAAGTATTCTCTTCCCCGACAAGCTTCCAGGCTCAAGCCATCGCTGCTTGCTGACAGGTAAATAAGCAGACAGAGTGTGAAATTAAAATACTGATCTGCAATGACTGGTCCTTCTCCCGCTGACAGAGATGAACAATGATGATGCTCCGGCTAATCAATCGCAGCCTAATTAGTTTTAGCTTGCCGACCATCACCTGCTTGTTTTAAAATGTCAACGAGTCAACAAAGTGAAATCACAGCCTGCAACTCAATGGAGAGAAATTCCTCCCCAACCACAAAGCTTTCAAGCGCTGCAGCAATTTGGCCACGACACAGAGTATTATTTATGCCACAAAAATAATTTGGGCACTTACTCATTTTAATGTTTTTATTATGCACTAAACGATTCAAAGGGGTGAAGCCAAAGGGAGGTAGAAAATGCTTTTCAACACACACACAATGCCCACACCTCGAACAAATGGCCCCGCCATACGTCATGTTTATGGCGGATTGACAGGTAAATGGATTTAACATTGGCCACAAATGGAGGCAATATATTTAGCCTAAAGAAGGGGCTCATGGGATGGCAAGAAGCTGATTGGCTGATGAATACGAGGAGGGAGACAAACAGGGGCTATGGGAAGTTCATCATTTTCAGTTACAATAAACCCTTTGGGCAAACACAAACAAACAAAATTCCATCTGGAAATGTTGCTTCATTAAGAGTAATATGGAAACTCTGATGTCTTTATAGAGAAAGTAGGTATGAAAAAAGAAAACATGTAGTGGGATTGTTATTGTATCACGTTTCAGGACTCTGGCTATTGTTTGTGCCAGTAGGTAAATTAAACTAAAGACAGGCTGAGAGGTTTTGGGTACGCTGTTAGCAGAGAGACATTCGGATACTCACAGTTTCTGGACCTCAGGCCACAGTGTGTTCTGGAGAAGATGATCCTCTGGTGGGGGCTCTTCACACACACACACACACACACACACACACACACACACACACACACACACACACACACACACACACACACACACACACACACACACACACACACACACACACACACACACACACACACACACCTTTAAGATCGTTACATAACTGTCATTTGCAAGGCCCTGAAAACTGAGCTGTTTTAAAATTCAAATACAACCAGTTTCCAATTTACTAAATGAGGATTACACCCAAGTGGCTATTATAATTTACCTCTTTTAAATCCCTGTTCTTTTAACCCAAAGAGCGACAGATATAAACCTGAATGTGTGTATGTGATAGGCTTTCAAATCAAAAAGGGGAAAAAAAGAGAGACGAAAAAAGTGAACTAAAAACTACATGGAAGACTGAAAACACGATTGATTGCCTGGAGACAATGTTCTCTCACATTCACATACAGCCTCTTTCAGCATTTAGCTTGCACGAAATCCTCAGCCCTGAAACTTGCCGCTTTTCCCAAAAAAGCTATTTCAAAACAACTGCAGCTTTATCTCTGATTCTTAACGGCTGTTGGCTTTGAGGGGGATCAAATATAGCCCGGTGCCAATCTTCTCCTTCACACCGCAGGCTCTGCACAAGCCTGTCCTGCGTTCACGTTGCATGTAATTGAAAGCTACACTCCTTGTGTTTTACTTGTTGGTCATCGGCTTCCCATTTTGACTAATTATGAATTTGTCTCCTTGCCCGCAGAAGCCAATCAAAGGAGTGAAAATGCATTGTTAACAACAGTCTCTGCACTTTGCTCCCTACATAGCCCGGGGTTATCGATACTTAAACTTTGCAATCACATAAGCCTGCTTTCTAATTAGCATTGCAGATTAAGGAGTGGCTTCAATCATGCTGATGACAGCCCTTGAAACCCTCTAGCCCAGGGGTTTTAAAGTGCCAAGCTACATTCTCTTAATTTGACTCTCATCCATTTCCCATCTGCCCCTTCCCTGCAACTAGTTTCTCAATTTTGCTTTTGTTTCTTATACTCTTCTTCCTCTGTCACATCAACTCAATGGCATTTCCATTCCCAAACCCATACATTTTATCCTAGAATATTCTATTTTGTAATAACAGCCTTTTGCTTTTACTCACATCACCTTTTCCTGACATCCTCTCTTCCTCTTTATCACCCACTACCCTTTTCCTCTCATCCCCTCTCTAGCTGAAATACCATCAGCCTCCAGCAGACCTCAGGCACTGTGGGAGTACAGCATGGTGAGAGCCGTAATGACTAGCTGTCCGTCTGGCTACGCATAATTGTTTCTTCTAAGAACATTTAGCGACAGGCAGACTGGAACTCTTAAATGTGTACCAAGGCTGCTGAGTGGATAACAATGAGGACTATGATTCATGCTATGGAGGGGACAGAGATGCATTTTGGCTCTTAAATTATTCATCAGGGAGGTTTAAATTAAAGGAGGGTTTACGGAGATGACCACAAAATCTTAGAAATGATCATGTTATGTCGGAAAAATACTTGAAAGTGTTGTTTTTGCAGGTTTACAGTACCAGTCATGATGAGCGGGTGAAAGTAAGACTCCTGGTATTGATCAGATACACTGTTGAACTGCCCCTCCTTTTCATTGGTTTTTGGGGCAAGGTCACCTGTAAATTGAAATGACATTTCTGTAAATGAATTTGACCATTTGAATACTACATTACATAAAATGAACAAAACTACTAAACAAACCCTCCATTTAATATGACACAGCTGTCTCAAACTGCTGTTTGGAGCTCATGAAAATTGATCATCAAATAAAACTTGGCCCCAACCCTGAACGCTGGTACACTTGGATGTGGAGCTGAGCAAGTATTTTACCTTGAAATACAGCCTTGTTGGACAGACCCAAGGCAGGTGTGCTGGCTCCTTCTGGAAGGTTGGCAGAGTCCTGGCAATGAGCAGATAAATTAATGGACATAGAGACACACACACATCAATAACTGTGAAGAAGTGGGCCGTCCCCTCAGCAAATCTTAAGGTTGGAAAACAAAGTGAGACTACAAAGAAAGTTTGACCTGATCTTTAAACAGACGGCTCTATAAGGTGATGGACTTAATCACTTGACTATATCTACTAATGTAATAAAAATAACTTGAAAATATTATAATAAATAGTCATTCAATTTGGCACTCACACTAGATGTCAACAGCTTTTCTCTTGAGGTCCCAGAGATGTTAGCAAAATTCTCCACGAAATTACGAGGTGCTTGAAACACTCGCAGCACCTTCTCGTCAGCTCCTGACACAAACTGAAACCTTCCAACCATTGCCAGACACTGCATGTCGTATCCATGGATCTGTGGCCGTGAGATTTCATGCCAGGTTACCTGCAGAGTGAAAACGTGGAAAGATATTATAAAGATGTAGGTCTGGTCGTGAGGATCCCAACCAGCTGCATGTAGCTGCCAGGGGAAGCGTTTCAATAGATCTCTGACGTTGTGGAACTGTGTTTCTTGGCTCTCCATCAAGGAGTTTGCAGCCAAGCCAAATACAACATCGATTCTCTTGTTCAAATGAAACATTTCCAGCTTAAGATGCTGAAGTGTTGTTACAAGAGAAGATTGAAGGCTCCAGTGCAATAACACCCGCATGATGTGGCAATATTGCAAAGTGGCATTGTCAATAATGTAATGAAGACTGGAAGCTTCATTATGTTTCTACCTGAACTGGATGCCAAACTGGCAACAATTTCATCTGGATAAACCTGAGGTGAAGAAACAAGTGGGCGAAGGGTTTTCTGAAGTACTCTTTTTGCGACCAATCAATCCCTGTATCTCAAGTCATGATTCCTTCCCTCGAAAATAAATCACTTCTAAGAAACTCTTTATTATTAAGTCACAACCTACTAAATTCAATCAGGAACATTTCCTTAACATATTTTAGCAAACTCGACAAGTAGAATATATATTCGGTGCAGACTATATCCCAGAAAGGTTAATACAAAGGGCCGGTGTTGAGAGGAGAGATGCATACTAAGTAACTATTGCTCACAGCCTGGAGAGCAGAAGAAGAAATGGAGAAGCCTAAATCCTTAAGTCGACATGCTGATGCCAGGTGTGTGAAAACTGTCTTTTATATTTGTCTCATGAATAAAGAAATGTGGTGCGGTAGCGTTTAATCTACACATGCTCATTTTATAAAGAGGAAAAGCAAACCTTCTAACTTGTATTTTATTCTTTAAGGAAAATGAACTCTGATGTGTGTGTTTCATTAACAGTGTATTCCCATTATTCCTGATAGGGGTGAATGATATGATGATGATATAGACAGAGATATTGCTCTAGTCTTTATAAAAGGGTAACTATCCCTTTAATATCTATAATTGCTTGAGGGCATCGAGGGTAATGATGCATCACTGAACTGGACCATTTTATGGCAATATTTGATTTATAGAGTACATGCGTCAATGTGATGAATTATTAGTATACTTGCCATGTGGTTATTCAATTAATTTCCTAACTATGCACTTACAACATTTAAAAATACTGTCACTAATTTTGAGCTACAATCAGCTTTGAAGTTCTTCTCCTACATCTACATGTTATATATAGACGACTCTTAGCCAATTTTACCTGTTTGGTATCTTGGTTCCTCCATGGAGTAAAGAGTCTGGTGGTCTGGTCTGAACCCACACTCAGGATGAACTCACCATCAGGATCCCAGCTCAGGTCCTGGACAGCATTAAAGTGACCAGATATCACAACCCCAGGCCTCCATTGTCCCTGGTCAGACAGCATTGCAATGATCAGTTTTCAAACCTCTGATTTCTTATTTAAATTTCCCTCTACATACACATCACTTCAATAACTAATATGATTGGCATTGGAGAGTGGGTGATTATAATTTAGGTGTTGCCGTCTGTGAAGTCGATTTCCTTTGAAACATCTGAATTAGTCATCAACACCTTCAAGTTTGTGCTGAACTTTAAATTCACATTACGAGCCGGCAAAATTGAAATGCAGTTATTTCTTCAGGCTCCCACTAATTCCCAGGAACACCCAAGTAAGACACATGTGAAGCCAGTCAAATTTAGAGGCAGACAAGAGACATGGTGAGACTAATTACACGAATCACTGTCTCTCACACAGAGAAGCTTTGTAGCAATGCACTAATATTGAATCCAACATCAAACATACTTAGAATTCCAGTGCTTCATGGAAAATCTCTTCCCTTGCAAATGTAAGAAATAATGTCAACACTTGTATTGTAACTAAACAAACTTCAAAAATACTGGCATTATATTGATCTAAGAGTTTAAGAGTAACTGAGGCTCACCTCTTTGTCCTTTTCTTTGCACCACAGATGTAGTGCACCATGAAAAGCGTGAGCCACGATCATAGAGCCATCCGGACTCATCTGGCAGCCGTAGAAACCCAGAGTGTTGCCACCAACCTCCCCTACACGCACCTGGTGTGAAAGAAAAAAAACCTGATGAGGGCGATCATTACTGATCAGAAGCATCAACTCATCTGCCTTTTCAACACTTGTATCAGACACCAGGTGGCTGAAGAACATCTGGTTCCGGGTCACTGACTTGCTGCAGACAAAGATGAAGGACACAGGTGGTGCATTAACTGCCATATATGGAGAAACAGCAGCAGCATAAATTAGGTTATTGATGCCATTTCTGAGAGTTATGAATTTAGCCTCCTTTAATCCTACATGATATTCTGACATGCAGTATATTTTAGTATATACAGTCTAGTTCTCAAAGACTTGGGTTTGTGTAAACCAATGGGCTAGATTCATAGAAAAGAAGCAGAGTGAGAAAGTTTTAAAATCTGTTCTCAGTCTTCCTTTAAGAGGCTATTAATGATGATGCCCCATGATGGTGGGTAGAAGCAGAAAAAAACAGCAAATTAAGCTGACAAATGAGAAATTATGCAAAATGGGACTTATTAGAGCTGAATAAACTGTTGTGACTTTCTAACAAAATACATTTGTCTAGTAAGTGAAAGCAATTGCAGTGCAGCATATCACACAAAACAAATGATTATGAAAAATGGCAACGCCTGAGAACCCAGAAGGATTTAAATAAATTGGATTTGAGTGAGAGCTTGTGACCCCTGTGTCATGCTCATAAGGCAGATCATATAGATGGTAGGGTCTGAGCTTCTACTGAAAATAACAATCCAGTTTGAAAACAAATCACTGCCTCAGCTCAGAAAACTGCTAGAAAATTAAAATCAGTCTTTTAGGATTCTGGCCACCTGTCTAATCTCAGACCTTGCTTTTGCGTGTCAAGACAAATCTGTATTGAATTTTGTGGATTCAAATCACTACCTGGGCCAGACAGCCCATTTTGATTTAAGAGCAGTTACCAATAACACCGACAGAAGAAAGTCACTCTGCCTGAGGTCATTATAACTCACATTTAGTCCTTTTAAAGTTTTTTCGTAAAAATAAATGAAATAACAAAAAAGTGCATTAAAGTAAATGGAGGATTACAACAAAAAATTAACAACATTCAGCCATAATGTGAAAAGAAAAGCTTCTAATTAGTTCTAAAAATGTAAAAACTGAATTGCAATCTGTATTCATTCATCCTGTCATTGACATTAATATCCATAGAGAACAGAAATTGCATACAGAAATAGAGAAACAAGACATTTAAAACTGATGGGATTAAATGGGTTAATATCTCATCCTGTTGCTTGCATAATCGGTAGGATTCAATGCAGGATTATGGACCTAGACAGAAATAACTTGAAACAATGTAGAAATAAATCCACAGGAATTCTTATTTAAGCAATAGAGAGATGTTCCAACCACGAGCTGTCAATATTTTTACAACCGGCTTGTTCAAGAAACAATGTGCTTCATCACTGAAGTATAAACGGACAGTGAGAGAGAGTAAGAGTATAGATGGGTTTATACTTCAATACCTAACCAGTCAAAGATAATCGGTTTACTCAAGGACTTTGAGAGTATTCTGTTGACCAGGCCAACTTCTCACTGAGGAATTCAAACAATTAAAAGCTTTATCTGGGCCCGAGGCCTTTAAAGGTAAACTGGGCCCAAAGGAGAGATCTATTCAAATCGATAGCAGCAGAACCAACCCCAGAGAGCGCTACACTGCTCCCTTAGCAGCACATATCTCCTCCATCTTTAATTAGCTTGTGCCTTAAATGATATGGACATTGGCTGTGAGGAAATATGAGAAGTGCTAAATTCACACTTGAATGATTCCAATAGATGCACAGCTTAGCCGGTTATCTTTTCTTGAGGCAGGTAGGTAGAGTGAGAGCATGTTATGCTGCAGCAGTGACCTGATGCAGACTGCAGGAGAAACAAACAAGAATGTATTTGCACCAATTACATGTTAAACAGATATGTTGAAAGGGTTCAGACAAACACACCAGCAGGGCACAGACATATCTTCGCTGTGTCTACTGTATGAGGCGGTAAAGTGATGTCCTCAATCATTTGGCCTTCTTAGGGAGCTTCCGCCGGTCATCAATGACCTTCAAAATAACGCCCGTCTGCAGGCTGAAACACAGCGGAACTAATGGCAGCAATAAAGGCACGCCTTCCCTTGGAATGGCACGATCCTCCAGCCATCCAGTGAGAGACGGGCAGAGAGGAAAGAGAGACAGTCAGGTATAAACATAGATGCTGAGATTGAGAGAGAACAAGACGCAACATTAAGCAGATTGATTTTAAAATTCTGCACACAAGAGCCTGCCGTAAATCATGCAAAAACTCACAGAGGCAAAAAGCCGTCATCTGTCTTGTTTACGAGTGAGGGAACAATATGGATGCACAGTGTGCCTTATCACTGGCCAGCGGGGGTATGGGGGAGGAATAGAACAAGGACAGAAAAGAAGGGAAGGCATATATCATTCTTTGAAGGAGAGAAAGAGGGTGATGGATGCTGAATGAGCTTAGCCAATCTGGGAAAACCCATACAGTGTGGAGTACAGGTTTTCAAGTCAACTTTTCAGGCTGAAATACTGACCGACACCTTGAGAGACTGGGTCTCCTTCCCGTCAATTACTCTTGATGTTAAGATGTACAATATAAAGGATCTAAGGATTCTAAGGATCTAAGCAACTAAGGATTACTTTATTGCCAATTCATCTTTTGATTTGTCTCAATTAGTCGACAACTGTTTCCTTTAGAAAATTCCTCATTTTGTTCAACGAGCAGTCCAAAACCCCAAAACATTCAATTCATAATGAAATGTAATTAAGCAAAGCAGACAATGCTCACATTTGAGATGGCAGACCCCAAAAAAATTTGGTATTTGGTATTAACGAAAAAAAATCCACAACTGATGAGAGCTGGGAGAGCGAACCAAAACAAAAAGGTTTATGATATTGTAATGCTAGTTCTCTGGGCACAGATGGACCCCTCTACTGGACTCTATGAGTGACATTCGAGAGTAGCCCCACAAAGCAGCAAGCAACTGGAGTGCACCAACAGGGCAGTTAGTTCACACATTCTTTTTGCCAAAGTCAGTGCAAGCAGCAAAGGTGTCTTGAACGACAATGCTCTCAGAGTGGAGTCATAGCAGGGATCCTTCACCAAGGCCTCAAGCACCAAAGCCAGTTTCCACTGTGGGGAGGAGTCACATGTTGAGTCCTGAACACCTGCAAGGACCTCTTCACAAGATGGTGGCCAAAGACCAGTCTGTTGCCAAAACCTTCATGGGAGGGAGATATGGCTGCTGCTGTACTTTAACAGTGGCATGAGAAAGCCCTCTGTCTACCAAACACTGCAAAAAAAGGAGAATATAACCAACTGCGCAGGACAGGGGATATAGCCTTCTATTCTTGTACCTTAGTTGGAACCCCGACCACTTTGCCCTGTAACAGGCAATGGTCCCACTCCTGCAGCCTTGATGGTCTGCCAACCTGTACAGTTAGTCTCTCTCAGAAGCCAAGCCTAGAAGCCAAGCCGCCATACGAGTCATTAATGCATGCCACGGCACCGAGCGGCGACCTGGGGCTACCAGAGTGACCAACAACTGCTCCAACAGGGGAGGGATGAGACAGAGCAGTGGAAAGGCTTAAGGCAGCTATCTTGGCCTTGGCACGTGCACAAATGTGTTCCCCCCGAGGTGTGGATCAACTTGCAGCATAAGGGAGAACCCATAGTGGGTTGTGGGTGTTGCATTGGTTGAGGAACAAATTCACTTCCGCTTTCCTGAACCGGGTCCAAACCACCTCGAGGTGAAGCATCCACTGGTCTGGTAGGAGTCCGCCTCAAAACATGAAGTTGGCTCCTCATCAAACAGAGCAGAGAGACCGGTGGAGGGGGAAGCTGACTGAGTCAGAAAAGTAAAGTTCCCGGGCCTCAAAATCAAAACAATGAGTTAAAAGCTGTAGAGCTGAGGGTTTCTGCAGAGTCCAGTAATAATTCACTGTTCTTTTGTCACTATGAGCGACATATTTCACATCATACTTAATAGTTTCATTCATTAAAAATGTAAAATCATTGATTAGCATAGCTTCAAACAATCAAATATCAAAATTGTTGTTGATCGATTCCCTTTCTTTCGAAATCAACTCGTATCTCACTCTCAAAGGGTTAAAGTTAAAGAGTAACTCGACACCCCCTGAAAGTCTTTGCTGAACTCTACTGGTTTAACATTTGTCTTGGCAGTGAAGTACAGATGGACTCCAGGACCCACTGATTTCTCTGATGGGTGTGGTTACAAGTTCAACAAAGCACACTACCGACTACAGCTGACCACACCCATCAGTGATGTTGGGCGTGGTCAGAGGACTCCACTTTCCAGTCTGGTGTTAAGCGTGGTGTTAGACAGCCACCTAATTAAAAAATATGAACTCATTTTTGGTTTTATTGGCTTCTCGATCTGCCATGTGGCCAAGTGGAACTTGGGGAAAGTACACAAGCCAAGGTCTGAAAATAGGTTATCTCTCATACACACAAACACACCCACACAAACTGACAATCCCTCCAGGCCTCGTAGTGGCCCGCTGTGGTCAGTCTGAGATGTTAATTACCAGTGTGTCTCATTAGTAAGATGTGCTTTACGCAGCGGTGGACCCTGGCCACCCCACTGCTAACCCTGCTCTCCATTAAATCTCACCAATTACTCTAATCAGCGTGAAGAAGTGGAGCACTTCTTTGTAAAAATTGGCTAATTAAGACACACATGGCTGGTCAGTTAGCGCTGTGGAATCTGCTCTGCCAATAACTTCAATGTCCCTTAGATAAAACCTGTGAGGCCAATTCAGATTATGGAAAACATTCAGACAGAATCAAAGGCATTTGGTACTTTTTTTAACGTATAAAGATGGGAGCAAAATGTAAATACAGTTTAATTCAACATTTCATTGTTGTGTACATCAGTGTGTTTGTGTGTGAGAGAGAGAGAGAGAGAGAGAGAGAGAGAGAGAGAGAGAGAGAGAGAGAGAGAGAGAGAGAGAGAGAGAGAGAGAGAGAGCTTAAGAGGTTAAGCTTCCTTTGTAGGTAGGGAACCTGTCAGTTCAAAGAGTTTGGCTCTCTCGTTTGAGGAAAAAACAAAAACAACACAGGTCGGAAGGAGCAAAAAAAAGAGAGGAGAGAACTGCACTTCCAAATTCAACAAAGGATATTTCAGGTAGGGGGGTTTATATTATTTTTGGAATCAAGAACAAAGGCCTGAGCTTTGTAGGAAAATTGGGCCACACCAGATGTGATTTCAAACTCTCACTGCTTTTCATTTCCACTGACCACCTTTGTCTAATAATACTGAGAAGAATTTGTGAGGAGAATCGGCGCTGGCTTCAGGCCCTAATCATTGCCCCTTTGTCAGAGAGGAGAATCAAAACGTTCACGGTTGCTCTTTTCTGTGGTCTTTGTTGCTCTCAGTTGTGGATGAGAGTGATGAGATCAAAGGCGCAAAAATGTAACTGATCAAATGTGGAACCTTTCTCGTCACTCTCATATATGATCACACTCAAGGTGCCTGCTGTGGCGAGGTGAGCAATTTCTGTGTGCATTTGGAAGCCTTTGTGCACACACTGTGGGATACATACTGCATGCCTACAGTCCCTGACAAAAGTCTTGTCACTTATCCATTTTGTAGAAACAACAGCTTATAACCTGACTTTTAATTAATCCATTGGTTTTAGAAATGGCTCATATGAAAGCTAAAACCCTCCCAAATTATGTTTAATATACTAAAATAAATTTGCTTCACTGAAGAAAGATTGATCATTTAATGAAGACAGAAAGGTCAGATTTTGGCATGACAAAAGTTTTGTCGCCTACAGAGAGTAATGTGAAAATTGAACAAATAATTTACTTCAAATACAAAAATATGTTGCATAACATCAGTGAATTAAGTAGTGGTGCTGTGAGATCCATATTTAATATCTTGTATGACTTCCATGAGCTTGAAGGACTGCATCCATACGATTCGACAATGATTCATACAATTTATTGATGAAGTCATCAGGAATAGCAAAGAAAGCAGTCTTACATGCCTCCCAGAGTTCATCAAGATTCTTTGGTTTCGTCTTCCATGCTTCCTCTTTCATTCTACCCCAGACATGCTCAATGATGTTCATGTCTGGTGACTGGGCCAGTCCTGGAGCACCTTGATCTTCTTCGCCTTGAGGAACTTTGATGTAGAGATGGAAGTATGCGATGGAGCACCATCCTGCTGCAAAATCTGACCCCTTTTATGGTTGGGAATGTAAGAGGTAGCTAATACTTCTTGATATTTTAGGCTATTGATATTGCCTTCCACCCTGCAAATCTCTCGCACACCCCCATACTGGATGTAACCCCAGACCATGATTTTTCCACCACCAAACTTAACTGTTTTCTGGGTGAATCTCGGATCCATGCGGGCTCCAGTAGGTCTCCTGCAATATTTGCTGCGGCTGTGATGTAATTCAACCGAAGATTCATCTGAGAAATCCACCTTCTGCCACTTTCCCAGCGTCCATCCTTTTAGCAGGCTGTGGGCCTAGGCAAATGCCACACGTTTTTTTAATTGCCTTTTGTTTAGTGCTGGTTTCTGGGAACTGATTCGACCATGGAGGCCATTTCGAGACAGAATTCTACAAACTGTCCTGGTTGACACGGGGACTTGAGGTGACCAGGCCTGATGGAGCTCTGCTGCAGTGGAAAAGGGGCTGGCCTTGGATTTTCGAGCCAACAAACGGGTAGAACCGAGCAGTTGTCTTGCGGGGTCTGCCGGACCTGGGCTTGTCAAAAACATCTCCAGTCTCTTCAAATGTTTTTCTTATTCTTTGTACTTGACGCTGAGACACATTGAAGGTGTCAGCCACCTCAGCAGTGGATCTGGTCTTCAGCCTCTTGATAATCAACGCTTTGGTCTCAGGGTGAATCTTAGGCATGTTGTCAGAGGTCAAGTTGCAGTTGATGTGAAGGTCTGGTGTGCTGGGGTTCTTTTTATAGACACCCACTAATTGATTGATCAATTATTGATCACAGGTGAGGTTGTAATCTAGGATTGGGTGCATCATACGACAAGGCGACAAGACTTTTGTCTTTGCAAAAACTGACTCAGTGGGCTTTACCAAGCTGTGAACGTTAGAATGCTTTTCAGCAGTTTCGTTTAGCACCAAAACATTATTTCAAAAGCTGTTGGGATTGAAATTAGCCATTTCTTGTAAAAAAATAATTGATTACAAATATATTTGAGGGGCACTTAAGGTCAACTTGTACCCAAGCGACAAGACTTTTGTCAGGGACTGTATATTTTTGCAAGTCTGCCCATGAGCACCTGTTGTTTCTGTGTTTTTGTCAGGTACGTGGAAAGGTAATGTGAGGTACTCCTGAACCACCTGAGAATTAGCAAATTGCATTTTAAAAAAGAAATAGAAAAGAAAGCTGTGGGGCAGATGGGCAGAAAACAGCTTTTTCTTCACCATGTGCACTCGTGTTAAATTTAGCCTCATTCTTGCACAACAGCAGCTGTTGGTAGCTCAGAGAGATGAGGTAGAGGGGAGCGAAAGATAAGCGGCAGAGCGATAATGTGTGAGAGGGAGACTAGACAGGAGGAGAGAAAGGGAGGCAAGTGGTGGCGAAAAAGACAAGGTAGAGGACAGAAAGCGACAGTAGGGCGGGAGTGGGGAATGAACGTGAAAGACAGATCATGGAGTAAAAAAAAATAATGACTAAGGCGGTGCAGGCAGAGGCTACGGCATGTCTCCCAGAAGCCTCTCCATCCCACGTCGGATGTGTTGGGGAATGGGCCTTAAAAGAGGGGGTTCAGTTTGAGTGAGTGACAGAAGGGAAGACGGGGGAGGTCAATCTTGGCTTGTCTAAACTCACAGGCTTGGCAGCTCTTCATCACGGTCTATCACTTCTATTCCTGACACTTCAATGTCAGGGAGAGTGGAAACTGACGCAGGGGTGCTGACAGCAGGAGAGAAAATACTAGGGGAGGGCTCAAGCTCCTGGCTCATGTCAAGAGCTACTGAAAAAGGAAGCTAGCAGAAATAGAGTCGGAAATTGGTGTGTGCAAACCCTGTGTTCCCTGCATAGAGTCAATGATACTATGTGTACAGGTGCATCTCAATGAATTAGAATATCATCGAAAAGTTAATTTCAGTAATTCAATTCAAAAAGCGAAACTCATACATTATATAGATTAATTACACACAGGGTGATATATTTCAAGCGTTTGTTTCTTTTAATTTTGATGATTATGGCTTACAACTACTGAAAACCCAAAATTCAGTATCTCAGAAAATTAGAATATTGTGAATAAGTTCAATATTGTAGACTCGTGGTGTCATATTCTAATCAGCGAATTAACTCAAAACACCTGCAAAGGTTTCCTGAGCCTTTAAATGGTCTTTCAGTCTGGTTCAGCAGGCTACACAATCATGGGGAAGACTGCTGACTTGACAGTTGTCCAGAAGACAGTCATTGACACCCTCCATGAGGAGGGTAAGCTGTTCACAGAGTGCTGTATCCAAGCATATTAATGGAAAGTTGAGTGGAAGAAGAAAATGTGGTAGAGAAAGGTGCACAAGCAACAGGGATAAGCAGCCTTGTGAGGATTGTGAAACAAAGCCCATTCAAGAATTTGGGGGAGATTCACAAGGAGTGGACTGCGGCTGGAGTCAGTGCTTCAAGAGCCTCCACACACAGACGTATCCAGGACATGGGCTACAACTGTCGCATTCCTTGTGTCAAGCCACTCCTGAACCAGAGACAACTTCAGAAGCGTCTTAACTGGGCTAAGGAGAAAAAGGACTGGACTGTTGCTCAGTGGTCCAAAGTCCTCTTTTCAGATTAAAGTAAATTTTGCATTTCATTTGGAAATCAAGGTCCCAGAGTCTGGAGGAAGAGTGGAGAGGCACACAATCCAAGTGGCTTGAGGTCCAGTGTGAAGTTTCCACAGTCAGTGATGATTTGGGGAGCCGTGACATCCGCTGGTGTTGGTCCACTGTGTTTTATCAAGTCCAAAGTCAGCACAGCCATCTACCAGGACATTTTAGAGCAGTTCATGCTTCCCTCTGCTGACAAGCTTTATGGAGATGCTGATTTCATTTTCCAACAGGACTTGGCACCTGCCCACACTCCCAAAAGTACCAATACCTGGTTTAATGACCACGGTATCACTGTGCTTGATTGGCCAGCAAACTGGCCTGACCTAAACCCCAGAGAGAATCTATGGGGTTTTGTCAAGAGGAAGATGAGAGACACCAGACTTAACAATGCAGACGAGCTGAAGGCCGCTATCAAAGCAACCTGGGTTTCCATAACACCTCAGCAGTGCCACAGGCTGATCGCCTCCATGCCACGCTGCATTGATGCAGTAATTCATGCAAAAGGAGCCTCAAACAAGTATTGAGTGCATACTATACACTGTACATACTTTTCAGTAGGCCAACATTTCTGTATTAAAAATCCTTTTTTTAAATTGGTCTTATGTAATATTCAAATTTTATGAGATACAGAATTTTGAGTTTGTAAGCCATAATCATCAAAATTAAAAGAAAAAAACGCTTGAAATATATCACCCTGTGTGTAATGAATCTATATAATATATGACTTTCACTTTTTGAATTGAAATTTACTGAAATAAATTAACTTTTTCATGATATTCTAATTAATTGAGATGCACCTGTAAATATATGTGTGTGTAGGCTCTGTGTATCGGCACACACCCTCCTTGTGCTCAAATCAACACTCACCTGTTCAACCCAGACTCCAGATCCCTCCTCGGGAGCCCAGAAGATCATGGTTTTGTCCATAGAGGCAGAGAGCAGACCGAGAGGCTGTTGCAGCTCACCACCTGCAGGGGGAGACAAAGAGACACTAAAAAACCCATACAGGAGGAGCATACAGGACACAGTCAATGATTGTCAACAGAATACTGTCAACTATTAGGCTTGTGAACTTCTATGATTTTTATGGTTGCACAGTGATCATGCTTTTGTCTCAACAATATAATTAAAGCTACTACAAGGAACTTTAATATTGTGTTGATTTTGGCAGTCCTTGTGGACAAAAGTGGTAGTGTTTCGACTGCAGGTCGAAGATGGCAGCGAAGACGGATCTGGTTTTGGCCACAGCAGGCTGGTCGCTGCTGGAGGCCCCGCTGGAGTCTGAGCTGAAGGAGTTTCTGGTGGAACTGCAAGATTTTGTCTGATTCTGTGACAAGCATGATGAATAACTATATAGTAATAGCCGGTCTTCTCGTTGATGGTATGCATTACTTATGTAGGTCATGAGGAGCCATCAGTAATAAATTGAGGCGGTTTCATAACTGTTAAAATCCTTTACAGTAGCTTTAAGTCAGTAGCATATGTCACTGACACTTTATATCTAGGTTGTCATTTACACATAAAAAGACAAATCACAAGCAAGGTGTGCTTGTGTGAGCTGGTCTTCCAAAACACAGTGGAAGCTGCAGGCAAGAGCATTTTTGCTACAAATACTAACTGCAAGTTAAACTTTAGGGATTTATGAAGAGACAAATGTTTTGGATGCATGGTAACATATTATAATTATTAGAATATATGCTTAACAACAATAAGAAAATATTGTTTATAAAAATGGAAAAAATTATTTAGTCAAAAGAATTTACAATATTGAGCAAATAATTGCCATTACCTCTACCTACCCTCATAATTGAGCAGCTTTACTTACTTAAAGTATCTAAAGATTACGATGTGTGATACACAGAAGCTGGGATGGGTGTGAAGTGATCTTGATGTAATAAGCTTTTAAGGCAACCAGATTTTAAAGAGAAGATTTAGCACATCCATCAGCTGTTTTTCCCTGAGAGCTAATTAAAACAATAACTTTTCACACCCGTTCTTTTTTCTTTTCTGCCTTTTGTGAGCAACAGCATTGTAAGACAAGGGGAGAGAAACACTTTATCTCAGCTTAGCATGCAAGCCAGTCCATTTACGTCGACAGGCTGTAAAAACAGAATCAATTATTGAGATGTTTATGAGGCAACGGTGTCAGATTCTGAAAGTTTGATTCACTTTTAGACACGACACTACTAAGAGCTTTTCCAGGAACCTACTGCCAATTATCTAAAACTTTCGTGAGTAATGACCGATCCCTTCTGTTTTTAAATCAAGGTACCTTTGTAGAGAGGAGGCTGCCAGTGGACTCCATAGACCCAGTTCTCATGGCCTGCCAGGACCGTCTCAAGAGACACAGCAAACACGGAGGAAACATCTGTAGCAGAAACACAGAGGGGCCAAATGAAGGGTAGGTTTACATTTTTGTGACCTACTATACCACTAATTCTAAATGTGCCATGAAAAATCAAAAGTACGTGCTACACCGATAAAGGTAAACACACATAAACACAGACACTTTGTTCTTTATGGAGGTAGGTAATCACCACGTGCCATTATACCATCAAAAAGCCTGTCTATTCATTTGGCTGATTAGCAACCTTTTCATATATCAAGCCTGTATGGCCCACTCACCTCTCTCCTTCACTTCAAAAACGTCCTCTTTCATTTTGATGATGGTGTGATCGTCCTCTATGTGGGCGTCTGTCCCAGACTTGGCACACAGCCTCCACACTCTGATGAGGCAGTCCTGAGAACAGCTGGCTAATAACAGCTCCCCACCTGAACGAGTCAGAGAGAGAGAGAACATGAAAACCTTCCTGGCCCGAAAGATATTTTCTATTAACTCTCAAAATATTTGATCAATTAGGTTATTATAATTGCCTTTGTGTTATTTACTTGCTATGATAAAATGTGTGTTATTATCAAATGTTACTATTACTGTTGAGTTGTATGGCAAAACTTTAAGAACGGTCATATTTACCTCAAAGCACAGCTGAGCTTATGTAAAGTTGATTATATTTAGAGTGATGCCTAATTGAGCCATTATGGACAATTTAGAACTGAGCCTAACAAACAACTGTTCTGACTTGGATTCAAGAATACCAAGTTTTGTTTTCTGGTTTTAATGAGCCTCACCTTGCTCATCTATAAGCTCCTGTTATCTTCAGTTGTTTGTTAGAACTGTTATCAAGGCATTATAACAGAATGCTGCCGACTGTGACATGGCCAGTAAGACAGCAGGAGTACCGGCCAAATATAAACAAAGCTCAAGCCACTATCTCCGAGTGCTTCCGTCCGTCATATTACGTGTTTAAGGTTTAGTCCAATGGCCACTGGCCCAGAATTGCCTCTGCCAAGATAAACAGACATATTAAAAATACCACCTAAGGCCTCCTGTATGCTGGGAGAGGTAGGAGGAAGGCCAGAATTGTTTGTCGATCATGATACAATGACGTTGGTGATCACAATGATGGCTTTGCTACTCGCCTAAAACTCTGACAAAGCTACTTGCATTGGCGACGTTTTCTGCAAAAGTATCAGATCAGATGGTGATGCCTGAGATTCGGTGTCTGACTGAAACGGAGTCACATAACCAGCAATGTTCACCAGATGCGTTTTTGGAGCAGCAGTTGGCGAGTCAGAGGTAACTTTTTCCTGCTGAGCCAGCAAACATCAAACAAGTTAATCACTGTCAGTAAATGGTTTAAGTCACTGCTCACTGACGCGTAGTAGAGGGAGACAGCTGTGTACGGCACACGCTCGCCCGCTGTGACACCGGTAAGCTCTCGTTCTACACACAGCTGGTCTGGGTTTACAGCCAAAGCAATACACGTAAACAACATTTTCAGTGTTTTGGTTACAGTATGAATGATAAAGTGTGACTTCAGATCATCTTCATGACCTGTGGCTCTCATAAAAGTCATCTTTTTGATGCAACTATTTGATTTCTTTTGTATAAAATGTATCTTGCATGAGAAGGTTGAACTGCTCTTCCAAACAACGTCAGATTTCCCTTCAGCAAAAAGTAAGAAGTCACCATGTGACCAGCTGATTTTATACTAGTGCTTCTTTTATTCTACTACTAAGATTAATGGGAAGAAAATTGTGATTTAGAAAATATGATAAAGATAGAAACACAAAAACAGGAAATAGCATCATGCACTGAATGCCAGTGTTTAACAGCTATAATATACTGGACCTCTAGTGCTGCAATTTGCCATTTGCCAAGTCATAAACAAAAGAATGATTTATGTAACTACTATCACAGTGGAGAGAGGGTTTTGTCATTCCTATGGGGATATTTCATACAAACAAACATCTCTCTGTCTCTGTGCTGGCTCGTATGTAGCTTGGCAGTGTGGAGTAGGTCATAGACTGTGAGTGGGAAGGAGACACTGGTGGAGAGAGCTGGTTAAGGAGATGAAATAGCTTTTACACAGTGAGAACAGTGCAGTAATGAAGAGCCCTTGAAGAGGGTTATACAATTAGTATAGCTTGGATTGGATCCATACATTGCCATGTGCTATCACAGTACTGTGAATAGGCTACTAGTGGTGATGCCGGACTCAAAATACGTGGTTTAAAGGCTGTGTCTAGTTTTGATTTTACTAAATACTCTATTGATCTTAAAAAGAAAATGGTGTTTTTGCTCTCTAGCTGATGCATGCATGCAGAAAATTTGAAATCATCCTTAACAAAAAGTTTAGATTAGATTGATTCGTTTCCAACATGTAACAAATAAGAAAACATGTTCAACAAATTCTAAATAAATTAATATTACATGTAAGAAAAGGAGTAGGTAGAAGTAAACACATATAAGGTCCAACCCCTTACTATAACTTAAATAATTAAATTAATGTTTATCACATATAGATATAAATAATCATCTTAATATGAATTTATATAGATATATTGTCTCAGTTGTGGAAATCAGGGATATTTCCAATAAAGAGTCATCTGACACCAAGCTAAAAAAAAAGGTTTTGTTTTCAATGAATACTTAACTAATAGACTGTAACAAGCAATATGTTGCCCATATATGGTCCACAGAACTCTTATTTAGCCATTAAGAAAACATCAAATCAAAGAATCTTATAATTTATTTTATGTTAGTAACAAACACGTCTTGCTAGCTTACGTTGCTAGTTTGCCAAAACCCAACACTGGTGACCGAGTCGTTACTACGGTCACCGCCTATCAAAGGGATACCTCAAGCTCAACCTAGACAAAACTGAGCTACTGTTCCTCCCGGGGAAGGGTTGCCCGCACCGGGACCTGTCCATCACCATTGATGATACCGTGGTGACGCCGACTCGGACACTGCGAGGAACCTGGGTGTGACCCTGGATGACCAACTGTCATTCTCAGCAAACATTTCATCCGTTACACGCTCCTGCAGATTCCTGCTCTAAAACATCAGGAGGATTCGTCCCTTCCTCACTGACGAGACGGCGCAGGTGCTCGTCCAGGCTCTTGTCATCTCCTGCCTGGACTACTGCAACTCGCTACTCGCCGGAGCCCCGGCGTCGGCCATCAGACCTCTGGAGCTTGTCCAGAAAGCCGCAGCTCGCCTGGTGTTCAATCGCCCCAAGTTCTCCCACACAACTTCCTTTCTCCGTTCTCTACACTGGCTACCTGTAAGAGCTCGCATCCAGTTTAAGACTCTGGTGCTAGCCTACAGGGCAGTGAAAGGAACACCTCCTTCCTATCTCCAGGCCATGGTCAAGCCTTACACCTCCGCCCGACCACTTCGCTCTGCTGCCTCGGGGCGATTGGTTGCCCCGTCGCTCAGAGGTCCTGGCGGCCGATCGACCCGGTCACGGGTGTTTTCTGTCCTGGCCCCACATTGGTGGAATGAACTTCCCACCGACGTCAGGACAGCAGAGTCGCTGCCCATCATTCGGCGCAGGCTGAAAACCCACCTCTTCAGGAAGTGCTACCCTGAGCCTTCCACTTAGCGCTTATTGTTTTCATACTAGCTTGTTGCACTTATTGTATTCGTATTACTTATAGCACTAACTGTTTTTCTTGTTTCTGCACTGTACTTTGGCTCTGAGTTATGCTCTGCTTCATGCTCTTAGATGCTTGTTTGGAAAAGGAAATGTACTTATGACTTCTGGTGACTAGTAGTTCTTTTGATTACCAATGTTGAATGCACTTATTGTAAGTCGCTTTGGATAAAAGCGTCTGCTAAATGACTGTAATGTAATGTAATGTAATGGATCCTGGGCTCAAATCTCTGCCCTAGTACCCCAAAAAAAATTAACTGCATTTGAGAAGATGCTGGGGTTTTGCAAAATGCTCAAGAGCACTTACACAATGGGTATATTTTCTGTTCTGAAATTTCTAACATAAGTGTTTTTCTAATCACAAAACCCTGCCTACACATATTGTATATTGTAAGTACATCTGACTTTGAGTCAAGTCAGACATGCAAGCATACTAGGATAGTTACCAGTTAATACAAAAACAGTAGCGCTCACCTAGAGATGCCCAGGCCACTCCACGAATCCAGTCTTCATGCCCTTGCAGAGATATGGCTTTATGGAGCTGCTGTAGATCATTTAAAAAGGTCAAATGTTGCTCTCATACTTCAGTAATTTAACTTAAAGTGTTGGAACATGAATGATCTGCCCCTGACAGAGTATCGGTCAGAGCTCACCTCTCCGTTAGACTGCACATACAGATGCACCTGAGAGTCATCACCCCCACAGGCCAGTATGGGAACTATGTGAGAAAAGAAGGTTGGGTTTTCACACAGCCATGTAAGTACACACACACACACACACACACACACACACACACACACACTTAAACCAAAGCCAATGTTTTATAAACAGGAGCGAGGTGGAAGGGAAGGATGGAGCACAGCATCAAACAGACAAACGGCATGTAAGACAGAGAGGCAAATTGACACGAGACACTTCAAACGCGGGCTGCATTTTGAATATGACATTCGGTTACAGGCACTAAAGCAGTGGTGCAAATTGAGATGGATGACACGAGAGGAAAAATGTCTGAGAGAGAGAGAGATACAGATACAGAGAGAGAGAGAGATACAGAGAGAGAGAGGGAGAGAGAGAGAGAGAGAGAGAGAGATACAGAGAGAGAGAGAGAGAGAGACACAGACAGACAGACAGACACAGACAGACAAACAGACAGACAGACAGAGAGAGAGAGAGAGACAGACAGAGAGTGTATGTGGTGCACAACTTAAAGGATGTCTATGTAGTAGCAGCTTAGGCTTACCTCTGCTGCCTGGCAACAGCGCCAGAGAGACATCCATCATGAAACTGCTGCCAAATGATAAGGTATGGAGGCACTCAGCTGAGGAACACACACATGCAATTAAACTTTCCGATGCTCTATGAGTAAAATTGCTACACAACTAAAAAAAGAATACAGATTATTTTGAACTACATAGTTTGTTTTTTTTGTCTGAATAGATACAAAATGCATTAATATACAAAATATGTATGTTGCCTTCCCCTTATGTGTAGAGGCCAAGGTCCTCTCAAGCTGTCACAATTCAACATAACATAGTTATAGTGTTTTTATCTGGTAAACCACCCCACGGTTACGCCCCGCATACACAGACACACACTTAATTTCCATGACTGTCAAGCAGCATCAGTGTTCATCTGCACTGACAGGTGGACAGAAACTTTCAACAAAGAGAAGCAGTTCTGGGTGACAGCTTAGAAAAAAGAAGAGCAGATATGGATGACAGCTTGTATTTTTTTTAGGAAATAACAACATTGAAAAGAGTGATTACACAGTACATGTCATTTTTGTTCAAAAAACAAATCACTTTTTTCTATTATTGAAAGATTGTTTCAAACCACATTCAAACCAAATATTTAAAATAAGACTATTTAAGTGTATGTTAAAAAAGACACAATGTCATAGAAGTGATGCATGCTAAAAGGCTCAACAGTTCTGCAGCACTGCAGAGGTGAGGCAAATGATCACATTGCCATGTCCCATAGCAGCCACTAGAGGGCAGATAGGCTACTTGTGAGGGAATTAATACAATTGATTGTATATTTTTTAAGTAATATGCAAGTCTGTTACTTTCTGGATTGAGTTCTACATCAAAACAAAAGTGCAAGGCACCTGTTGGAAATGAACTAGTTCTTGCAAAGCTGACTTATCGATAAAGTAAAATTTTGATTTTCAAAATAATCACAGTATCCAATAGTTTACCTCAGTGTTTTTGTAACTTGTCTGAACCCCTAAAAGGCATCTACTTGGGCACAAACACTTTAGTTTCACCTCTTCATGCCTAAAATGTATTTAAATGAAAATGTCTGAGAAAGGAAATCACTGCGGCTGTGGCAGGTAGATACTGAACACCAAATGTGTGTGCGAGTGTGTGTGTGCGATCATTAGTTTAGATCATGATGGGCAGGTTGCACCTTGCATGGCAGGCCCTTCCATGAGTGGGTGAATGTTGACATTTAAGTGTCAAGTGCTTTGAGTGGACAGAAGACTAGCAAGGCACAATATAAAACTGCTCACAACTCACAGACATGCATCCTGTGAAGATGGATCTCAAGTAGACTGATTCATATTTAAAAAAGTCACAAGCAAAAAACGGTTGGGAATCCCCCAAATGAACAACAACCAATCCTAACCAAAGTATTACTTTTCAAAAACTATTTCTTTTGTACCATTTCCAACATTTCCAACTCCAGAGGGTGACATTAACATGTATGTGACAGTTGTTGTTGTTGTTTTTGTGTCCATTACCTTCATTGGCTTCATTGCAGAGCCACAGTCTGACTGTGGAGTCGGATGCTGAGGAGGCCACCAGGATCTTTGAGTCCTCCACATAGATGGCATCCACAGCACAAACCGGACCAGTGTGGCCCTTGCACTCCAATAACTGGACAAACTGGAAACAGCAGAGGGCCTTTTAGAAGATAGAAAACAACAGATAAACACTGTCTGATGAAAGAGGTGACTCACCTTTCCATTTTGAGCCTCCCAGACGATGAGCCGATTGTCTGAGCCTCCTGAGACCAGATGACTCTCCGGAGCTGCCGCAGCAATAACACCACAGTTATTAAGTAAAGATCACACTTTATGGCTAAAGTATCTTTTGCACACCTTTGGACTGTGGCTGTTATTCATGTCACTTAGTTACAATTTAGGTCAATATTAAATGCAACAGCAAACAATGGTATTTTAAGAGAATAGTGAACTTCCAACTATTTGCTAACAGAGAAAGCTTTCTGTTAGGATGTCCATGAACTTTAAACCCTATAGTGTATATTCAATAAGGCTCATGGGTGACATGTAAGCAAAGGAGCTTTTACACAAACGGTTTTAAAGTCAAAATGAAGATGATTTTAAAAAAGTCTCACGTCTACTTGAACACATGTTGCTGTGGCATGTTGTTGTGATGGCAAATCAAACGGTCGAGACACATAAATCCAGATCACATCCAGCTGTTAGACACTCACCACAGTCCTCTCTGTGAACCCACTGGACTGTATTCACTCTCCCTGCGTGTCCATTCAGCACAGCAACAACTCCCCTTCCCTGAGATAAAAAAAAAAATAGTATGTTTATTAAGGCAACGAACAAGAAGGTAGACGTTTGTATACAACTATACGATGCTCGGTTATCGTTGGCAGTGACAGTTGACAATGAAAGCTAACTTTACAGGTGAATTTCGGAAGACTTTACTACCTGAGGGTCGTACAGAGCTACAGAGGTACATGTCCCAAAGGCAATGATCCCGCCACGACCCCAAGAAACAACATTTGGAGTCCTGTTTGCACAACAAGCTACATGGCATGTCTCAATTACGGGCGCCGCCATTTTAAAAGCTGTAGTTGTGGTGTTACTTTAAATGAAGCTGTAGGTAAACCGACCCGTACGAACAAGAGTTCCGCGTACAAACGTCTACAGCGTGGCGATAGATTTTAATGGTGATATTGTGAAAGAAAAAAATTGACATACTAAAACATATGCAATTATCTTTATTATGTCAAGGTATTGTAAACAAATTGGTTTAAATGTCGGCGATAAGCAAACATTAAAGTGTCTGAACACAGTAATGTGCACTGTTGAGGAATGTCCACTAGATGGCGGACGTCAATCACAAAATCTAGAGAGGCTACTCAAATATATAAAATGGTTATAAGAGATTCATTGGTTGTTCATTTCTTGCTTATGAATGTTTTACTCACCCTATAGTTAGACTTGGTCTTACTTATGAACATAACTGCCCAGTGGAATCAACCAAAGTACATTACAGTATTAAAGATGATATTATATTTTTTAGATTTAATGTGAAAGGTTTTTCTTCTTTATCCTCCCACGGAGAGTCAAAGGTCAGAACAAAACAGAGCTGGTGAGGATTAAGTGCCTTGTTTGGAGAGATTTGGATAAATGCTTGAGGATTTGAGCGTTGGTTTTCTGGCTGAATGTTGGTCTCCACATTCTTTAAGCCACTCTGCTGCTGTCAAGTGTCTGTAAACGGTACTGAAGACAGCCCATACATTTATTGAACAATATACAAATCGGAAAAGGAAGTGGTTGGTCTATCTTCCAGGTTATGTGCCATAGAGTATTCAAGGGTCTAGCAACATAATTCAAGTACTTATTACCAAAGTCAAATGTTAAACACTTTATCCAGTTATATTTGTTTTGGCCTTGGTCTAAGTAAGAGGAAAACCAGATAAAATATTCTGCATATAAACCAAATGGCTGATGACATTTTGCCTTATTTTGAAATTGCTCCATTAACAATCAAGATGCCACAATAGGCTATAAAAACACTGCTGTGTCGGACTGTATTATCCCCTTGCCAATAGTGACTGAGGGTGACAGGTCGCAGCTGAGCTAACTGCCAGCCAGACGGCCTTGCTTGTTAAAAAAAAGCCCCCGGGCCTTATGGATTTCAAAGGTCCAGGCGACAGTTTGGTCACAAGGCGATTCTAGGCACCCGTTTGACAAGATCAGGGAGAAAATGCGATGGCATCTGTGAACCCATGAGACGATATGATAAATGACAATGTAGCAAAGGAAACGAGGGTAGAGCCTTTAAGGAAGTGAGAAGGGGAAGGAGGGGAGACTGGGTCTTTTTTGGCTTGCCTCTGGCTATGCTGTCTTGTGGTATATGTGCGTGGCAAAGACAAAATAGACGTCACCAACACTTGGGGAGGAAATAGATTGTGTTCGTCTTGCTATTGTTGTCCCTCCTCACTCACTCTACAGGAGACAGGATTTAGAAAGACTTGGCAGGGTGAAACAACCTCTCTGTGCAGGATACCCATGCATCTATGGCTCTCATCTCAGGAGTGGCAGCCATGTGATAGCTGGGATGTAGCCAAACAGCTGCGTCTCTGAAAAAACATCTCTATTATCTCTGTACTGCTGCATTTATCTTGCTCTTGCGATGAAATCTCTGTCCTTGTTTATACAATGCAGGATTAGTTTGAGTAAATGTAATAAGTCATTGCAGGAGAGAGGAGGTTTATTCAGAAGATCCTATCCTATGTTCCAATATTTTGATAAAAGAGTACATGAATACACCTTTATGTGAGATGTTTCATGAACGTGTCCTTGCATCAGTGAACTGTTCAGTGGTTATAGGGTTATCCGGGAAAGTGCTTTGATTAAGCCCCCATGGATACACTCTACATCAGCTATCATGCAGACGTTATATAACTACTTGAAAAGTTGAAAAAAAAACAATTAGTGAATTACAGGGAGGTCAAATGCTTGACATGCACACAGTGGAGTTATAGTAGTGTATGGATTTATGATGAGTAATTGGGCTGCAACATCTGTGTGTCTGTGTGAGCGAACATGTAGCAGGTGTAAATTTGGGTTTTTTAATCTTGTCTGGCCCTGATTCTGTCACAAACGTCATGTTAATTTGAATGTATGCTTGCCTTTAATTGTATAAGAAAGTAGAAGGAAGCTGTACTTCAGAAAGTGTGATATAAGTCTAATGTATTTCCATTTGTCTTATCTTTATCGCTATATTTAATTTAGTGACCCCATATGATCCTGACCCTGAGTAACTCTGTCCTACAAGGCATAAAAGAGGATCTCCATCTCACTGCTGTATGCATCAAGAATTTATGAAAGCAGAAAATGAAATGTTTGACATTGTACATAATACCCTTAAATGTTTTATTCATTAATTTCATTGCACCACATGTCGCCACCGAGTGCTCAGTAACTCAATATGCCCGAGGAGCTCTGAAGCCTGGATAGTAATTTATGGAATAACTATAAATGAACTTCATACTTGAGGGGTTGAGGGATGACAAAGGGACCCTCTGTTTTTCTATTAATTCTAAAATATTCTAGGGGAGTTTAAAGTGTCTTTCATTTGCTCACACACAAATAACAAGGATATTTTGACATCTCAGGTAACAACAGTATTTGTTCTGTGTATACGCTTTTTATTCTTTTTCTTTGAGCTTTCAGCGAAAGGTGAAGTGTTGAAAAAAAGATTTATCCTGGTGAATGAGTATATGTAAGGTGTCTGCAATTATCTAACAACAGGAATGGAGATTCAGAAATGCCAAGACTATTAGGATGGGTGTCTGCTATGGACCACTTTTCTGCGGCCTTGTTTTGTTTACGTTTAATCAAATTAGCGATGACCCTGAGGATTTGGCAGGAGGTGAGCTGTACATGACAGACAGATGATCCTTATTAGCACTGCTGCTTTGGTTATTATATTTGAACATATTAAAATGTGTCTAGTTCTGTGGTGTGTATAATTTGCACAGCAGTGTAATTCTTCCTGACTGGAGTCCATACGAACATAAACACCTATAAGACAGCCAGGATTAAACCGATTAAACTCGTCTAACATTTAAACAACCTCTGAAACGGTAAACTGTAAACACATTCAGGGTCAGTCAGTAAAAACAGTGCAGAGCCAACTAAATATTCAACCAGGGCACCTCACCTCAGTTTGACCTCCTCTCTTTCAGAGGGGCCTCTCCAGGCACTGTATCATTGTAAGTGAGTGAGTTCAGCTGCAGGTCTGTGTCAAAGCTACGCCAGCCTGAAGTGCAAGTATTTTTTTTTAACTAGTTCATTTGACCTGTAAGCTCAAGTTTACCCGGAGGCTCATGTTTATGTGTGAAATGTGGTGTTATAGATACAAAACATGAGGTGTTAATCTACCAAATACAAAACACAACCTCCTAAAAAACAAATATGAAGAGGGCCATAATCAAGAACAGTGTATATACATATACAAAGTATACTCGAGACATACATTTTAGAATACAGGGGGGAAACCTTGAATATTTAACCACAGTCCTTGCTTTGAATGCCAAATTTCAATCTATGTATCCAACAGGGGAGTATGACTGAGTGCACCACAATCACAGTCAGTGTACAGCTAGAAGGAATGATTCAGAGAGAGAAGTCAGCACTTCTAAAGCACGAGAGACAGAGAGAGAGAGAGAGAGAGAGAGAGAGAGAGAGAGAGAGAGAGAGAGAGAAGAGAGAGAGAGAGAGAGAGAGAGAGAGAGAGAGAGAGAGAAAGAGAGAGAGAGAGAGAGAAGCAGCTGTTAGCAACACAATCACACTATGCATAAGCATCTTTTATTTAATGAGTAATACCCTTGCACTGTGCAGATGAGAATACACAAAAAGGACTTCCTGCTTGTATGGGTTTCAGGCAAATTGTCAAAATGTAATCTGCCTAGAAGAGATTAGAGGCAGAGGAGCAAATATTGAATATTCCAGTACAAATTAGATACTGTTTAGAAAAACAAGCCTGTTTCACAGTTAGTTAGCACTGACAAACTCAGTGAGAATATGCACACTGTTGTGTTTGTTTGAGCTTGTGGATTGAAAGCAAATTGTTGAAATGATAAATAAACTATTTCCACTGAAATGGTACAGGTTGGGATGTGTCGTATTTCTTATCTTATTTTGCTTCTTGAATTTATCTGCTGAGACTAGAATCATTTAAACTAGCATATGTTGATACAGCACAATACAAGTAGCCCGAGAGGAGTTCGTTATCATCAAATCCCTTGGAACAAAGCCTCAGAGAAGATTAACAAAAAACATATAGATATTATCTTTAGTAGTAGAGCCATTCATCAAAGTGGAACACAGCCCTGTCCGCACATAGCAGCCAAACTGCTTGCATGCCTTCATAATGATGCAGTGTGTGTGTGTGTGTGTGTGTGTGTGTGTGTGTGTGTGTGTGTGTGTGGAGTGAAACCTATGTAAACAGGGAGGGTTAAACTAAAGCATAGCTCTGGGGTTTTAAATAAATACTGGCTGAGCCTGAGAGCGGCAGACAGCCATACCACACACACACACACACACACACACACACACACACATACGACTATTGTCTCTTCATGCTGACACAGAGTGTGAGCCAGCCACGATAGTTGATGATAAAGCAGGCAAAAGCCCCTCACTAGCACTGCCACAGTGCTTATAAGCCATATCTGCTCTCAGTCATCTGGTGTGTTTGTAATATGAAGTGTTTCTCACCACTTGTCATCCAGTGGCTGCACTTGTTAGACAAGTTAGAAATAGCTACTGGAGCCACTTGAGGATACAGATAATTTGGAAAATAGTTTGGTCAGGCTCTGATCCAGATGGCCATAAAGCATTCTGAGTTCTATTGTGGATACAAGTCACTGGGTCACAACATAAGAAGAGGAACAATGTGTCACCAGGGTAAAACATTTTTTTTTTGGAGTGTGAGAGCAAGATTTAAAGAACCTCTAATGCAGACAAATAACACACATTGATGATAGTTAACAATAGGTAGAACTTATGGACCTGATACTGGGCAGGGGATGCTAGATAGTCTCGTCCCCATGCACAACAAAATCATTCTATCTAGAAATAACATTCATATGAGTCATCATAACCTCCAGGTCAGTCAGTTCGTTGAACATGAAATGTCATCCTGCCATTTCTCTCAGGAACAAATAATCTTAAGCAAAAATAAACCTGGTTGCAACTCTATCATGCATCAACTTGTCTTTTTCTTACATTCAGATACACTTTGGGAAAATAATATGTGGAAATTAGGTGTATTGACTAATGGGTAAAAGAAAAGTGGGGGGGATCGATACCCCCATGTACCTTATCTTGCATCTCATCCTTCTGCTTATGGTATGAAAAATAAATACAATTTGTAAGGGGGGAAAATACACATCTATGTCCACCAATCCACAACTCAAACACACATCTCTAATTGAAATGATGGGTTTTATTGATGTGTTCATGCCAAGCTTTTGTAAACAGCTTTTCAGCACTTGTCGTCTATTCAAAATATATCTGCAGAGGATAATTCTCTTTATTCTGAGCAGAAAACAATGCCAGCCAGATCTCCATGTTCCATTTGTTTTTCATATCAAAACAACAAGAGCTGCTCTATTTTGACAATTGTTTGAGATATTATTGATTTCAACCAAAACTGAAATCATAAATATACCTTTTAGAACCACTTTAGTCATCTTAAGGGCTCCCTTCATGGTTTTGGATCCTGGGTAACTTACAGCGCCATTATGTGAATGAATGCTTTCTTCAGACACACAAACGGTAAAGTGTCTAACTTTTTAAGATAGGCACTGTATTCCACTTAGTGCAGCTGTTCCATGTGGCTCGGTGCAGTCAGGTTTGATTGGCATATCTGGTGTGTATTTTGAGAGGATGATAAGGGATTCTCAGACTCCAGGGGATAATGTGGGATTTTTTTTGTCTCAGGGATCAAACCAGAGCTGTGCTGTGAGGAAAGCGCCGCTCCTCTCTCTGGAGGGCACTGGATTGCAAAGTCCTCTGAAATCTACATGAATGGATAGCTGGATTATGAATCTAAAACTCCTATACAGCATCCTCTGAAATTCGCATGACTGGTTGATGCATTTTTAAATAAAAAAGTCCTATATAATATTAAATCTTCACTTGTTTGTGCCGAACAGATAGATGCACTACTCATACGACTACTTATATTTTCCATTACTTATATCCCAAATAGTCTGATAGTGTTTTGCCTCGTAGCTGTTACCTAACTGCCGTTGATGAGTGAACAGACGGATTCAAAATCAAAATGATCATCCCGATTCTCAGCAGAATGTTGAACTGCACTTTGGAAAGCCTCGAGCTGCACACGAGCAGCCAGCAGCAGTGAAAAAGATGTGTGTGCTGTGGTGCGTGTGTGTGGTTGCCCACGGTGGTGTGCTGCAGTCTGCTCCCTGCCGTTGTTGAGTAAACTACATGGACATTAGCGGGTTCAGCGACGCAACCACCGAGCCAGAGTGGATTAAAACAGCGTGCGTGCGAGGAGAGCCACTCGATAAACGACTGTGTGACCAATTCAGAAATCTCGGCGTGCAATAGCAAGTCCGTTACATCAGTTTGCAAGCTGCGAAACAGCAAAGGAAAGGATTTTAGTAAACTCAGTATAGTGCCGTGCATTGTGTGTGTGAGAGTGTGTGTGTCAGGCAGGGAGAGCTCGGCGGGAATGGCTTCATCTCCGTGCGGCAACAGCAACTTTGATTCCGGTCTGGAAATCAAAACTCGCTCGGTGGAGCAGACGCTTATTCCTTTAGTATCGCAGGTGAGTTCTCTATGAACGTAAAACAACGCGCTTGATTTTGTTTGATCGGATCCCACCGGAGGCCTGCTTTAAAACGTACTTTGGCTTCACAACAACAGTAGTGTTCGCACTCATGAGGCTAACTTTGATTCTCATGTTTACCTGTTCGTACACGGAGACTGCATGTTTTCACATCGTGCTGTGTTTAAAGACTGTCCCACGTGCGGTTGAATCTACTATAGGTTATTACATTGCGCTGCCGTTATCGATGTTGTCGATAATGGACATTTATTACAGCATACTACTATGTCGTTACAAGTTTTTGCACGCAGCAGAGTCATACGAACTCAAAACTTTGAACGTGTAAGATAGGAATTAGACGAAAGACACAGGTTTTTGTTGTTGTTAGGCAGAAGTTGGTACGCTATTTAATTACATAACAGGCTACACTGTACTGCAAAAGGGGAAAGTAAAAATGGGAGCAATTAAACCAATGATCAGCCATCCAAAAAACAATTAAATTCACTGTGATATTAATCCCTTTTTTGTTGTTGCTGGAGATCACCAGAAACTCTCCTGATAGTCAGCAGACTCCACTTTGAGGAAATACTGTTGAAGAGGGTATAACAGTTTTCCCAGAAGTTGTGTGCTGTCCTTTGCCCGTCCAGTGCTGGGCTACTGTGACTCCCACTTCTCTAATTGTGACACTTTGAGGCACGTGTTTTGTTTTTCAATAAACAGAAGTAGAAGAAAGGCCCACTTAAAGCCAACTGCACTCACTCAGCAACTCTTCTCTTGCACACTCGAAACAGTAGCCCTGGCTTTAAAGCATGGAGTTCAGGTCAATGAGTTAATTAATCATTTTATTGTAAAGTGCTGCAAAGTAGACTAGGCTGCAAACTCCAAAGCTGTTTTGTAAAGGTTTGTTAAGCATTAATGTCGCTTTAGGCTGTTGATTTCCATTTTAGGAACAATAGCAGATGATTCATTATGCAAAGCTTTAGCTTTTGAACTGTTTTCCACTGTTGTTTCCTGGGAGGTGGGTGGCATCTCCTGAATAGGGGAGTGACCACCAGTCTTATAAATGCTAATATCCCCTTCTTGTCCACGATGGTAAAGAGCAAGAGGCCTGCAAATGTCCTGTTGTTTCCACTGAGAGGTGCCTCACTGGTGGTTTAACAGAGTCTGGACAACACCATGATGGAAGGTCCCTGACACTGTCCTTCCCGCTGTGAACACTGAAAGCCTGCTTCCTCCCTCTCATTGCGCAGAACGATATAAGGTCATCCTGCACTGAATGAAAATGGGTTGGTGTGTGCTCTCTGTTTATGTGGTTCATTTTAGTTTTCAGTCATTCATAAGTACACCAAAAAGAAAGTTTATGAGTTTGGTTATACATAGTGAGAAATCAAGGGGAAATTCAGGCATGGTTATACCTGTGATGCCAATAGTAATTACTGTAAGTTTATTTATAGTAAGCACTGATATAATACTGTGCAAAAGCATTAAGTACATTTGCTGTATCTTAATAATATGTATGCTGCAGCAAGCTTATGGTGCACTCCTGCCCGGGGAGAAAGACCGGCTGATCTCCAGTCTGCAGTATAGAAGAATGTGCTATATGCTGACGGTATTCAGCATGTAACAGTCCGCTGTGTTGAATAGTGGGCCTCAAGGACAATCTTTCCTAACTTTCTTTATTTCTCATTGTGAGGCCGTCCCCATAGCAACAAAGCTCTGCAATGCTGAATGAAACAACATTTCCAAGGACCGTTATCTCCATATGTAATGTCTTGTTGTTGTGATGTCATCTGGAGGACAGTCTCTCAGCAGGTACTGACCAGTACATTAATTTCACCTGCTGTGAGTGCTTTTCATCCAGTGTGGTCACATGCAGACAAATGACTGCATATATCCACAAAACATCTTACCAGAAAGTTGAATCAATCAGTCGACTGATAGATACAGCAACAATTATGATTATCATGTAAGACTAATTTTTGCAAGAAAAGATGTAAATATGTACTGTTTCTCTGTCTTCTATAATATTAAAATGAATAACTTTTGGTTATAATTCTTTTTTTTTTTTTGCCACGACGAGTTCTGGGAGCTTGTGATGGGCATTAGTTTTGGAATTTTTAAGCTTTGATAGATCAAACAATTAATTGCTTTATGGAGGAAATTATTTGTGGATTAATTGATAATCAAAATAATCAATAGTTGTCCAACATGTTTCATAATAACGTGATTTCCCCATTTACTCTTTTCACGATTTTACATGAAAATAATGTAAATAACTAGTGTTGGGTTAATGTCCAGAAATAGGTGTGGCATCCTGTCTAATAGGAAATAGGAATATAACAGGAAAATGAAGGGATCTTGCAGCTATTTATTGTTTCTTGCATTTACATAGTCCTGTAACTTGCTGTGGTAGGGCGGTTGAGGCATATACACAGAATCAAAATGCCAAAATAAATCTGTCTAACTTGTGTATCTACCGGTGGTCATCAGAAAGACTGATGTTTAAGCTGTGGTACTCTGTTTAGCCTTAATGTGAGTAAGATGACTCAGTTAAGGGCTTTACATGATGGTTCTGAGAATGAGTATTGCCTTATATGGGTTATAATTGGATCATTATAGTCAGTGTAAACGCACTGTGGGGGCTGGTTTGTGTGGCTTTTCTTTTAAAGCAGCTTTGTATGAATGTGTGTGTGCGTGCCCATGTGTTTTAGGGATCATTAGATGACTATCAAGGAGGAAATGAAAAAGCAGTGTCAGTGAGAAAAGCCAGTGTTTGATAAGGTATCATGTTGTGCACTATCTCCCTTTTTAAAATTTTATTATGTATCTCTCCTCTCCTTTCATGACGTTGATGTCCTCAGGCCTCTTTTATCAGCTTCACTCCCACCAGGGTGTAATTATAGGGCTGGGAGTCTTGCGGCCTTGCACTATATACGTACATACACACAAGCAGTTTTTTTGACAGAGAGTGTGAATGTGGACTTCATTCCTAATGTTAGTGCTACTCAGAGTTTTTCTAAAAGAAGGTCTGAATGTTTCTGAGTCCTTTTTTTTGTAATGTGGCCACCTGGATGCTTTCTATCTGCATCCCTTATCAATTTGCCCACCATCCACTTCGTTCTTTTCAAAACAGAAGAGGCTCTTACTTGATTTGACAGAAGCAGTCTCCTCATCTTGGGATTCACTAATGTGTTTCACCTTTTTCTGCTACAGTCATTTCTATACCAATGTACTTGCATTGCGAGGGGCATGGCGAGGGTAGTGAATTGCTCTTGTGGTGGTTCCAAAAATGTATTGGGTATCACACAGAGAGAAGGGAAACTACATGAATGTGCCTGCTGTTGTTTGTGTGTCCTACCTGTGATGTGCTCTGCAGCCAGCTGGAAGGCAATTAGCGATAATCTGGCTGCTTTTTCCTTGAGATCCAATTCCTGTTTTTAAGTGGTGATTAGTGAAATAACAGCTCTGTTCCTGGGTTTTTATAATTGAGGTGTGTTCCTAGTAAAAACACACCGGCCTATGTCTCGGTGTGGACATGGTGGTCCTCCAGCTGACGAGGTGTAATGGTGTTGTTTTGAGGTAAAGATGTGTGGGAACGAAAAAAGGGAAAGGAAGTAATATCTGAGACTTTGATCAGGTGAACATTTAAACACTTGTGACACACTGGCCTTGTGATTACATAGCTATGCCGGCTCCGTAATTTCTTTGCAGCGCTAAGCCAGGAGTTTCTTAAAAGATTTTCAACTATAATTGGGCTTGGAAAATCTGTTCTCTGTCCAATATTGTTAGTGTCAACTTTGCCTTGCTGCCAGGGGTTCTGTGGTGCTTGCACTGTTGTCGTCTGATGTGCTAAAAATGAGTGGGTAAAAAAAGCTTTACCGTGTTCATTTTGCTTACAAACTGGATTGAAATGGCATATTTATCACCCAAACAAAAGCTCAGTGGCAAGTTTTAGGATGTGATTTGCTCAGAGGATTAGCATTTTACCAAATAAATTCCGCTTCTAATAAAACGCTGACAAAAATGCTCTTCAAAACATACTCCTCACTTAAAAGCTCTGTAAGCACAAACATCAGTCAAATTTTCATCTGTCTTTCTGGAAATATGGGAAATGCACTTTTGCACAGGGCACAATTTCCCTCACAATGTTCCTGGTCCTGTGGAGGGGTGACATGACAAACGTCCAGGTAGTGAAGTTGTTTTATATCAGGACAGAGAGGCATCACTGGTGCCACGAGCCCTAACAGATCTGCTTCCTAGCCGTGTGATGATAATGAAGACAAATGGGTCCCTGGCATGAAGGTGAAACCACCTGAGGATTACAGTGTGCCACAAGCATGCATGTGTGTGCATACACACTCACAGACCAAAATATACTAGCCTCCTGGGAATGAGACAAAATAAGCCCTTATTGTGTGTGTGTGTGTGTGTGTGTGTGTGTGTGTGTGTGTGTGTGTGTGAGAGAGTGTGAGAGAGTGAGAGAAGGGTGGGGGATTCCAGTGTGGTTGGTGTGTCTTTGTATCTGGTATGTGGAATTGTTTGCTCATGGACGACAGAAACTAAATGAACTTGTGGTGCCGCTGTTTGAGGTTTCATGTGTTTGCGCCTGCATTTTTTGTGTTCTGTGTGTTGCTGCCACCATGACCATGTCACCTTCACAACAACGTGTCTGATAACACATATTCAGTGCAAGTCATATTGTCACCATAAGGCCACAATTTTTCCTGTTTTGCCATTATCAGTGGGCGATTTTAAGGAATGGCCCGTGTATACACTAACACTCATTAATTAGCCTATACAGTTATCTTTCTTCTTTGATTTAGAGACTGGCAGAGCATTTGTTTTAGTGTTTTGCTTCAGCATATCCCCCCGGTTCAAACAAAGTATGAATCACAGTGAGCCTGACTCACATTATTGTTGTGTAAATGAGGATCTAAGGCAAGTTCTTGCTCGGTGGTAGGTAGTGTATACAGGCAATAAATAACCCTGTGTCATCAAACTGAAATGAGATGTAATTTCAGTCAACTCCCCCCTGTTTTCTAGTAAAGTGGTTGCATTAGTCAGCTGACTTTGTCAGTTTCGAGAATTCCAGATTCTCTATTTTCATAATTACTCTCACTCCCCTAATCCTCCCACTCTCACTCATTCTCGTTTTTTTTGCATCTCTCTGACACACACGCACACACACACACACACACACACACACACACACACACACACACACACACACACACACACACACACACACACACACGTAAACGGCATGCATGACCTGTCTTATCCCCTTGTACTCCCACTTTCGCTCTTCTCACTATTGCTATCAGGGGAGTCATTACTGATTGCTGTTAAGTGCCGATAAAAGGGTCTGTCTCACATGTCGATCCGTTGACCTCTTCCTAGCTAATAAACTTCCACATGAGAAAGTTGTGTATTCTGTGTGTGTGTGTGTGTGTGTGTGCGTGTGTGCGATTACGCATGTGTGCCCGAAACCTCCAAATAACCCAGCCCAAAGGAATCAGTCACCTGGAGAGAACAGCGGAGTTAATTTAATGGTGAAAAAAGCTCTCTCACCTTCTGCCATTTAAGGTATCTGAAGGTTGTAGCTAATAGCGAGAACCGCTTTTAATTGTCTCAAAGAAAGCTTCTGCCTCGACAAAGATGTATTGCTATAGCTGGTAGGTTGATAATGTATTGATTAAACATCTCTCCCACTATCAGAGAGCCTCAGTGGCACAGTGTCCTTACAAATCTCAGAGTTTTGTAGTCTTTGTCAACTGAAAATGGAAAGCAATTTCAGGGACCTGTTCTCTTTAAAGTAGGGTCCTCTGCTGGCTTTTAGTTTAGTTTAATTTGTTTCAAATCATCACTCATTGAGATTTCTGCCAAAGAAATAGTCCCTAAGAAAACATCTGATAGTGAGTTTTTATAAAGACCTGTCTGTAAATATATTATGCTATTGAATTTTTCAAATACATTTTTTTTATTTATTCTGTTATCGCCATAAACCCAATTTAATTAATCTCAGATGCCCACTGTGTATATGATTATTCACAACGCTCAGCCTCTATGTATCATATGTAAAGGGTCCTCGAAGGCCTGCAAAAGCTATTAGAGGCATTCTTGTTCAGAATCAAGTGGCTTTCTGGCCCATTACCAGCCCGTATTTACAGCATATTTATTTTTATAGCTTATGATGATAAGATAGTGATGAGACGTCTCATCTCAAAGTGTGAGCACAGCACACAGGAAGAGATCTCTGTCAGTGGGAATGTGTTGCCTAATCTAGCATGGTGTTTTGTGTTGTCAAACCTCACTGGAAGCACCCTGCGGATTGAAACAGATGCATTAAAAACATGCCCAGAAGCATAGACAAGGACATACTTATTGACAATAATTACTATGTTGTTGCAAAGAGGCCATCTGTGAACAGTGCCAGTCCGTCTGTAGCTGTACGTAGCTAATATTTTGATAACAGCACGTCATCAGAAAGGATGTACCTGGTATGATGCGTTAGCAAAAATACAGTTTGGTCTACTGTTTGGTCGATACAAAGATGGACATAACGTGTTACTGCACATGCTGTATGGACAGAGGAGACGGATGAGTGTGAAGGGACAGCCCACTTACTGTAATCTTGTTGGCATGCACCCTCCCACTCGTCTTGTCGTGTATTGCCAGAGATATCACACAACGTATCTATATTGTCTGCTGCCTGGACAACCACAGGTAAACAGATCCGTATTTGGCAGGCAGCTGTTTGTAACCCATTGCTTTTCTGTTGGTGGTTTCTTGGCTCGATGTAGTGATAATTCCAGTCTTGAGCACATGACATTGACGAGGCGACTCAATGCACAATGTGGGGTCTGGGCCATGCTAGGGGAAGCTCTGCAAATCCTTACTGAAAAAATATTGATAAAATGTTTGCACAATATTGTATTAATGTGTCATCTTTAGATTAAGCTATTTCAACAAGTGCCTTTAAATATTTAATTTAGTTGTAAGGCTACAACTAACTCATTATTTCCATTCAATTAAACTGTTGATTATTTCCTTGATTAATCAATTCGTTGTTTGGTCTATAAAATGTCAGGAAATTGTGAAAAATCAGTTTTTCCCAAAGCCCAAGAACTCAAAGATTTTCATTTGACTGTCATAGAGGAGTAAAGACACCAGAAAACATTTACATATAGGAAGTTAAAATCAGAGAATTTAAAAATGTTTTCTTAAAAAAATGACTCAAACTGATTAATCGATTATCAAAACAGTTGCCGATTTGTTTAATAGTTTACAACTAATTGATTAATCATTGCTCCTCTATAGACAACTATCATTGAATACTTTCATACTGAAGAAAAGTTCTAGATTTATAAGGAGTGTATTTTTTTACATATAATTTCTAAGCTTATTAATGAACATTAAGTCACAATGTACATTGGCAATAATGACATTCTCAGAAAGAGAATTCGAAAATATGTGTATCATGAGTTAATACTCACAATCGGACAATTTTTTTGTCCCTTACTTGCCTTTCACCTCACGCAGTAACTTTGCCTCATGTCTCAGTCTCATGAGACCCCCCGTGGAGGTGCACCTCAGAGAAAACCTCTGCTTTTTGCGATATACTTTATGATTTCATAATGGAAATAGAAACATTTCAAAGACACAGAAAAGGTTTTCTGAAGATATAGTGGGGGAACACGTTTGGGAACTACTGGATTAGGATATCTGGAAAAAACATTTCTGTTGTTTGCTTTGGATGTGAGTATCATAAAGAGTCCTAAAGAATAGTTGTATACGAATACTGTCGTATGGCGTACATCCAAGCCATCATGTTTGTTCCATTCTCCAGCAGCAACATTGCTGTACCACAGAGGAATCCTTCTGTCTGACTTGTATGTGTTAATTGCTTTCTTCAAGCGTCTTTGAACTTCTCCCCTCTCAATAATGAGTTCTTTTAAAGAGATGAGGTTTGACATGACAGAACAAAGACAGTGTGAAGGACAAGGAGAACACAGAATACCAAACATTTTTCTTATCTTTTCTAATTTAGAACAGTTAGAAATATAATATATTTAAGTCTACTATGTGACTCCAACCTTCTTATCTCTTTCTCACTCTCTCTCTCTTTCTAGAATTATTTCTATATTATTTGAATGCAAATACTGACAAATGTTTGATTAGCAGTTATCTAATAAATCTGTAAACTACATTGAGAGATGTGTCACCTTTGACCGTGTGCAATAGTAGAGGTTATAAAACCCAGCAGAGTAATACTTTAAGTAGTCATACTGAGCACACTGGAATCTTTCACTTGATGATGTAAGTTCAGGGTGTTGGTGTGAGGAAGTATCAGTATGTAAGATGCTGTATAGCACCTTGTTTGTATGCCTTCCGCCCTTCCTCTGTGGCTCTGCCCAATTTCCTGGTTTTGTTTTCCTGTCACACACCTTATTCTCTAGCTCTTTAATTCTTCGTCTTCAGCCTTCTGCTTAGTTTCTCCCTATCTCTCTACACTTAGCCCCCTTTTAATCTCAATCTCTCCAGAGAGCCCGGTGTCCCTGTATCGCCTCATTAATTATGCAGCCAAAGGAAAACCTAGCCAGAGGCTACAAGTTGTGCACAGAAAGTTCACCCTCACCATTCCACTTAGGATCTTTTACCTTTTTGTATGTGCTGTAAACTGAGACATAGTCTTCAGCCCACCTATTCTGAGGAACAGCAACGGGAACACCATGTAACCAGTCCCTTTCTTTGACACAGAATTCAATCAAGATGATGGTGTTCTTACCAGCTTTTGTCTGAGTGACACGTATCTTCAGGGGAAACGTTTTTGCAGCCAGTGCAGTGATGCGAGCACAATTGTAAGCAGATATGATCTAAAACATTGTGAAAAGACTTAGTACCAAGAATAGGACAATATCATTTTAACTTGATACTGATCAGTATTACACAGTGGTGGTATGCTTTTTCTGAACAAACAGGTTTTGTTCTCACATGCTCTGCAGGATAGAGATATTTAAAGTAGCCAGACTATTGCAGGCCATTTAAAAGTTGTGTTTTCATATGGCAGCTAGGGGGTCTATCTATATGGGTCTAGCAACTGTAACGAAAAGACACAACATTGTGAATCCATCGTTTCATTAGGTGAACCAGTTCACAAGCCAATAAAAAAACATTGGCCATAAAAAGTCCAATCAATGGCAGATTCAGCCTATTGCTGGTGTATTTGTCCTATCGTCCATTTCTAGTGGCGCTCTTCCCTGATCGATAACCTGAAAGTACCCGATACAGCATGGGGAGGGTGCTCTTATCTTGTCACTGTTTCTGGGTGACTGGAGCCGGTGGGTGAAGCTGGGGGCCAGCCAGCCGAGAAACGCAGCCCAGCATGAGCATACTTACACACACGCACGCACGCACACAGTGTCAACCCCTATAAATAAGTTAAAGTCACTCACCTTCTATAAATAATGTTCCGGTTGTTCTGGACATTCAAGCGTGTCTGTTATCTGATGGACCGAAAAGAGCTTTTTGAGTTGCTTGTGTTTGAATGTGAGAGTTTGTGAGTGGAATTATATGAGTGGAGTATTTAATATGGATGGGACTTAGCGTTCCTGTTTAGATTGGACTTCTGCTTGTGTATGTAGACGTTTCTGGTAGTGGTTCAAATACATGTTTTTTTTCCCGAGTTTTAAATAGATCCTGACTAGAACTTCCAACACTTGAAGACATAGGTATGTGTCATGTAGTGAAAGCATGTTCTCTAAGCCCCCCGTGAGTATGCGTGGTAAGAGCTGGTGTGTCACAACACAGGCCATTATGCTGTCTGAAGTCAGGGGGGCTGCATTCCTTCACAGGGCTCATATTTCAAGCTCCTACAATGTGTAATAGAGTTCAGTCTGAAATTGTGTCTATGTATTGTTTATAGTGGCATCACGGCTGGGGTCAAAAGTCCCAGTCCCACAGGGTGAGACCTTTACGCACTCTATACTGGCTGGTATGCATGAGTTAGTGCCTTCCCCCCCCAAGGGCTTGAACTTGGACTTTCGTTGTTCGCTCACCGCTTTCATCAATGAATCATCTTGCTCAGCCTCTATCCTTCTGCAAGGAGGGTTTTGATGTTTGGTTTGACACACTTCATTGATTTATTAATGCAGTCATTCACATTTTTAAATCCTTCTCTTCTCAAATGTCAAACCTCCAAGATCACATTATTAGAAATGCTTTTTTTTCCTCCTTTTGGGTGAGGATCTGTCTCGCTCTGCGGATAGTTGGCCAACTTTCTTCCACACCTGACATCTTATTGTCCCATCTCCTTCCTTTCATCTGTGAGGATTTTTCAGAGGCTTAAAAATTGGGAGGGCAAAACATCATGTAGGTATCTTGTTGAGATTTATTTCAGGGTTTTTATCAGACACTTTTGTTTTTATTTGATTTGTTTCTCAATAGGTGAATCAGAAACAAAACCCATTTTTCTTTTTTCACTTTGCAGTTTTATTAAAGAAAAACAAGCCTTATTATATGAGAAACAAGCCAGTGCCTTTGCGTCAGGTGTATTAGGTCAGCGTCCTCCAAGCAGCCACTGCGTGTCATTCTTTTTTTTTCCTCCACAGAACATGCCATCGCTGTGGGAGGCTGTCACAGAGCCTGGTTAAGCCACTTTCACACACTGTTCACCGCACACCATTATTTGTCCATTACTTGTAATTACCCATCACGATGACTGATGGAATGTTTTCGAGGCTGAGTTGGCAAGCAGTTAGGATTATCCTGTTGAGGACTTTATATAATTACCCAGTCATTAAACACGGCTCAGTGTGAAGACAACCTGAGGGGGGCGACTTGCCAATGGCTCGTTTGTTGTGTTCGTATCTCCAGGTTGTGGGAGCAGGCTGTTGTCTTCATGCTATGTTGCATCCAAGAAAGTGACTCTGGGACAAATGTCGCTTGTGCATCGCTTTCATTTGGAGTGTAGAAATCTCCAAGACTGGTATTTTGTTCTCAGGATAAAACTTTGTGAAGCCTGTTTTACAAACCGAGGTGATGATGATGGTGATGATGATGACGAGGGGATGCAGGCTCAAATTGTCTTGATTTTTCTGGATTGCGCTTCGTCTAAAATATGTTGGGCAATGATGGATGTGGAGATAGTTCTCTGACAGGATGCATCAATTTACAGTTCTGTCTATTTGGGTTTATACAGGTACTCATTAATCTTAACTGGTGTGCCAGGAGATCCTTACTGAGATAATTGAGAAGCAGAATGAAGAATACAATAGCGCCTCATCAGGAACTGGAGTTTGCCCTTTTCAAGTGCACTCTTATCAAGTTTCAACAGCAAATAAATCATGGAGGCGGATATTCAAAGTTTGACGTCAGATGGCAAGAACAAAGTAGGAACAGTGCTCTGGGCCACATTGTATTTTTGTCAGGGTCCAGAGGTTTCAAAGAGAAAGATTTGTTTCAGCTTATGTCCATTTTTTCCTTTTCCTTCGTTTGAAGGTGCATCATTTCACAAAGTGAGACTGATCTAAATTATTCAACTCATAAAACAAAATTAATTTCATGGTTGCCTTTTGAGGAGCTTGTCTGTTTTTTGACATGATCCAGAATACAATGCACATTGGCTTTGAGTGTTGTTGATTGTATGTTGTTATTCATTAACTGCAAATTATGGTCTGTTTATGCACACCAACAACGGGCCATGTCAGCAAACGAAACCTTCCACTAAAAAAACCACTGTTTGTTTGTTTTCTTTGCTTCTTCTCCTGGAATGCAACCACTTGCATAATAAAATTATATGAATATTGTAACGGGTGGTGTATGGACCCAATTGCAGTACAAAGGACTCAGAAGACAGAGGTAAAAAGTTCAATGTTTTACTTAGACTCCGGCAGACAGGCAAACGGTTTAGAAACCTGCAAACAGGAATCAGGAGAGGAGAGGCAAAGTTCTTGGTCAGGGACGGAAGGCTAGGTCGAATAACCAGGAGGCAGATGAAGCAGGGAATCAGGGACAGGCAAGGTCGGTACCGGGAAGACAGGCAGGAGAAAGCTGGAAAGACTCGCATGGCAAAGAACAATCTGGCAAAGGAGTGAGTGTGGAGCTGGTGACTATATGCTGGGCTGATTGCATGTGATGAGAGGCAGCTGTGTGCACAGGTGAGTGGAGTGAACTGACGAGGTGGGCGTGGCTGACAGGTTGAGTGGGGCAGAGGCAGGATCAATGGAAAATTACTGATAGCTGGATGACTGAACTGTGACAAATATTCTATTAAGGAGCTGCAAGTCTAATTAAATTAATGAAACGAAATGTCACTTCAGTGTCCAGGCAAATGCCTTTTTATGAGGAATGCTGATTGAATGTCAGCATCCTAATCTGACGGAGCGATTGGAGACCTCACATAGGGATGTAATATGTGAGGCTTCAGTGATTTTTCTGCTGTGTTTTTCTCCCTTTGTTATATTTCCTTGAGAAATTATACAACTGCCATATCCTTGTAAAAGATTTATTCCCAGGCAAAAGTATGAATTAGATGTCTTTTTGAAATAACCTGGTCTTCTTTGGAACAAAGAGCCCAGTGTAGCCTGGAGAAAATTGTAACTACATACGCTGTACATTTCCAAATGGGTGGGATCTCATCTGAATTGCCCTGCTGCCTGGGTCAGAGATGCCTTTGATATTACGTCTTGGATGTTTTGTGAAAACTTGCTCAGATCAAAGATGTCTGTGCTGTCAGGCTGGCTGTCTTGGTTTCAGCATGATAACAGTTAGATCCAAGTAAAAACAGCGAGATCCAAGTGAAAAATTCATTGTGTTGTCAGTATCTCATGTTGTTTCTGTCTGTTTTAGGTTTATTACGTCACTCTCTGGGATGCTGTTTACTCTCCCTTAGACGATGATTTGCTTGCTAATTATTTTCAATGGTTGTTTTTTAAAAGGCGTTATGCAGTAAAAAAAAAAATGTAGATTGTCAAGTAGATGCGTGTTTTGATTATTCACTGCCTCTGAACTATTTGTTTCACCTTTAAAGTGAGATGTTATCAGTGGTGTTCAGATGCCCACCATACCAGGTGCATCACTTTCATCACCGCTCACACACTGGTAGGTGAAGGTTGAGCCCATCTCCAGCATTTAGGCTTGGGCTACTCTTATGAAACACAGAGAGAAACTTTAATTTTCTGATTTAGTATTTATTTGACAACAGAACTTCTCTTGTATTGTGTTTTGCTGAAAACAAGTACAGAAAAAATCCATTTCAACAACAGACTCTCAGATAATCTTGGTAGAATAAGAGATTTTGAGCATTATACGACGATTATGTACAACAGAAACCTAATAAACAATCAGGTATTGCATTTCAACTCATTAAAACAATTCTCTTGTCACACTTTAGTAGCAAAAACTGTACTGCGTCATGTAAGAAAGAAAGATTTTCCTTCTTTTCTGTAGAGACAACAAGATAATCTCACATATTTATGTTTGGACCAACTTTCACAATGAGAATAAATCAGTTCTTCATAAGAGGCAGTTTGACAAAATGCTGATTTGCATTCTTCCCGAGAGTAAGATGAGTTGATGGATACCACTTGTATGTCTGTACAGTAAATATGAATCTACAGCCAGGAGCCGGTTATCTTAGCTTAGTTAGCCTGGCTCCTTCCTAAGGTGAAACAATCCGCCCACACTAGCTACTTAACATGTTCTCTTGTTTTGTTAATCCGTACAAATTCTTAAAGTCACCGTGCCTGAGCAAGAATGGTCAGATACTTAACTGTTTTTCCCAAAACTATAGCTTTTAAATAGCTTATTAAAGGTAGTTGATGCTGTGTTTTCAGACAGCGAATTAAACTGTAACAGCTAATGGCTTCATGTGCACTGCAGTGGAGAAACTGCAAGTGAGTTTTGTTTTGTTGATTAGATGCAGCTTGTCAATCATGCTCATAAAGTGCCTCGTGGTGCACTGTTTAATTCAATGTTGTTATTAAATTAGTTGTAATCAGATTTTTCTCATTCACTATTCGGCCAACAGCAACTGTAAAGGGTTTTAAAGAGCAACGAGGTCGGTGCACCACAACAGTAGTTTGAGTCATGGTCTGGTGCTCTGCAAACAGAGGAGATCGATTCCCTCTGCTCCCCTTCCCATCTTAGTTAACCTTGGATCGTGGTTAACAGAGCAAAAATTGATCGTCAGCCGTGTTGTGTTCGTCTACCCCCCAGCAAGGACCGTTGGATCAGAGGTCACGCTGTCTCATCTCGTCAAATCCCGAGTGTCACTCTTGACTGAAAGAGAGCAATTTCTTAAAAAGTTCTTTGATACAGTAGAGTGAGCTGGTAAAAACTCATTTTGCTTTGTTTCCGCTGTAGCTCTTGTCGGCCGTGCCTTCTGTTTTTCCCGGTCTTAGCTGTCCACCATCTTCCCTTATTTACTGTATGCCCTCTGCCATTTACCCGTCTATCTCTCCATCACAGCTGTCCGTCTGTTTTTCTCCCAGGTTTATCATTCTCTCTTATCAGCTGCTGCTGGTTCCTCTAGGCTTCCTGCACCTCATATCAGCCTGACTCATTACATTGTAGCAATGCTCTGCTTTCAAGAGAGATTATGCGTTACTGTCAGTGCACTAACAAACCAGGTCAGGGGGGTCTCATAATACAACCGCTCAAATATCAAGTACAGCTTTAATCCACATGGGAACCAAGCATTTGAATACAAGTGTATGATGGGAACTGCTGATAAAGGATGACTGCTTTTAGTAAAGACTGATTTGTTTTTGCTTGTCACAATTTGTCAAATGGTAAACTACAACTAGCTCAGGTCAGAGTGACTCCAGCGAGCTCTCCGCTCAGCGGGCCTACGACTTGATAGATTTGTCATTATTTTTAGACAGCCATGATGGAGCACACAGGTAGCACACAGCCTGTTCTGCTTTTCTTTTAGATTCTACTTCCTGAGTGGAAACACTACCCCGCTAATGCACATGAATGGTAAGCCAGTCTACTGCCTGCCAAGCCCTGGAGATGAATACTTCTCTTCATGTGAAACAATAACAAATATGTAATCTGGAAGCCCCGGGCCCTTTTTCCATCCCTCCATTTGGAAATCCGTCTCTGAGAGGTTTCAGAGAGGCTACGAACACTTGAACTGTGGCAGAGCACCAAGGAATCGATGCCAAGCAGTAATACCAGCAATAAGTGGGATTATATTAGTCATTTATTTGACAGTGAATGGTCCCTGGGAAAATATGAGCTGAGTTTATTGGGTTTGTCTACAGTGTGCCAACCTTACAATCTATTCTGCTATTTTGTCTTTTCTGCATCCATGTGGGCAGGTTGAGCCGATCGACTGTCAAGATTGTTGTAGTATGGAGCCAACTGCACTTCACAATCACAGCAGTTGCAGAGGAAGCAACTGAAGGCAGAACAGATTCAAAATATGTGTAAGAAACACAACCAACATTAGACTTGCTGTTGGTATTTTAGATTTATATTCCATTCAAAGAAATGTACCTTTTACATTGTTTCAAAGGCCGAAAAAAAAAGTTGAAGTGCAAGTCTTAATAGTCAGCACAAAATATAATTTTGTTTGTTAAATTGGTTTAAGTGCTTCAGTAAAACATATCTGCATTTTCCATTATATTCATGGGGCTACTTGGTGAGTCAGCTAATTTGATCAAGCTTGAGTTCCTTACACACAAAAAAATGATGATGCACACTGCAGCAGCACTTGCTGTTGTGCCATGGTGCGACAAAAGCTGGAACAGGAGAGAAAGAGTATAGTGTTTGACACTTTGCCGCGCTGTGAGTCATATGAGGAGCCTGGAGCAAACATTTCAGTTGACTACTCAGGGGTTAGATGTCAACTCAGCTTTAATGGGAAAGTCACAGTCACCTGCAGAGATTTAACTGCAAAGAGAACAAAACAGAGAACAATTTAGCAAATGATGTTATGGCTTTGACTATGAAAATGCACAGTGAAAGCAGCTGAAATCTCAGTTCTGTACGACAATAGTGATTATGAATAATAACCGTGTCATTGCAAGAAATGGGTTCAAAACATAAACGCTATTTGAGCGTTGAGTAGAAGTGTGAAAATGTTGAGTAGTCGAAAACTAACCAAATATTGAAAGTAGTCATCGAAAGCCTTGCTAAATTCTTCTTCAGTCCTTTTTTACTTAAATCTTTTTTACTTAAATCAGACATTGTCTCATAACCATTGCTTATTTTAGACTCTGACTTAGTATTTTGCTTAACTTAAGTTCTTGTATGGATTTGTATGTAAAAGGAATAGTTCAACATTTTGGGGAATACTCATATTCGCTTTCTTGCTAAGAGATAGATGAGAGGATTGATACTTCTCTCCCCTGTGTACAGTAAATATGAAGCTTCAGCTAATGTTACGGGACCGTGGATAAGTGGAGAGCAGGGCCGCCTTTCAATCAGAGGGTCAGTGGTTTGATCCCCGGCTACTGCTCTACTAGTGTCATGTCAATGTGTCCTTGAGCAAGACACTTAACCCCAAAATTGCTCCCGCAGCTGCGTCTACGGTGTGTAGATAGATACTGAGTTGTAAGTCGATTTGGATGCTAAATGACTGTATTGTAATGTATTATATTCTATATCGGAAAATGTTGTTTGTGTACCGTATTGACACTATTATCATAAATATATACCCAACCCTAGTCATGACTGCAATAGAAAATAAATAATAAATGACACTGACACTACATAAGTCAGATTTACAAATATATGAACCCAATAGAGAAGCTTCAAAATCACCATTCAATTGGCAGCTTGCACATTGACTACTGGTTGTTTTTCATATCAGCATTATTTACACACACATAGGTAAAGTACATATTTGATTCCACCAGGAGCGTTTCAGAAGCAGAGCGCTCGCGGCCACCATCCACGAAAATTGTGAGATTCCGCAATAATCTGTGTAACAACCACGGATGTATAAAGAGAACAACAAACACATCAAAGGTTACTTTACCTGTCCGACGTTGAACTGCTGTTGATTTGTTCATATTTCCTTGTTTTTTGAGACATTTTTAAGCTTGGATATAGAATCTTACATTTTTGTGGTCAAAGCAAAATAAAAGAAGAGAAGTGTAGAAGAAGAGCAACGACAGAACAAGCATAAACCGACCCGTGGGCTCTCGCTCGCCCCCTTCTTTGAGGCAGAGTAGTGTTTGCCTCTCTGTGCTTTTTCACTGCGGTTTCTGTCAGATCAGCATCACTAAATATGTTCTACACAGACGTGAAATACATTACCTATTCTATGTAAAGAAAGGACATATAATAAAAGTGTTTACAAATATTACAGTGGTGACAAAATAATGAGAAAGCAAAAGACACGCGCTCAACCCAGTTAGTGAGGGATTGCGCAATCTGAGGTGAGGCACAGCTCGTCGCTGCCTCACCTCACTGTCTCCTCTGTTTGAACAGGACATGCGCTAATTCAGGGATTTAGATTATAAAAATGTTTTAAATAAATGGAATCATACAGAAATTACATTTATAGCACAGATCTGTAGAGAAATATTAATATTTATTTTATTTTAGCATTATTTGTTTTTTACTTGTCATGATGACAGGTGAGGCTCTGCCTTACCTGCCTCCCCTGACCGCACGTCCCTGAGTCACAGTTTGAAAAGCTTGGTGCATGTGGGTCTCAAGGCCCAGGTGAGCCACCGCCTCGGGTTGCTCTGTGTCTGATGCTGACCCCCACAGTATTCCCAGGTACGTCGGAGAAGAGGCAGGTGAACAGTTGAGACAGCCAGAGGGAGTTTGACCCAGCAGTCACGTTTGTGTTCAGGGCACATCTCTCCTCTCCTTGGCTGACCCCCTCCCTGACTTTCCCTTTGTCTGTCTCTGTCTGTCTCTAACTCCCTCCCAGAATTACGTGAGCAAGAAGGAATGAAAAGAGGTATTGTGCTCTGTTGAATGTAAGCTGTGTGTGTGTGTGTGTGTGTGTGTGTGTGTGTGTGTGTGTGTGTGTATGTGTGTGTGTGTGTGTGTGTGTTTGTGTGTTTCAGTGGCTCTCTCTCTAGCGCTATTCGTTGCAGCTACTGTATGCACAGCCTTGGCATACAACACAGTAGTCAGAGGAGCAAGGAACGTGTTTTAACCAGCATCATATGTATTGTCTTTTCCATAATGTCAGGGTCAAATCTCACATGCAGTACCACAATACTGTCTGTGTCCACTGACATACCTGTACTAGTTAAACAGCAATGCCTATTAGTGGCCTCTTTCTGTGCAGCACTCAAGAGGTGCAAGTGATTGTTCACAGTGAGAATGAAGACATATTTCACCCTGCTCTTAGCATGAGCCCTTTGAAAAAAAGTAGGAATTATTTTCCATCGTGAGGAAGAAAACACATTATTCTTTGTGTTTTAACAGCTTGTCATGCAAGGCTTGTTTTTTTAGTCCGGATATGTTGAATGGCATGCACTGGCACTCGGGGTAAATACTCTTCTAGTACTGACAGAAATGGGCCTGTAGCACATAGCAACAGAAACCACAAAGATAGACTACTAAAAAGTATGGTGTTATTGGTATTAGTATAAAACGATTCAAACACTAACCAGCCATAACTGGTACAAATCGTTGTGTTGGTATTTCCGACTTCATTTCCTTTCAGCTCTTAAATAATAGGCCTCACTACTGCATCCACCACAGACCCACTATGTGTCATTCAGACTCACTTAAGAGACATGATACTCCATTATTGGTCATTATCCATCTTGAGTAGTTGGTTACCCTCACTGGCACGTAGCTAGTTATTATTGTAAGTGATAACCTTTTTGTCTGGTGTTTGCTGTGGATCCAGTCTGCCTGTCCTCATATCTAAATGTCAGCACTGATTGCTGAGCCAAGCAGGCCCTTCTATCATGCAACCCCAATGGGATACAATCTGATAAAGATACTATCTCATTCAACTGCTAGCCTTTATGGCGTTTACAATGTCTTTATTGTCTGTCAGAGCTGCAACGATGATTCGATAGACAGAAAAATAATCACCAAGCTGTTGTCAGCCTCTCAAATATGGACATTATCTGCTTTTCTCTGTTTTATATTATATTAATCTGACAAAACAACACATTTAAAGACATCACCTTGGCCTTTGAGAAACTAGGATGGACTGTTTTCTGACGTTTGATAGACCTATCGATAAATCGAGAAAATAATCAGCATGATTAATCAAAATAGTTGTTAGTTGCATGCTTATACGTCTGCCCTTTTTTCTCTGTCTGCAAGCCATCAGTGTCGCCTGCTTGTGCGTCTCATTGGCTGGATGTCTGCTGGCATACGTGAGCGAGTGGGCTAAGGTTCACGTCATGTGCTCGTCTTCTGATCTGTGACCTTTTGTCACATATCACCCGCTTTCTCCCCCACCATGTTTACTGAGTCTATCCACAGCCCAGACTTTAGGCAAACAAAGTGAAAACTGGCTCAGCACATTATATGATTGCCAGCTGTGAGCAACTTGGAACAAGAAAACATGACAATGAAAAGGAAACAAAGCCAATAAATACAGCTCACTTGAGCAACAATAAGTCACCCATTCCTCTTAACTGTTACTGCTAACATGCGCTTCGGAAGAGTTCTTAACCAAGGGTTAGTACTATCATCATTATTTTAATGCTTTGTTTAAAATGAGCCATGGCATAAACAAAACATGACTAACGAGCAAAATTCCTACACTAGCAGTTTGAAATGTCAAAAATATAATATTCAATCAATCAATATTGTAATTTATTGAATCCATATCATTCTATTAACTACATTTTTAAAGCGACACTGTTTTCTCCCCTCTTGGGATCAGCAGAAACAATCTGTAAAAGCAACAGCAACATATTATTTCCGTTTAAATTCATACATCTCCAAGTTGTTAACAAACGTTTACCTCTTTACACGTTGCAACATTAGCATTCATTTGGAGTCGTGTTTCTGGCCACCTGGGGAATGGAAGTCCAATATTGATAATATCATTATCAAACTAACACCGTGATGGTTGCGATGAAGAAGAGGAATCAATAGAAAAGAATCAACAGTGTTTTCTTGCAGCTGCAGTTAAAGTTCAATAATAACTTAATAATGAAAATCATACTCTCTCAAAGAGACATAAGCACATGAAGATACTGGCCCTTTGGGCATAAATACAGAGGAATACTAATCTGGTAGTGTGTTATACTACATGGCTGACAGCATGCCCCTCTGTTGGCTTCTGCAGTCTTCCCACATCCATCGCCTCCCAGCGTGCTGTGCCCTTCTCTCCCCCCTCTGCCTCTCTCTTAGGCAATCAGCTGGTATTATCCCCGTCATCTTGTGGTTGTATAGGCACGCAGTGATTTGACTATCTTTTCTCTGGAATTATCTGTCTTGCTTGGTAAAACCATCTGCGTTCAATCATCCTAAAAGGCTACAGCCACTACTGCCAACTCACTGCAGTTTCTTTCTTTATCTCTGGAAAGGCAGCTAGAAAGGTGTGTCTTTGTGTGAATGAAGAAGAGAGCGGAAGCGAGCGTCACTAGTAGGAGGTCAGGAGGCTATCACTGGTTCAGGGAAGCCTGAAGAAAGCTCCAGAATCAGACGGATCTGAGGTCAGTTTGTTTCAGGAACAGGTTCACTACTGTCGGTTGATAAAACATTTATTTGTCACTTTCTATCCCTTCTGTCTCGCTACCGTCTCTCCCCTCACACACTCACTAGTTAATTAGATATGTGTTTACTGTTTATAAATGTGCATTCCAGATAGCCTTACTTATTCAAGTAAGACAATAACCACATATTAAACAGCAGCAAAATCATATTCAATCGAAAGCCTCCGGTTTGTTTTGTGTTGGTGTTAAATGCCTACAGGTTTTTAGAAACTGTGTAAAGGTGAAATACATTCTGTAACTTCTCTGGGTGGCCCCTTAAACAGACGTGTGGTGTGTGTGTGTTTGATGGCGTATTAAATGAAAAAAAGCTCTGTATATGCAATCTAATTCCTAAAGAATGCACGACCAGAAAAGACTACATGTGGTTCAGCTCAGCTTTAATGCTAAGTTGTACTGCTGCTTCGTGTTTCTAATTTAACAAGGTAAACCAGAAAACTTGCCTGCTGCATCTGTAACTCTTCCCATTGTGTTCACAGGCAGCTGAAAGAGCACAGCTTACTTTTGCTACATGAGGGCATGACTCACTGGTGCAAAATACGGGTGTAAATTGGCCACTAGCCCAGTATGTTTTACTATGTTTTTGTTCAGTAATGACCAAATGGTGCACTGGTGTCCAGGAAACTGGCCTTATTAGTTTGGACCAATTTGCTGTTCACGGTGTGCATTGCACACTTGCAATTAGGGCCCTAGAAATTAACTCAATTCATGGGGGTAATGAAAGAGCATATGTTTTCTGCCTAAAATGTTTTGCAGTGTATGAATTGGAGGGTGCAGCCGCTCTACTATTTCTGCTCTTCTCTGCACCTGTTTTTTACAGTATACCCCAAAGGATGTAGCTTAAACATCACAAGCTGCTACTGTATTGCACTTTAACAATGGTATTCACAGTTGAGTGCTAAACCCAAAGTCCAAAAGTAAAAGGATAGCACATCCCAAATTTCAACGTCAAGAAGGACCAAATACTATTTCACTGGTTTGTTTGGCTCTCTTCATGAGTCACTAGTCACAAGTGATGTGAGCCAAAAAAACGAGTGACATGTTAGTATTTTGTCCTCCTTGACTTTGAAATTAGGGACGTGCTACCTTTTCACTTTTGTTTTGGGAATATGCTACTGTAGTGTATCACACTGTACTGTACTGCAGCAGCCAGGCTCTAGAGACAGACTTGAATCATTCACAATACTGCACACAGAGGACTAGAGGAGAGATGGATGAAGTTGTGGAGGGAGACTGCTGAAGTCACAGGGAAGGGAGTTATTGAAACAGAGAAGAATGGTGTTAGAGGAGTCAAGGTAAAGTGGGATGCAGATGTGACATGTCCTACTCTTTATTCTCTCGCTCCCTTCACATCTCCCCATCGATCTGTTTCCACTCTCCTCCAAGCTACCTTGTCTCTCTTTTCATCTCCTCGTATTGCATCTCCAGTCTGGCTGTGGACCAGCGCAGCATCGAACTCCCATCTGCTTGCAGCCAATTTGGAAAGAATTTGCCCATCCGTTAAAGTGCATGTTCAGTGGGACTTTCATCCCTTTCCTCTTATGTTTTTTCCCCCTCTCTTTCTCTCTCTTTTGCCGTCTTATTGAACAGCCAGCTACGTCTCTCCTAATAAAAACAGCTTTTTCAAGAGCAGATTTTGTGGAAGACAAAAGCACAATGTTTGGAAACCAAAAAGTGGAGAAATCCACATGGAATAGGCAAACATTGTCCTAGTCTCTTTAGGTGCAGCTCACCCTGCAACAATGATCCCTTTGTACTGTAATGGGCCAAAATAAGACCTGGAAGTATTCCTTTTCCTGTTTACTTTAACAAAGTGATCCATTTGCTGTAGAGTTTGTGTAATGAGAGCATCAATGTGAAGTGTACAGAAACAGGAGGCTGCCAAAGTTACCCAAATGGAAATTATTTTTAACATTAACAAGGACAAACACGGAACATCACCCGGACAAGATGATGCAGGCAGTTTCATTTGATCTGAAAAAAAACAGGACCAAGGCGTAAAATCCCTCTTTTGTTGTCTTCTCCTCTTCACACAAGCTACTGTCCAATTATTTCCTTCCCATACACATCAAGGTTATTCAAGCACACATACTGTACATACAGCTGTACATGAAGTAAAGTAAACACTCATATCCGCACACACCCACGCATGCTTAAGTAGACAAAAATAAAAAATAATTCTGCTGTCACGATAGATGGATGGCTAATGTTTTTTCTTTGATCAACACCTCCACATCCACACACGTGTGAAATTCTGTTGAGCTTGACTGCTAATGGCTGTCAAGCTTCTTTGCTAGGATTCTTTACATTCAATCTTTTTGCTTTAGCAAAAAGTTATTTGAGAGTTGTTACTCTCCTCGGCAGGCTAAGTAAAGCTTAAAGGAATCAGATGTAATTCAGACAAATAAACAGGTCTTATATAACAGTTGCCAAGCAAGGAATTATTGTGATGAATGGCTACAATGTGTGTTAAGGATGAACTTGCTCACACTCACTTTTAATCTTACTGCCTTTGTGAAGGATTTTTTGCAGTTATTAAATGACAAGAATGATGCATCATTGCCACTGGGAAAGAGGCTTTTAATTGATCTGTTTTTAACAAACTGGATTTTTCTTCCACAAGCACATCCATTTATTTACAGATTCATACAATTGTATTATCCAAGAATCAGTACAGAAAAAAAGCATGCAAAGAAAGAATGACTCAGATAACACCAAACTTTCTCCAAGAAAAGTCATTCAATGAAACTCGGTAGCCATGGGAGGCCTCCACAAATGTTTCCAGCTTTTGTTACCCTCTGATTTATAGTCGGTCACTGTGTCCTTGAGGTGTTAATTTAGATTTCCCGCTAGCCAATGGGTGGGCTCTGTTGGGGTATTGTGTTGCTCAGAGTAAGCAGTTGATCTCGCTTTTATGGCCTTGTAATTGTCCTCCTAATTATGGACAACAAAGAGATGTGAGGTGGATGGTTGGGAATGACTGGTTGTGTGCCAGAGGAGTAAGTAACAAGAAGGGGATGAACAGCCTCTGCTGTGTTAATGGGAGAGTCAAAGAGAGACACTTTATAAGAGATTGCAGAACTATGTGTGTGCGGCAGCATCGGGAACGCTTTTCATTTATGTCTGGAGATATGTCATTTCCTCCAAATCAGGGACGTCAGGGAGTTTGTTTGATAAATTCTTAGAGTGGACCATTTGTCATGAATATACCAGAATATACATCCCAAGTTGAGCACCAAATTTATACATTACATTAGATAGTAGATAAAGCCCTTTCTCTTTATAGCAAACCACTGTGTATCTATGCTGATATAGCAATGGAGAGACAACCAGCTAGCCCTGTCAATAAACACATCCGCTGGAGGTCTGACTTTGCATCTCCAGCAACATTTGTGCTTTTGTCACAGATTTCATATTGTGTAAATCCTCAATGGGGGTCTGGAGACTTTGGGCTGGGTGCTTCTTGGTTTGTAGTGCTCATTGGCATTCGAACACTGCTGGAGTGCAGCAGAGCACAGCAGCATGGCATAGCGAGGGTGAATGTGAAACCCAGAGATGACGAATGAACTGAGAGCAGCTTCAATGATTGAGCAGGTGTCTGTAAGGAGTGAAGCTGGGTATCTGGTCCATAGACTATCATAATCTGAAGCATGAATGTCTGGTCATTATGTATTCTTGTTTACTATATATCCAAAAATGTCACTTGATACCAAGCACTAATAATAAATACTTTTTTTGTTTTACTTAAAAATGAATCTTCACTATTTTGTAAGCGTTTCACTCATAAATCTCTGTCTCTGCAAAATGAAACTGAGTTCAAGTTCCTTTTGATACACACAAACACAATGGCCTCTCTGCTGCGATGGCACTGTATCAATATTATGTTCTCTCCACCCTGCTCTGTTCCTGTTTGCACAGCCCAGTAAATGTACCCACCTAGTAATCTCCAATGGAGGAAATTCCAGTCTGTGGTTTTCCTCTGCTCTGTCCCTGTCTCTCTTTGTAATTCACACAGACTTTTTCACTCTTGTTTGTCTTTCACAGACACAAAGTGTCAAACGAACGTCACCCTCCACTCATCTGCTGCAGTGTAGCAGAAGATACTTTGCACAGGAAGATCTGTAATCAGGCTTTCTCTCACTGTCCCTCACTCTGAGTGCTGCTGTTTGTGTACCTACACACATGCACACGCTTTAGTTCCTCTCTCATGCTCTGACCCCCTTAAACACTGGTTTCTGGATCAGTGCCAGCTTGAGTGTTCATGAGAGTCCCCATTTGCATGTACAAGCCATCTGGGAGAACAATCATTCCTTTCCCAGCATTCAGACATGCATGGGCCCTGCAGACATAAAAATACCATGCATACACACTTTTAGTTGTGCACAGGACACAGAGTCCTCCACAAAAGCCAAGGACGGATGCTTGAATCATCAGAAACTTTACGTCACAGAATTTTTTATCAAGTCTGTTTTATAACTTGAACGCCACCTGACGTTGAACAACAGTCCATTTCATAACGTAGGTCTGAATCATGTGTCACCGTGCCCCAATTCCTTCTTTTAGGCTGCATCATGTCCAGCCGTTGTTGGTGTTTTCTACGGAGTATCCTACTCTGTGTGGATGAGTCAGTAAAGAAAACTGGGCTCGCAGGAAGGGAAGCTTGAATACTGAGATAAAGAAGACAGATGATAAAAGAAAATGACAAGTGACGGAACAAAAGCAGTGCTTTATGAATACTCTCAGGGTCAGGATCTTGCTACAGAACAACAGTCTTTCCGAGAATGGAGAGAATTAAATGAAAAAATGTTAGTGACGAGGTGACAGTGAGACAGGTATTGAAAAAAGGTCACTATAGTGTAGAAAGAGAGCGGCAGCTTAATTTGGTGCACTCTTTATTTACTGTTTTTGTATATATTCTTTTGCTCGTTGAGTCAACTTTTTCTCTCTATCCTTATTTCTTTATGGCTCATTTTCATGATTTAAAAAAATGTGCTTGTTAGAAATCCTTGATGAGTGCCATTATTACAGTGAAAGTGTCTTTTTGTGATTGAACCAATTTCAATACTATACAGAGATGTGACTTTCAAGGACTTTAGCTGTTATGCAGAATTTATTCCCAAACCGGGTAGCAATCTTTGTTTTGTGTTACACATCCCCGGTTCATTTAAATTTCTCAACAATTTGAAGATGCAAAGTCTGACACAATATTGGATTTTTCTCTGTATCTTACTATAATGGTATATCTTAACAAGAAACTTATTCGCTGTGCGCAGTGCTAATGAGCTCGGGGGCCCTGAGAAACAACTTAAGAAGCATTAAACATCAACATTACTTTGAAACTCAGCAAAGCTTGTTGAAACTGTCAGTGTGGATGAAGTGTGATGTACAGTTTTAATGTGGGTCATGTCTCGCAGGGCTGCAGCTCAAGAGGTTTGCTGACTCAGGATAATTTAGCATTGTAGCATTCAGATTGAGGAGGATTTGTACTGCAGCAGGTTTATGGTCGAACTTTTGTGGTGTGCCATTGGCAAGCATGAATTTGCATGAATGAAGACAAATAAGATTTCTTAAGTAATTGTAATGGGAATTTTTATTTTTATTCAATTAGATCAATTGATTACACAAGTAATCGTTAGGTGTAGAGCTACAACATGATTTCATCTGAGTAGATCGAAAGACAATTAGTTAAAAGCTAATTTGGTACTGTTTTGATTGGTATTGTCTTTCAAGCAAAGACGGCAACAATTTGATGGTTACGGTTCTCAAATGTGAGAATGTGCTGCTTTTTTTTCAGATTTCACCGTGCGGTATTTATTTAATATTTCTGGGATTTTGGACAGTTGATCTGACAAAACAAGATTATTAATCATGTCACCATGTGCTCCAGGATATTGTGATGGTAATTTTTTCTGACGTTTTAATCGAGCAAACAATTAATAATAATAATAATAATAGTAATAATAATAATAATAATAATAATAATAATAATAAGTATTAGTCAACAAAGAATTTCTTTGGTTGAGGACAGCCCTTTGGTTGTCGCATATACTGTTGGGATGACCGTAGAACTAAAACGATCATCAAGTATTCAATTGATTGTAAAGGTAATTAATCTGCGTTGATAATTGTATTTTGTTTGATTGTAAAGCAGAGCTAAGGACCCAGATGTAAATATCCTCAATATCATATTTGGGCACATTGTTGTGTGTGTGCTACCTATCAGGTGCTGCTCTATAACAATCCTGTTAACTTTCCATGAGATCTCAGGGTTAGTTGTGTTACACACTGTCAAATACATCCAAACACATTTCAAGGGATTTCATTTAGATTTGTTTGTGAAACAAAAAAATGTACTGTGTTCCTGTGTCAAGGATGCTGCTCGTTCAAACAGCCGGCTGAGTTCAGCAGAACCAGCGTGTGTTCTGTATCCCACAAAGACTTCACTGAGAAAGATTCCCCACTTGGACCACCTGCAGCTGTGGACCAATTAAAATCACCACCCACCACTCCCTGACCCATTTGTTTTGACTCGCATACACACACTGACACCCACAATGATAACAGCTGGAGAGAGTGAAAGCAATCAATGAATAATTGATGATAATTGGCTCTACCCATTCATAATTCATACCCTCAATTATCACTAAGAGGCCCCACCTGAGTTTAGTGTGTGTGCGTGTGTGTGTGTGTGTGTGTGTGTTTGTGTATCCGATGGTGGACTGTCTTATGTCACAGAATACGTGCGTGCATGTCCCAGCTGCTGTGTTTGTTGCTACTGTTATTTCAAATTTCATGAAATGTTTCGTAAGAGTTTTTGGTGGTTGGGCGCGTGTTTGTGCTGTAGACATGCTTTCTCTCCTTCTGACACGCATAGTAGGTTATCAATGTGCCGTCTTCCAAAATGTTATCTCCTCTTGTAGCTGTACAGGCAGGAAACTCCTCTCTCCTGATAAGCAAATGGAGTACGTGCTCCAGACTCAACACGCTCCCTTATCGAAGATGTTGTTTGGATGCAATCCCAGATGCTTACACTATCGAAAAAGAAGTTGTGATTCTAGATAGGCAATATTCAGCCATGCAACTTGTGTATTCATTTATCCTCCTCCACACTTTTAGATGGGTCGATGGAAAAGTAACTATAAAGTACCTAATTATGCAAGGGTTAGATAACGGGCTCCAACAAAAATAAAGAATTTATCTTAATGTACGTCTCCCTCCTTTTTTTTCTCCACACTTTTCTGCAGATCACAACTCTGATCAACCATAAAGACAAGCCAAAGAAGTCTGAGCGTACCCAGGCAGCCATACACAGGGTGGGCCAGGCAGTGAGCGTGGCTGTGGGACGCTTTGTCACCGTCGGGGAGGCCATCGCCACAGAGAACCAAGAGCTCAAGGATGAGATGGGTCAAGCCTGCTTCGAGGCACGCAGAGCAGGTAAGCCTCTTTTGCTCGCTCAGATTATGTACTCAACATTTCACCAAATGTCTGACCTTAAACTAAACACGTTGCTGAGTGTTTCTCTTTCGGGCGAGATAGAGACGGCACTTATTTTGTGGTTACACATTAATGTCGTAAAACTACGTGGTGCTTCATTCTAAAGACCTCCTCATAGTGGAGACTGTATATTCCTGTCATAAGCATGGCCATGGTGTTCAGAAATTGCCATTGAAGGTGTTAGCTGGTCAGCCAACAAGACTTATCAGTGTTTATTTGTTAAGATACACTGTGACAGTTTCTGAAAGCATCAGGCGTCACCGTCAGACTTCAGTGTTATCAAATTTGAGCAAGTTTCGATTTGTCTGGACAGCCTGGCTGTCAGACTGCATTACACCAGAGGACCTCCAAATTGTTCTAAAGACATTGTTGTTATTAGGTTGGAAGTAAAGGCTGAAAAAAGTGTAACTTCACCCTAAAGTGCTGTGTAGAAGGAAGGAATGAATGTGTCTGCGCTAGTTTGGAAAGCACTGTGTAGATTATGATAGAATGCGCCTGGAGACTTTATACATCAGGCTGTTGGCGAGCATGAAGATGTTGTAGTTTTCCCGATGTTCACCTCCTCATAGATTACTTCTGTGTGAGGATGAGGATGTTTTTCTCCACTTGAGGTCAGGACCTCTCATTTTTTTTCCAGGTTTTGAATCTGCTGGCTGGGCCTGTCTGTGTGGAGTTTACATTTCTCTCCACGTCTGCATTGCTGCAGTTTCATTGTTATTCTAAAACATGCAGGTTAGGTGATAGACTGGCAACCCATCCTCTCCTAATGTGCAGACCTGCAATGATTATCAGTTTGATGGATGTATATGGATATATCAAGGTTAAAACAGTAAACAACTGAGGGAAACAAAGAGGTACAGAGGATTGTAGGAGGGGTGGAAACAGTGACAACCAGTGTGAAGGAACAAGAATGTGTGGATCACTCTTTCACAGCACTGTCAGCTTTTATTGAACCGAAGAAAGAAGAGGTGATGGTTTTGTCAGGAATGTGTTTCTTTCAGTGTTTCTACGCTTTCTTGTAACATTTTGCCATTAAAATTCGGTCTAAAAATACACACTCAAGACAAATGTCAACCCTGTGTCCTCCTGTCTTTCTAAACTCTCTTGTCATTCTTAGCTTAGATAGTTGACACCACTTGCTCGGTGAAACACATCTTTGTATTGGGAAACGTAGTTCTTATCAGGCAAAACAAGGGCGTCTTTTAGCCTTCTACAGAGCAGACCAGAAACAATATCACAATTGATAAGAATTTAGACACAACACCATGATAATAGGTTTATATTGGGGGAACTAGCTTGTGTAGAAAAGCGTCTAATCCTCACACGGCGTTGATTTGTAAAGACGGCTAAAACTCAGACAAAGAGAGTGTTGGTGGGAGGAGGCGTAAAGACTGATGAGAAAATGTGCGTGTGAATGTGTGTGTATAGGTGAGGCCAAGTGAAGTGTGTGTGTGTGTGTGTGTGCTTGTGCAAATGTGTGGATGTCTGAGCCCACTGCGACTAATTTATTCTAGTTCTTATTTTCCTCTTAGGGAGGCGTTTTCACAGTTTTTCCTTACACTTCTCCTGACAGACACTATGCAACTGTTCCCTGAATTAAAAAAAAGAAGAAACTTTTTGTCTCTCTGACCACTTTTTAAATATGACGGAGACATCTTCAAGGATGAAAAAAATAAGGCTTTTTAGAGGCTTTAAATCTCCAGGAGAGAGAGGGCTAGTTAATGAAGGATTGGTGTTTCTCTAATACCTAGCCACAGGGAGAGTTTTATCAGGCAGGCTTCAGCCTTGTGTGCTATAATGAATGAAATAAAAGCAGGTTGAAAGCTCTAGTTTAATTAGATGCTACCCATCATCAGAGCGATGGAGAGATGCAATGAGGCAGGTCAGTGAAGGCAATCGGTGTTGGATCTCCGTCTCTGTCTCTTTCACTCAGTCTCTCAGTGGTATTCTCACATCCGCGAGCTTCTGTCTCACTTTTTCTTTCTTTCTCAGAAAGATTCAACATAAGATGGTAGTTAGGATCAAATAAAGTCATAGCAGGTACAATATGTGAGTGTTTAAATACAGGACCACAGGTGCAGGACAATAAGTTGTTAAAAAAGAGGGTATCGTTTGCATTGTTAGCATGCCAACATTTGCTAATTTCCACTAAACACAAAGAACAGATGAGGCTGTTGGGAATGTCACTAGTTTTTAAGGTATTTGGACAAAAGTGTAGGAGAAATCAAAAGGGGGACATGGATGTGTGTGTCAAGTTTCATTGCAACCAACCAATAGACAGATATTGCCATCCATTGAGTCATGCAAGATTACCTGCTTGCATGTGCTGTACCAACAGATCAAGGATCAGCCTTTCAAGTTTTCACTTATGAATAATAAATTCATCATACAGAAAAAAGTCAAATTCATCACACCTGATGGAGGATTTTTCCATGAAGGAACTAACTGTTTCTTACAGTGAACAGAGGTTACAAAGGTCTCAAGTACATATGATAACTGAAGGACCAGTGGGATAGCTCAGCTCTGTTTTAAATTTAAGGTCATGAATATATCCATCCTCCAGTCCATACCATCCATAATCATTTAGAGAGGAGAGTTGGCTCCTTCTGCTTTCCACCCTGCTAGGGCCATTGGGGGTTGAGCAGCATTCTTTGCGAGCCCAGCCTAGATGTTTTAACTGGTTAACAGAGCTGGCACTGAAAAGCAGCCTGTCAAATGCAATCAGTTCGTCAGTGCTGCTTCTCAGGACCAGCCAAACCGAATAGACAGCCGAGCAGCATGACCCGAGAGATTCCCCCTCCTCTTCCCACTCGCTCTTAACTCTAGACATTTTCCTCTTGATAGGGACTATTTTACTGATGGGATTTTAGCTTAAAAAACGTTGTATTCTTCCCTTTTTGGGGCTAGTAAGAGCAGGGGAGAAAGAGAGAAAAGGTAAAGTTGGACTCTGAACGAATATTTATTATTTGCATATTTCATGTAAGAGCAAATTCATGCTTGGCATGTTTGCGAATTGTATTTGATGGCCTAAGTTGTCTCACGTCACTCAGAAAGCATGCCAGTAGTGTTTGGGTCAGGCTGGCCTAGCTGTCGTACCACTGTGCTGAATAGTATTTCATCCTGTCTAGGACCATATGTTCTCCCAGAGGTAAAGAGTGGCAGATTGGAAGAACATCGTGCAGTAATGTTGTCTTGCTTAATTTTGAGGGCATATCAATTGGCCACCCATCTTTTCATCTTCTGCCTCTTGTCTGGGTCCAGATCTCAGCGACAGCAGGAAAAGCAAAGAAGCCTTAAAGGTCTCTCTGGCCAGTCACATCCTCCAGCTCTTCAGAGGGAATCCCAGGGCGCTCTCAGGCCAGATGGAATATGTAAACCCTCCAGCATGTTCTGAGTCGGCCTCCCCAACTGGACATTTCCTGAATCATCTGACAGGCGGATAGAAAAGTCTCATAAACTGTCTAGCTCAATATAATCAAAATATGCACAAGCCGAGAAAGAATGTTGTATGAATGTTCACTTACAGTTAACAAATTGTGTTTTAGTTGTCATGTGTGTTCCCAGTGAGCTCCATGCTTTGAGGAAGCCTTGTACAGATTTAAAATTTGGGAAAAAAAGAACACTGGATTGGGATCAGTGCTGTGTATGTAAATGAAACATTTGCAGGAGAGAAAAAGTCGGATCCCTATACACAAACATGATATGCAGTTTATCACTCCAGCTCTGCTGTTGAATCAAACAGTACCCATCTCTCCTGTCTTGTAGGTGATGCCATAGCCCAGCTGACAGATGTGGGATCAGCCTTGCCGTCCCAGTCAGACGGACTTGTCACAGTGTTCAGTGATAGGACGGGGATGGTGAAGGCTGCCCGCTTGCTCCTCTCTTCAGTCACTAAAGTCCTGGTCCTGGCTGACCGCATCGTCATCAAACAGATAATCGCATCACGCAACAAGGTGAGACATGCAAACGTGAGATGTGATAACCTTTTTAAGGATATGCATAAGCTCTCTTGCCCACACACACACACACACACACACACACAGATCGTGATCTACGCATAAATACGCGCGCACACACACACACACACACACACACCTTAGCAAACTCCATCCTGAGTCCTTTATTTCCTAATAGATAAGCACTGGCTCTCTGAAGAAGTACTCTGGAGGTAATTGAAGGGAAGCAGCACATTTAGCGATCACATAAAAACACAGAGCAAGAAACTGTCCCTCTTCATCGTACCTGGCTATGCTCTTAGCCAGACAATGTGATATGGATGTAGCTGTAGACTGAGCCAAGAATGGAAACAGGGGGCCTAATCATGACTGGTTAGCCTCGTTTGAACAGACAGTCGACAGCCCCTTGCCCCCCTCCATTACTGGCAAACACGATTACATCTCTTCCTTCCTCTTTGTCTGGGGAGAATAAAAGATGCTGCATTCGCGCTGCCAGCTAGCCTACCCTCGGCAGCTAAATTAGCAGCTACATAGACTACTATTAAGTAAAATGCAGGTTAGAAACTACTTAATCTGGTGGTTTTATTTTAGGAGATCACAAATATAATTACATCACATTGAGCTGTTAACATTACAAAAGGGAGATCTGGAGTAACACAGAAATAGGATATAAAATAAGGAATATTGAAATAAATTGCAGTCAAATAATTTGTATTTTTGGTTCTGTTGTAAGGTAAGGCTTCACTCTTGGGGTATGAATAGATCTGAAATAGGTTGTTAGAGTGTGGATGGATTTGAAGAACACAACCATTTGTGGCCATTCACCATGGCACTCTGATCTTTTCACTCCTCTCAGGTCCTGGTTACCCTCGACCATCTGGAAAGAGTCAGCACCTTCCAGGAATTTGTACAGATTTTTAGCCAGTTTGGCAACGAGATGGTGGAGTTTGCCCATCTTACCGGAGACAGACAGAACGTGAGTAGCATGTGAAGAAATCAAATCTCTTCAGTTTTAAGAGTGTCAAAATCATCAGCACACTGTAACGTTCTTTCAATAAATGAAATAAATATGAGGTCTAACATATGAATATTGTGTTTATGAACATATAGTTATTTGCCTATTAATTTCTGCAACACAGAGGACATTTTGTTTATTCATGTAGATGTAATCTTTTAACAAGCCGTGGTTTTCCTAAACATGGTATTCTGAATGTGAAAGCAAGTGGTGGAATTAGACTGTGAAACCTGCAGCTCTTGCACTGTGAATGTGCAGGCAAACCCAGAACAAATACATAATTCAGGCATCAAATATTTACTCCTCCCAAAAATAAAAAAAAATAAAACAATGAAGTAACAAGGCTTCTTCGGGCTTCTCATATTTCTGCAAATATTTTTTTCTGTATCTTTTAATTTTTCTAACTCATGTCTCAATCCATAGGAGAAATGTAAAGGTCAGTTGTGACTCATTCTCCTCAAACACTGCTTACATTATGATTCATTGATGATGTAAATTGACCTATGTTTTCAGCGATGCCTTCTCTCTGCAATATATCAGCTTAGGGTACAGCACATTTGCAAAACAAAACTTCTCCTTAGAGCTTTAGAAAAACCGTCCAAGTTAGGGTCTTTAACTTTGTTCTGTCAAAGACTGCTAATCCTTCTTTGATGCATACATTCAGCCTCTGCAGCTAAAGTGCTTTGCCTGCAGAAGCTGATGTAAAGTGCGCCGGCTGCAATATCTAGACAGGGAGAGAGGATCGACCATCCCTCTTTCTGAATTTCTTGGACGCACGTGTCTCATCAATGCAACGCAGCTAATGTTCTCTTTCCTCATGTGCCACCCTGTTTTCTTTATCTATTTTGTTTTCACACGCATGCACAAACACTCAGCCCTTTAGAAAATCTACCATCTTCTACTATTGAAGCCAGATGAGCACAGAGCAAAGGCAAAAATAATGACAGATAATCACATCGTCCTTGTGATCTATGGCACAGTAATGGGAGAGGAGTTGATTCAGCTGTCTTTTCCAAATCCCCAAATACCAAATTGGAGCTGTCTATTTCTATTTGAAGTACATGGATGGGGATGCAGCAGGTCAGACACGCTGCATCTTCTTTACTATATTCGTAGTATCTCTTTTTATTAGGAGATAATTAACCTAGGAAGTTTTCATGTGTGTGTAAACTTGGAGAGGAATCTGTGTCACATTTGTATGTCTCTTCATAACAGCATGAAAGAGATTTGTTGCTTACTTTTGAGGCTTTATGTCCCTTGGACACCCAGAGAGTTCTTAGAAGTTACAACTGAAGTAAAGCCACCCATTACCATCTGGTGTGTGTGTGTGTTTGTGCTGTAGGACTTGAAGGATGAGAAGAAGAAAGCACGGATGGCAGCAGCCAGAGCAGTGCTGGAGAAATGCACCATGATGCTCCTCACGGCTTCCAAGGTAAACAGCTTGTGCACTGACAGTGGACCTCTGGACAAGAGTTACAGATTATGTCCAGTTTAAAGATTTATGGCCTTCTCAAGTTTATTTAATTTCAAAGGGTTCTCAAATACTGCGATCAATGGTAATGCTCAAAAGTCAAAGCCACAATATCATAAAAAAAGCCAAAGAGAGTGAAAAATCATGGTGGTAAAACATGAAAAGGGCTAGAAGTTAAAGAGAGTAAAGGAGGGCATGAGCTTTGACATTTCACATCGAATTCCTTCCAAAGACCTGCCTGAGGCACCCAGATTGCGAGTCGGCGCGGATCAACAAGGACGCCGTGTTCCACCGGATGCGCTGTGCCCTGGAGCAGGTCATCGAGATAGTCACCGAGGCACGGAGCTGTGGGGAGAACAAGATCCTTCCTGCCAGCATCTATACCGGCATCAAGGACTTCAAGGTAGGGTCAGAAATTGGACTTAGTGAAGGTGTCCGTGAAGTTAAGTAATGATCCTCTAGTGGGCAGAGCATCATGCTGAGCAAAGTACATTTTAGCTGCTTTAAAAACATTTTCAAAAAAAGGCAGTAACGTAACTGTTCATATTAATAAGAAAGACCATCGTTTTCAACAGGAATCCCTAAATGATCTAAATGTGACTCTATGTGGGTGTTGATTTGTGGTTTAAGTGTAAACATTTCAACATTCACTGTGCTTCAAATGTAGCACAGAATCAATATGTAGAACCAGACCTATCTGTTTTATGATCTGGTTAATACGGTTGTGTCAATCACCATAAACCTTTGACTAATCTTCTCCCTCCTCCTGGTTCACTGGCAAATGAAAGAAAAACAACAACAAAAAAGGTTTTAAAGGGGTCTTTTCCAGTTTGCGGCATTTTAATGAAAGGGCTCAGAGTTGTGTATTGGTTTTAATAAATGGCTTCTTAGCTCTTAATGTCAGAGTTAAACTAAAAGCTTACGCAAACCTGTCATCTTAGGACACATAAACAGAGACCATTAAAAATAGATTTTTGAAAGAAAAGAGAAGGATAGAACAGAAACAAAATGCATTGGCTTTCATGTTTGTTTACTTGAGATGTTGTTTGCAGAATTTATTTTCCACCTTTGATGGTCCAAGGTGACTCCTGGGCTAAACCTGCGTCCCATTTATTTGATGACAAGGTCATGTGCATAATGATAATGAGATAATACATTTTGGCTTTTTTCACCACAGAACATTGTTTAGTAAAACTCGTGTGCGTGTGTGTTGCCACCTCAATCTGCTTCCTAATTCCCAACCCTCCTCCTCCTCCCCTCCTGCAGTCCAGCGTGGAGTGCCTGCGGGAGAACCTGAACTCCTTGTCCCCCCAGAGCATGGGCAGCCAGCTGGAGGCGCTGGTGGAGCGGACAGAGGACTTCACAGATTCGGCCTACACCAGCCACGAGCAGCGGCAGGCCATCCTAGGTCTGTGCCAGCTGGCGCGCCAGGACACTCAGCAGCTGGTGCAATCCTGGGCTGAGGCGGTATGTTGGCACTAGCAGGCTCACTTGCACAGATGCTCATACACCTACGGAAATATTCATACAAATATATGCTACTATATGAATAATAATAATAATAATAATAATAAGCCCCTCATATGTAAGACACTTGAAAAAGTATGATAATAAGATGCAAAACAAGAAGAGATGTTGGTTGGAATACTTTTGTTAGTGTAAGGAATGATGTTGAGTTGGTAAGGTTATAAACTAAATACAATTTTTAATATCTTGTTTGTGCAAGACACACGCAGCATGTTACACAGGCCGACCCACATTAAGACTCTCGGCTCATCTAGTCATTCTTATTGCCTACTCACTTTCTTTTCATACATCCCTCCTGGAACAACGGAGCATAATAACCAACCTGAATACCCGTTTTTACCAAGGCTCATTCAGTCGAGAGAGAAACATCACGTAGTGTCCCGCAATTTGTCTCCTTGGCCTCCGAAATTGAAACGTTTTGTTTCAGTTTTCTCATTGTGAATTTTTTCAGTGTGTTTAGAGCGGACAAAGAGACTGCTGCCACATAGTTGTACAGTAGTGCCTCATCTAGCCTCTACAAAAGAAGGTCATCTGGAGAATTGAAAAGACCAGAACACTGTGGTGTTTTGAAATTGCAGCGAACGCATCTGAATGTGTACATATTCTTGGGTGTTCTGCACAGTCCAATTTGTGGTCTTGCTTCTTGTTGTTGAAAGCGAAATATATAGTTTTCATTCACAAATGTAATTGGAAAGTCAAAAACCATGTTATTAAAAGCCCAAGTTCATTTTCCAATCCAGTTGTTTTCTATTGTCAAACTCTTCCAGACAATAATGTAGGTTTGTGTGTGGGCCTGTAAGACCATGTTGAATCTCATGTTGTATTCCCCTCTTCCACTCTCTGTCTCACTGGAGCAGCAGTCTGTCCATGCCAAAGAAGCCACAGAGGACATGGAGGTGGCCATCCTGAAGACATGCCAGAGCGTCAGTGACCTCAGACGCGAGGTGAGCAGCAGTCTCTAGATGTTCTTCCTCTGTGGTTGGTTTCCCACTTTCCTTTTTCTCATCACTCTTCGGCTTACCTGCCGTCTATCCGTCAACTCAGCTATGTCATTGTGTCCCTTCTGTTCCTCTTCTTTTTTCTTTGCCTCCTCAAATTCCACCCTCATTCATGTCTCCCACTCATCTTTCTTTCTTTTGTGTTTGATCCAGCCTCCATTACTTCGTCCTTTTTTTATTCTGCAATTTAATTTTTGATTCCTCCTCCAGCTCCATAAGGTGGCAGTCATTCGTGCCTCTGACTTGCTCAAAGTTCATGGGGAGCAGTTGCCTCTACGGGCTCTCAAAGCTGCAGGCGCCGAGGGAAACCTGGAGGCAGTAGCGGAGTATTCACGCACACTCACTGAGCAGAAGGAGCAGCTGGTGGAGGTAGGTAGAGGCGGGGGCAAAGGGAGCAGGGAGGCACGGGGCGGTTTGTTGTAGCGCCACCTAGTAAAGGTGTTCAACTGGCAAACAATACACTGGAGGAAATCTTTTGTGAACTTTAAAGTGAACTTTTTTTATAGTTATCAATCTAGATTTGTGGACAAAATTTTAAGTGAAAAAGCTAGTTGGCCATGAGTTGCAAAGTTGCGAAAAACACATCGAAATGGCTGTGCAAGTAAATACAAACAGCCTGAAATGAACGAATTTGGAGACTACGTTTCTAATCCTCATGTGACTTTGTTATGCAAACACTTTGTCATGTCTTTGTTAGGGGCGCTAACAAGCAGTACATACAGTACAGTATGAAGAAATACATTGTGCAAGAGGAAGGTATACTCTTCCAAAAATAATATGAATTTTTAAAAAATAAATACGATTTCTTTTGGTTTGAAACCTTTTCTTAAGTATGCATCCTTAAGATTCATTAATTATCCACTCGCACTAAAGAAAAGTTAAACACCATTACATTTTATTTTTCTTCATGCTGAAACCAGAAAGGAAAAAACATATACAGTAGTTGTACAGTTTTCTGTATAGTCCATCAATGCACCTAAAATTAAGTAACGAGGAAAAATGACAATGCAGTGATACGTGTACTGTATAAACCACAAAATAAGTATAATTCATCCACTGTGATACAATTAAGTATTACCACTTATGATTGTGTTCTTTTAAGTAAGTGTTAAATTGTTAGAAATACATAGAGTTAGAACATTTATCCATTTCCTACAGTGTGACTTTCAAACAATGACCTTTTTTGTCCTGTGTCTCTGACTTCAGAATTGTCGGCTACTGTGCCATGTGTCGGGGACAGAGCCTCTGGAGATTACCTGCATACACGCTGAGGAGACCTTCCATGTCATTGGTCCACAGGTAACAGCCAAATATGTTCTGTCGGGACTTTTGTTTTTGTTAGATTGATATTATAACCCATTGACTGGCTGAAAACCAGGGGGACAGGATCAGTCTAGAAAGGGACAGAGGTTAGGGCTTAACCTGAAACCCATTTCATTTGATTCAACTGCATGCCAGTTGATCAAACTGGTCACACAGTGGTCTGGGAGTGAAATCAAAAACTGAGTAATATTCTACTTAGACGTATTGGGGAGGGAAAATATACAAATTACCTCACGTCTCCTCAGTCTACCTCCTACACCTGAGAACATGCTATTCACCTAGACTACTATCTAATTATGTTTGCTCTTGGAAACCATCCATGCCAGTAATTATCCAGCAATGTAGAATGTTCCCGTCCTGCGGTACGAATGTCAGGCCCCGCATGACTCTGCAGCACTCCTAGTTCAAAGGTCAACCAATCAATAACACTGCAGCATGGGGCGGCGGGGGGGATATGTGTCTGTGTCGGCCCAAAGTAATAGAGGGGTGGCCCAGAGGGTAATTGGCTATTAAATACTACACTGTAGGGAAAGGCTGCGGGATGCGTGTTTTTGTGTGCGCGCGTGTGCTGGTTTTTTGTGTGCGTGTGTGTGAGCGCTCACACACACACTCGTGTATGTTTATTTTTTAAATTTGTATTTATCAACTGTAGTTGTAAACCCGACTTTATTGCAGATTTATTTGACTATTTGATTTTACTAGTCATGCATCAGAAATGTGCTGAAATATACTCAACCTTAATCCTTTTATTTTGTAAAACACACAAGGTTGATAATAAATGCTTAATTCATGCTTATAACACCTTAGTTACCGAACACATTGTTTTTTGGGCAGCTTAAATTACTGTGTAAGGTTAATGTTTATGGTTAACATGACTCTGTGTCATTTTATTTCCTACCTGCCTTTGTTTTATGGGGGCTGTTGTGAGTGGTCCAGTGTTGAGTGTAATGAGTGAACCCAGAGAGTTAACTCTGTTATAATGCTGTCTTGCCGTGGTGGTGGTGGTGGTGGTGTTGATTAAAGAAGACTACCATATTCCAAGTTAACTGTAGCCCGCTTATATAAGCCACAGCCCAGAGAGATGGGACATATTAATGACTTTGTTTAGTCATTGTCTGTTAGTCCCAGTATTAAATAACGGTTTGAAATGGAGAGCAGCCTCTAGTCTTGTGTTTTGAATTTCTGTCACAGTCTGGGAAGCAGGCACAGGGGATGGACCCAAATTCAGACAAAGACAAGGAACCAGCAGTAACAATGCAATGATTTAATTCCAAACTGCTTGCAAGTCGGAGTCCAATATAACAGACAGGAAACAGCTGGCAAGGACACAGACAAACTGGTACAAAACTCCAAACAAAACTGAAGACAAACCAACAAAGAACAAAAGAACTGGGCTGGTATAAATGGAGACTGAGTAATGTGGAAGTGGGAACAGGTGAGCCGCAGCACAGGCGACTACAGGGCTGAGGAGAGACAAGTGAAACAAATGAGGGCGGAGCAGACAATCACAAAGGCGGGAAAACTAAAAAAGGCAGGAAGTAAAATAAGACAAGACACATGAGGACTACACTTCAAAATAAAAGCAGGAAAATACATACATTTTCTGGAAACAAAAAAATGCAACACAGTGCAGTCTCACATGACAAATGTGAGAGCATGAACCAGACTGTGACAATTTCACTAGTAGGAAGACTCGTTGGTGTATTTCCGATCAACAGTGGCAGCTGATTAAATTGAAAATGACCACGGTGAGTTTAGAATCATAAGCCACATTTTGTTTCTCTGTCTTTTACTGTAATTGCATAGTTTTTCTCTCTAGTTACTGACCAACTATATTTTAATATAACTTTTCTCATGTCACAATTCTTCACACACTTCCCACTCAGATCATCTCGGCAGCCCAGACGCTGGCCCTCCACCCGTCCAGTAAGATTGCTAAGGAGAACCTGGAGGTGTTCTGCGAGGCCTGGGATTCGCAGCTCTGTGACATGGCCCTGCTGCTGAGAGAGATCAACGACGTCTTTGAAGGCAGGCGAGGTGCGTTTTTGTTCAGTTGTTAATGGATACTTGTGTGCATTTGTGTGGGTCAGCAGCACATACATCAGAGAGGATCAGAGAGTCTTTCAGGAAGAGTGCGAAGCAGAAGAGAATACAGGCAAAATATGCTCCCGATGGCATTTTAGCCTTAAAGAATAACATTCTCTGATAAAAAACCTTGGTGATCATTTTGCCCCTGAAAACACGTCAATAGCCTTAATGAATTTTAGCAAAGCAAGCACATATCTTTAAAAAATGTATCATCGTACACTGGGAAGCATTTTGTAACAGGAGAAATGTCAATGCCATTCACCACCCATGCATTCATTCCTCCTCTGTACTCCCTCTCTCTTATTCATTATTGTGCCAGTTGCCTAAAGTGTTCAAATGATGGACTCTAACAAATCAGTTGTTTGTTTCCTCACTGACGGGCCTGTGTGACTGTGTGTATATTTGCATCTACTTAACTATTTGTCCATGTACACACAGATCTATGTTTGTATCAACCCTGTGCTTTCACACACTGTAAGTCTGAGGAATCTCAAAGACAGGAGAAAGATGTTTTGGAATATATCCACGAGGCCTTACATAAAACAATATTTTTAAGTGCACCTCAGCGGGTAAAAGGATCAAATCCGTCACACATTTGTATTCCCAAGAAGCCCAAATGCTGTGTTAAAGTGTTGTATTGACACTGTGGAGAGATTTGCTTTTATTATTTTCTCGTAATCGTCCCGCATAAACATGACAGAAGAGTATATTGTCCCTGTAAATTTATATAAATAAATAAATATAATTATTATTAATAAATATTGAAACGAACCAAGCAGCTTGTGTTTATGGCGAAAGATAAAAATGTTTTAAAGGTGGACAGTGATAAAAGCAAAACAATTTCAGTACCATAACTACTGAATAACCATAATTGCCACCCTAATTGTCTGTCTCAATATCTTTTTCATCCAAAAAGATATTGACTTTTAATATATTTAAGCCGCTGCACCGTGAACGCGATCTCTCAGGAACGTCTGGAGAGAATTTCTTCAAATTTGGCACAAACGCCCACTTGGACTCAAAGATGAACTTCTTAAAATTTCACAAAACACGTTTTTGCCCATTGTTTAAGTTTCATATGGTAATTATGACAAGTCTACACAAATGTTTAGTAAGATAAAAAGTTTTGGACAGACATGGCTATAAACTGCAACTTAGTTGGCGGTGGCATGGAGCTATCTTTTAGATGGCTTTGTTAGTCCTTACTTGTTACCATGTGTTCAGATAATCACAATTACTTTCTTCTTCTAGGAGACAAAAGATCTTATTTGTCACTTCCCAGACCCGGAGTGAGTATCACAACGTCCATCCTCATGACTATTCCATTGATCCAATGTTTTGTTATCCTCTTATTAATACCACTCTCTTTACCCACAGAAACACTCAGCTAACTTGAAGACTGCCAAGGCTGTCAAGTTGGACGCAGAGGTAGCATACACCATACTCCTCTGGCTTTCTGCACAATACATCACGACACGTCTGACAGCAGTATTTTCATCTCCCGGAAACTTTGTGCCACTCATTTGAAGAATTGATGGTGTTCGTATGCTAATAGGCTGCGTTTTTTTTTTGCTGAGCCAGCAGTTTTTCACATGCTGTTCCACCACAGGAAGCGGGATTATGTTGATTAGAGAATTTATGGTGTTAACAAATGAAAATACCTTGTTTGCTAATATACATTTCTGAAATGACATCCATCATATTTCTTTGTGTCTTTCTGTGTGTTGTGCAGGAGCAGACAAGCATGGCCAAGCTGGGTCTGGAGCTCCGTCTGCTGTCGTCAGACGTGGACACAGAGGTGGAGAAATGGGAGGAGCAGGAACACGACATTGTCCGACAGAGCCAGAGCCTGGCCAGTATGGCATACAACATGTATCTGTTCACCAGGTGACCGAACAGCACCACATACTACCCAAACATTCACATGCTCCGATTGCTTTCATTTCAGAGCTCAATATGGTAAAGCCTCTTAAGCATACCACATGAATCTCTTTAGAGGCTTACTGTTAATGAGATTCTTGAGCCCCCAGCTATCGATATTCACCAGGCATAGTTAGAGGCACTGACAAAGTTGACATGACAATGATTGATTTTGACAATTAAATTATTTCGATTTAATTAAGTCACAGTTTTTATTGGTAGTTGTAGATGTATTTAGTCTTTGTCCATGATTTCTCTCCTCATTTTCTGTTTCCTATATTGATTCCCCAGAGGGGAGGGGCTGCTGAAAACAACACTAGATCTTTTTCATCAAGCTGAGGTATGTGTATCCATATCTGCCAATCTCTCCTTCTCTCCACCTTCTGTTCTTTTTTTCTCCTGTTTTATCGAAGTTGCAAATGAATGCATCTGTTGTTTTATTAAGCCAAAGGCATACTGTGGCCAGCAGATCAATAGATAAGTAAATGCCAGCATCCCCTCGTTCACTTCCCTCTCGCATCTGATGGGGCAAGACTAGTAGGACTTATTATTATGACGGAAATATAGTGCTGCGTGTTCCTGGCCACATCAGACTCATGATAACAAACAAGGTTGCATGGAGGCGAGTATCTATTGAATTGGGAATGTTCAGTAATTTGTAGAATCAGCATCGAAAATGCAGCCAGGATCTATTTCATTTGGCGTGAGTGACGGAGATAAGAGAGGAAGAGGAACGGGAGGGGGAAAAGACGGGAAGGCATGCTGATAAGAAGAGCTGAGAAAAAGTAGACTGTCCTTTTTTTCTCTTTTATAAAAACATTTGAATGGTTTTCTGGTGGAAGTTAAAATAATTATAGCTTTGCCTGTGTACGTTTTCTGATTTTTGTCCATTTTCTGACTCATTTTTAAGGTTCTTTCTGAAGAGGGGCTCCAGCTGTGCTCATCTCTCCGCACTTTTTCCACTCAGGTAAATACCAATGCAATAAATCTCTCTCTCTTGAACACACACAGTTTAAGGCTGAATACTAAATCACAATGTACTCACATAAAAATAATTTTCAAATGGTCACATTAAGCACTAGGAAAATCAATCTAATGTGAGTTATGTAAAAGTAAGAATATTTGTAAAAGCAGCAATGAAATGATTGCAGTAGAACATAAAAACAACTAAAAATCAAGAAATATATATTTTTGTGTACCATATGTTCTTGCTTCTTTTCTGGAATCTGACAAAAGATTGCATTTGAGCTGCTGACCCATCTGCATGCAGACACACACAGGCACCTGTGCCCCCACCCTCGTTACGCCTCTCATACACATACACACCCGTATCACCCATTCTGGCATGCCACGGTGTCAGGTAGCAGGAAATTAAGTCTGTCACACACTTTCACCGTCCTCTTTCCCTCTGAGTGGAGATCCAACAAACAAACGTAGCCCCAGTGTCTTCCTTCCTCTTGCCCTCCACCAACTTCTTCCACAGGTCCTCCAAGTGTAATTAAATGGCTTTTTTTGACAGCCGTTAACAACTGCAATTTGTCACTGCCGGGTCCGTGGGTGGGTATGTTTCTGCACATGTGCATGTGTGGAGGAGATCAGGGTGGTGGAGTTGACCGTTACCGCACAGGACTAATTCATAATCAGGAGGCCCAGCTCTTCAACTTGCCTCACACTTTCTGATTAATTACATCAAAAAAACCTGGGGCTAATGGAGTCCCTGTGTCTCACCCTCCACTCCCATAGTTCTTTGGCACCAAACACACTTGTAGCACACCTATGTTGCCTTCATTCAACATTTTGAGGCTGTTTATGCAAATTAGCTTGTAAGTGAGGTTTAAGAGGTTTTGTATACTTTTGTCTGTCATGAGTATTGCTATGCTGAATAAAAGAGCCTGTGTTTTTAGGTCGCTAGTGGCGTAACAGAAATAGATTGATGGCTCCCGTGACTGAGATCGAGGGATTAACCCAGCTGGATAACAGACTTAAGCAGTAGATCATGACCTGGCTGTTGCTGATGGATTACATCAAGCTACACTAAATGTTAATGTATTTCACCCTCATTTTTGGCTTTTTGTGATATTTGATTTGTGTTTGAATGAGAGCACTGTAAATCCAGTCCAGTACATCTATCAGTGGCTGTACATATTAACCCAGTGTCCCTGGATAAACCTGGACATACCATCATAAACCATCTTTCCCTCTGTTTCTGTCTTCATCTCTGTTCCAGCTAGTTGATGAGGAAAAGTCTGTGGTGATGACAGAGATGGAGAAAATGGTGGCATTATGCCAACAGCTGCAGATGGGAGCCAAGACTCCTGTACAGGGCAAGACTGCCACCTTCCAGAAGGTACTCATACTACGCTTGCGTGTCTTTATCTTTTTTTGTGTTTGTTTGTGTGTATAGTTAAATAATAAATAAACAATGACTTCTTTCTGCCCCTAGTCTGTTTTGTTTGGAAGACAAATTAGTGTGCAGAGCAGACTTACTGTTGTTTTTTTTTCTTAAAGGGATAATTGGCTTCAAAAAGCATCAAAACTACATCCCCAACAACAGACGGGCATCAATGAAGCACTATGCTCAGTGAACACACAATCGAGCACGACTTACTGCGTTACTTCATTATTGGCCACGGCATAATATTTTAGTGATCTGCGAGTAACACCATTATCGGACGCAGGGCGCTAGATTAATGAATGTCTGTGAGGAATTAATGAGCATTTTGAGCAGGGATGAGCTGCCTTAGGTCACCTTGTAATAAAGGCGAAGGTTGTAATCAAAAGGACGCGATAAAGAATAGCGTGTCCATTGCTGATTAATGAGCATCTCGTTGATGTGTATTGGCTCGCATCTCTGTCGCTCCATCCTGATGTTCACTTTATCATTCGTCTCTAATGGAAGAATGTGTTCGGGGTTATATTCTGATGTGCGTGAGTTGGCTGCTGGGTCTTAAGTGTTTTTTTTTGTGCATTTGTATCCAATGGGTATCCATGCTACCTCTTTTCAACTAGTGTATAATAATTTTATTTTTTTGCCTCTAGGTGGACTCATCCATTCAGACAACCAGAGGTATCTTGACTGTGGTTGTCTTCCTTCTACCGTCCTGCAACAAGCTCACCAGAAAGGTGATTAAACAGGACTCTTGACTTAGTGACTGGCACTTGTAGTAGCCTAGCAAGCTACATGGAAATCCACTAAAAGACAAAGAGCTCAGAGACATTTATGTAGGCCTAGAAAATCTGATTAAACTTGCAATAACAAATTGTAAGGACACTTAGGGGCAGTGGAAGTTCGCTTTAAACACAACATGAACATATACCACCTTTAGTTGATATGGTCAACTTGTAAGCAAACAGTTGCATATTTACACATCCAACAGACAAAACATCCAGCAGACAAAACATTAGCATTCATTTGGATTTGTGTTTCTGGCAAATGTTAGTCCAATATTTACGAGCCACTTAGCTCTGTTTTTGGTCTCCACCAACAAAGTCGACAGGAACTACAGAGTTTAGTAATAATTAGTTCATCAATAAGTGTGTCCACTATAAATATGAAACATTAATTATAGGAGCTTTAATTGTATTTAACAGCTAAAAGTGCCGTCATTCTATTTTTTTTTTTTTTTTTTTTTTTTGCATGTATATAAAACAGCAAAAAAACATACTTCATTTCTCATCATATCTCATTTCTTTCCATTCTTCTCCTTGCTGTGTCCATTTGCAGTACAAATCAGAGAGGAGTAGCCTGGGTTCCCCGCAGGACTGGAGAGAGAGGCAGGATGCATCCACACCTGTCAAAGAGGAGGGAGCTCTTAACAACAAGAACAGCAACGGCTTTGGTGCCAAATCTCTGGAGCAACACATGGCCGGTCTTAACCTCCTTGAGAGCAAGTAATCCAGAGAAAGGTCACCTCCTTTGTCCCCTATTCTCGCTTGGAGCAGCACATAGCCAACCTCCCCTTTCTGGAGAACATCTATTCCAGGAAGTACTTTACTCCCCTCATCCTCATGCTCCCATCAATGAGTGGGCTAGAGCAGTGTATGTGGTGAAGATGGATGCCTCGGGTCATTTAGAGTTTGTATCTGTTGTCTGGATGATGAAGTGTAAGGTTTACAGAGGAAAAAGCAGATCCAAGCTTGCTGTGCCCAGGGGAAGTTTGAACCCAGGGTAGATTTGTTACCTGAAGCACCGGTTCCACATCAGTCCACAAGATGGAGACAATCAGCCAACACTATGACTTTGCCACTTGCTGTGAGCCTCCTCATTGATTTTGAATTTATCAATTCTCTGGATATTGAGTTGATAAACTGATCAGAATCAGGGAAAGAACTTCTCTTAATGCTCAGCTTAGCCATACATCTGTCTTCACTATGTGCCTGTGTTACAAGTCAAAATTGCTTTGTGGTGTACTGTAAACGTGTTGCACATGTTCGCCAAATTTTAGGCGGGGGGGCATGCATGATGCAATCATAACCAAACCCTTGTGTTTGAGTCTTTTGTGGTCGACATGTCATAGGCTTGTAATGTTAACACTTTTTCTGTAATATTAGATAGTGGTACATTGTCTCCTGGCATTCTATTCATAAGTATTTAAAAAGTCAACCACAGCATATGATTAATGACTACTTTCCATACAGTTTGCCGCAGAATGTTAGCCATGTTAGTTACAAAATCACAATTTAATGCCAAATATGATTGTTCTCATTAATAAGCTATGATCTTCAGCTTGCTACTAGTGTGAAATATAAAGCTCTTACACCTCCAGTTTACTCACTGGATGGGCCTGGTTTCTCCAAAAAGTAAGGTGATAAAAATTCAAGTTCATCACTAAGATGCTTTTTGGGTTGTCAGGACCTTACTTTATGCTGTCCTGTTATTAAATCATATTGTGTAGTTATACAGAAATTTTTTCTTTTTAACAAAATAACTGAAACATAATTCTGAAATGGAGCCTTGAAGTGTACTTGTTATGAAGACTATCATTGTGAAGCTGCCTTATAGGCCAATATGTAAATGGTATCTATAATATGGTACTTGAAGCATACACATATATACACATATATATATACATATACATATATATATATACACACACACACACACACACACACACACACACACAGTATCCTAAGGTAATGACTTTGGTACTAGATGAGGTGTGATAATGACTAAGATGAATAACATACATTAAGCTTTAGAGATGCTCTGTACAGTGTGAGAGCAGCTAAGGATGCTGGGTATTGTAGTTGCGCTACAGATGTGAAGAAATCTTAGATCTAGTTTTGGACCATCTATTCTTTTGACAATTGAAAGGTTAATAAAAGTGACACAAACAAAATAAACAATATTTTTCTTAAATCTCTGTGGGTTATATTTATTGACATTCTAGAAAAATAATTCAAACTGAATATTAGTTGGGGATATCTAAACTACAACCAGATTTCAAGTAAATTATCATGCTTTCCTCCATTTCCTAATTTTTCAAATTAGAAAAAAACAAACAAATGAAGAACTTGAACGCAGGGTGCTTCCTGAAACAACGTGTAAGTACAGAGGCATAGTGCACAGCGTGCATTATATGCAATAGTCCCTTTGAAGTGACCTCACTCAAGTGTCACTCTCAAGGATAACGTCCTCAGTCTTTAACCCAACCTGCTGAGTGAGTCAGAATACTTTTGACGTAAATAAGGCAGGAACGTGGAGCTCAGTCATGATGGTGGAGATTGGGCAACGGCACGTTTGGAGACAACGCTCTCGAACTCCTCTCTGCTCAGAAGATTCTCCGTTATGCTCTTGCTCTCCTCAAACTTTGGCAAGATGACGGCAATGTATCCTTCAGTGGACGGCTGTTTGGATTTGACAGACAAAGCACTATTAACGCATTTGTTTTAATAAGATTAGATGACAATGATTGTGGGAGAGAGACGATAACATTCATAAATGATAACATTATGATAACATTATAAATGATATTGAACAGTGACTTTATTTTATTATATTTAAACAAAATGTTATAGAATGTATGGCCTTTAGAAGAGGGCATTCAATCATTAGAAGGACATACATATATGCCAATCGTAACCAGGTGATAACATTATTGTGTAAAAATATATATATTTACCTTTTCCAGCAGGAGAGTAGGTGTTTCTAAAATACTCTCATTGACCTCCAGAAGACGGCCCCGGATGCAGCTAAAAAAGACGACAGATTTGCGTGACTGATCATGACAGACAAGCATGTGGAATGTATGACTAGAAAAACAAAACCATTATCTCACCTGTAGATTGTGTATTCAGTTTCATCTGTGCATGTTATCCTGCACAGAGGTGCGAAATCAGTAAGGAACTGACCCCCCTATAATGGGAAAAAATTATTGAGAGGCATTAGAGGCCAGGCTGAAAAGAATGTGAAGTGGAGCTACACAAGTACACATCTATAGACCAAATTCATCTGTAGCTTTATTAGTCGTCGTGAATTTACCCGCTTAGACTTCCCAGACACTTTATTGTTCAGCCGACTGCAGCAATCACTGATCTGGTAATTGATGCTTTTGATTGCCCGCCCATTCTGAAGGATTGGGTGAGTCTCCGCTAACGTGACAACACATAGTCTGCAGAAGAAACATAAACAGAAAAGTGAGCCTTAAAAAAAAAAAAAATACCAAAAGTTAACATTATCAGTAAATCACCAGAGTGTGGCTGAAATCAAGTTTAAAACATTAGATAGATATTCATATTGGCTCAGGAAATATAACAACATAATAAACTGGATGACTAGAAAGAAAAATAGAAACTCCTATACACTGTTATATGCAATCAACTTTCCAGTAATGATGTCACCTTTTTTGTGAGGCTTATATATTTATTTATTTTTTAAGCTGTAATAAGTGTCGTTGTTTTACGTTAAATATTTATGTAAAGTTGTTCTAATATTTCTGTTAACTCAAAAGCATTATTTTAAAATCTTTATATCTTTATCGATATAATGTAATACTACCACAAAACCATGTTGATACAACACAAACGTCTCAACAATACTGAACAGTATAGTCGTATCTGTCCCATGAAGTAGCAGTTTATATCTAATAACCAGTTATTAAGATGACTATTCGTTTTGTAATCATCACCACCTAGTGTGGATTTCACTGAATACCCATCACGTGACTCGTGTTAACGTTACCTGTTTGAATGCTGCAGGATGCAGTGGTCCTCACACGGTTTCCCCTTCATATCTGAATAAAACAACCACAATACACTCAACGCATTTTAATTAAATGCATTACGCTGGGTAATCGAATCAAAATGTAACGTTAGTGCTCTATCCGCAGAGATGTTCTACTAACGTTAGCTCATTTAGCCACCGGACAGCTAACACAGCATGAGAAACAGTTCAGTGATAATATTTACCGGCTCTGAACCATCGTGTGTAATATCGGTCGATAACTGAAGGCGCCGTCGCTTCTGTGTCTTTCTGCTCCAACGAGTCCATGAAAAGTATTCACAATACAGGTTGTAGAACAAAAAGACTAAAGAGTAGATTTATAGAAATGTGTACACTTCTTTGCGTGACGGATAGCATCTGGCGTGACACCGAAGTCCGTCCTTAGAACGAATCCGACAGTTTTAAAAGGAAGAAAGGTTCCGGAGATTATTTTCGCCTCTTTGAGTTCGTGAATTTGATAAGAAAGCCCCTTGCAGGACTTTTACAATGACAATGTAAAATAAAAATGTAATTCCACAATAACAACATGATCATTTTGTGCTATTTGGGTAAAAATGTAAACGCCAGTCTGATCTCAATAGGTAGAGCTTTCCACACTCAGGGGCTCTAACCAATCTTGAGATTCTCAAAGTTTACTACTTAGTAGTAGTAGTTCAATTGTTAGAAAATTGCATTTTCGTTTTAAATAATGCATGCCTAAATGGGCTACAGTGTTAATACTGCATTTTAATTTTCAAATTTGAGTTAACATTTGAATAGTCCACTGGATAGAGGGGGGGACAACTTTGAGAATTAAATACCAAACAGCTTTTACATTTTATTTTAATACAGTCATAAAACAAAAGCCACCCAATGAATCATTTAATTGATCTGAACAGGGTTGAATTTCGATCTGCAGTCAAAACCATTAGCATGTTTGTGGGCAGTGTAGCAGAGTCATGTCCATGCTGTTGTGTAAGCTGTGTTGCTACCTGGGACACATTTTGAGAGCAATTTTCACTTTGCCCACTAGATGTCCAACTACCGCTAAAAACTGCAGTAAACTCTATAGTCAATGTGATTTGATACGCTTTCAAACTCCTCACACGACATCAAAGTTTATTGAAATGCAAGTCCTCTGCATGATGTGGGTGCATTTCCATATATTTGAACTAAAGTAATATCTCCAGCTAAACATTTTCACATTTGATTAAGATGCATTTGTTGATGTGTAAACCAGTTAAACAATATAATATAGTTGTTATATGTGATGTCATGGTGTCTCTGAACAACTGGTACATTTTTGTGCTGTGTGTCATTTTCTTATCACTTATCTCTAATGATTCTCCCAGATGTCTGATAGATATTTATATGTTGAATGTGCATCCGAGCGGGTTATGTAATGAAGAGGTCTGAGAGAGAAGGGAAGCAGTATTGAAGGGACTGAATCTGTGAAATTGCCCCTCGCTGACCCAGACCAATCACATACTGAATGCTTAGTGAACATTTTACAGGGATTGGCTTTGGTACGATGACTTCATCCTGGTCACATTATTGAGAGAAAGAGATCACAAGAGAGAGAGAGATTTGTCTGATATTTGGGGGCACAATGAGTTTTCCATGCTCACCACTACCAAGACTTGGAAAGGTTTGCCGTCAAGACCCATCGTAATGAGTTTTTCCATTACTCCTCCGCCTGTGGTCGGCCGTGGTCTGCAATTAATTCAGAGATGAAACACAAAACCATTGTGGAAACAGTGAAGACAAAGGGAGTATCTCATGGATACAATTTTGCATCAGGCATTTCCAATAAACATGGCCATCCTTAATATGAGTCAACAGCTTTAGCTATGATTTTACTTTTTCCAAACAAATCTACGACAACAAGACATACAGCTGCTGCTACTGCTGCCGCTACTAAAACAACACCTAGATGCTAAATAACAACAGTTAGGATTCATCATTAGATCTTCAGAATAGATTCTGTGAAAGTTCATGACAAAGTTTCACACGAGAGGGAAAAGGGCCCCGTATGTCCTGATAACTATGACCTCCATGGATATTTCCATTTGCAAGAGTGTATATGTGCATCTGTGTTTATCAATCTGTTCATTGCCTACATGTATCTGTCAGTCTGTGTACATTCCCAAGCCTTAACTACATTTTGTTGGAATGAAAACATTGCTCTATCTCCCCCTCTTCAAGACTTGACTTCCAGGTTCACTGGCTGGTTCTTAGACAGGCACTCTGAGTGTCTCCAGCTGCACATGCTTCTGTGTGTGTGTGTGTGTGTGTGTGTGTGTGTGTGTGTGATGCAAGCGTAGCTCCACGTCAGCTTCTAAAGCGAGCAGCCCTTCTTCTCTGGCCCGCTGTTTTGGCTTCAGCAGTCTCTCCCTCCACATTGAAGTCGTCCAGCATATTTCCGTAGCTGGTCTTCAGTGCCAGAGGAAAGCCTGATAAGGGAAGAGAGAAGCTCTGACCAAGGGGGTGACGGCACTGTATTCATACCAGACCAGAAAATTGAGGATTTCCTGGTTCGTGGCGCATAGTTAGCTGGGTTTTAAGACGAGATATTTCTGTGTTGTAATGCAGATGGAAAGAATTATTGCGTGAGGGGGATTTCTTTTTCATAAGTGGTTCATGCAGACAAGCTATCAGTAACACTTACAGATATTCATTGTTTGTAGGTGGAGAATTGCATGCAATCCAGGCTCGCCTACAGTATCTCATCATTTGATAATGTCTAGGAAATTAGACAGAGGCATGCTGCAGTTAGAGGCATGCTGCTCCTCTTTTTCCTGGAAAGCATCTCGCCTGCATTTACCATTTAACAGATTGAGACATAAGCTGTCAAAAGGCACATTTAAAACCTGTTTGAATCGCTGGTGTGTATGGCAGGTGTCAGTTAAAGAACTGTAATTTTTGGGTAATGTCTTTAAAGGGCTGTCAATTGTGATTTTGTGTCACAGAACAATAATTAGATTTGTGTCAGACTGTGATTAATGCCCCATGGTGGACCGATCAATAAATACAGTGTGGCAGTGATCTGTTTTCTCTCTTAAAAAGTTTAGATTGGGAATAATAAAGTGGTCAGGCTGCTGTCAGTGAATGTGCTGACATGCAGCAGCACAGAAACCCCAGGTAGTTCCCGTTACAGTAGGTGTCTCCCGGACCACATTTTGCCATTATGACACACACACAGACTCATAGGATGAAAAACGATGCCAGCCACACACAACCACGGCTGGTACAGTTGTTTGCATTAGCAACACGGTGCTTGACAGAGAGCATGACCAGAGCCAGTAAAGCAGACATCTGCCTCTGATAAAGGACACAAAAAGCTATCAGTATCTTAAATATTGGTGTGTGTGTGTGTCTACAGGAACTGTGTGAGTGAAAGGGATTAGGTGTCCCTGGCTGCAGAGCAGGACTCTCCTCCCAGAGCCACAATGCTCCCATATTACTGTTGGTGTTGTGCAAAACCATAATGATACAAAATGTGTGCAGGCCAAATAAGTCTCTCATTGTTCCCTTAAAAGGATAGCCCGATAGTGGTGTCAAGAGGAAGTGGTTTAAACTGGTTTGTTTCAACTTCCTGTCAGTTTGGGACACTACTTCATTTTTAACTTGGTAAAGGCAATCTGTATGGTGTTTTTTAATCATTTAATGTCCAATTTTAGTGATCACAGGTTATTTGAAAAATGAATGGTCCAATAATTGAGAGACACTGGTCTAACAGATCTGGTTACATCAATCACATATTAGTTTCTGTCGTAGTGACTCATCCATTGTTACTGCCCACCATGTCTTCTTTCATGTCACTGAAGTGCTTCAGTCTCATTCCTGATGCTAATTTGTTCATAGCTGTCATCCTCCTTGTCATTCTCCAGTGACGAATGGGGTTCAACAGGAGATCAGAGCAATGGAAAGAACATGCACACTGTAAGACGCCAAATCCACATGCACACACAAGGAATAATTTACAGGTATTAAGAGGTTACAGCTTTGGATTCTTACCGCTTTTACCTGCTTTCTTTTGCCAAAGCAGTAAAATTTAACAGGATGTTTTTATGAGACACTGAAAGGGATATATGTATATATATTAAGTCACCAACTGGGCTTCTTTAGGTTTACCAACAATTTCTAATTAGAAAGTGCCTGCACTGCTTGTGTTAATTATTTGTAAGAAGCCACGTGGCAAACATCTCCTCATGGAAAGTGAACTTTTCTCCAAGAGGAACTCTCCACGTCTTGTTTTCTTCTTGTAGCGTAGCAGCAGGCAGGATGCTCTGAGCTCTAACACAGCTGGCGGTTGAATGACAGCGGAGCCAGGTTGTTCCTTTTTATCCAAATATCCACCCTTCAACTGCTTCCTAGAAAAAAACTTCATGCCTCTGCTCTGCCTGACTGAAGCTTTCCAGATTTATATGGTTGCTTTCTTAAAAAATATTCTTTCAGGGTTTTTTCTCATTTAGATAGGTTTCAAAGCATTTCACTGAGGCGTTACAATTATCCTGTATTGTTAGACTCTGTCATGGTCACTCTATAAAGCAGCAAGTAAAAGTTTCCTTTTGCAGCATTTACGAAGGTCCTTGCACAAACCTGTAAAATGTCAACGTAAGCACACAAAAACACAACATTGCGTATCCATGCAAATGTTTTGTAGCTATTGTCACAAAACTTTCCTTGCCTAATGTTTTGTTTATGTTACCTAATATGGTAAAAAGGTATTCATGAATGTCACCGCCTCATTCCTCAGTATCTTGCGCAAGAAATGGTTTGATAAATGATAGCAGACACAGATTCAGCAGGTCACATAAGAACACTCCATTCCTTGGCAAAGATGTGGACGTTTGGAGCTTTTTTTGTAGTGTTGGGTTTTTGTTTGTTTTCCTCTGGCTCTCTGGACAGACATGGTTGTGTGTATTGGCTGAGGCTCTTGGTTCAACATTAAAGCACATATTCTCATGTGCTTTAATGTTTCTGAAGCAAACACTCAGCATTGTTGACAGTGCTCTTTGCGGGAGGTTATTTCACAGCTTTAGTGAAAATTGTCAAAAGCATTCTGAAGTTAACGTGTTGATTTTCTCTGGATAATTTTACCATTACCGTAATTTTTGCACTAGTGGGTGCATTCTCCGTCTCTCAGAAAAAGAATTCATAATTATCTTTCAGTCTGCAGCTAACATATTTGTGTCCGTCTTGGGGCTGTATTGACGCAGTAATCTAGAGTGGTTTCTTTCTAAACCTGCAGGAAGTGGTCAGTGTTAAAGATAGCATAATTTTGCACCAAAATTAAGAAAGCAACAACAGCTCATAGAGTGAGGTTTTCTGACAAGAAACTCACACTATTTATATGATTCCTAAAAACAGAGTAAAAGAGAAAAAACGACTCATATTTTATATTAGAGCTGGTCCGAAACCCCTACAAGATGATTACCAAGACATCTCCACCTTAGCACAGTTTCATGTGATGAGGGCAGAGGCATGAGGGGGGAGAACAGCAGTTTTAATTAACAAGGAGGGAAAGTACAGAATGCGCTTTTGATTGAGCAAAGCAAACATTTATCTGGATATTTTTCAGCTGCAGCATGCATACAGTGCAGAAGTGGTGAAGTCAGAGGTTTGTACAGCTGGGCCTTGGGATAGAAGCTAGGATGTGACGAGATTAAAAGAGCCTGATTAACAGAAAACAGACTGGAGGAAGAAGAATATCCCTCCATCTCTTAATTTCCTTCACTTATCCCACTCTTCCCTCCATGCCTTGATCCCATTCCTAGAGAAAGAGACATGGACGGGCATCAACTCTTCTTCCTCTTCTTGTTTTAGTTCAGGGGAAAAAAATCTAGGACCAGAGGACATTGTTCAAGTGTTTTCGTTGGTGCTTACATCCACTGAAGCATTAAACTAAATGCACATGGAGAACAAGGGACTCAACTTGGAATCCCTTTTGTCTTGAACCCAGGGTTTTCTTGTAAGACAGCATGCGCTGTGCGGGTGTCTGGTTTTGTTGAGTTTGAGCTGTAATTCTTCCGCTCTTCATCCCACTGAGTGCATTTGTTTTTTACCAGATGTGTGATGATTGGCAGGGTGAGGGAGTATTGTCTTTCTTATCTGCATTAGTATTACAGTAAATGCTTGAATGATTTCAGGGAAAAGTTGCTTTTTGCTGAATGTTCCCAGATGCATATATGGATGAACAGATCGGTCAAAGGGAGTTTATTTTGAATACATAAGTGGCCTTTGAAGAAAACATATTTCCCACAACTTTGCTTTTATTCTGATTCAAGATAAACTCTCAAACTTCACCCTTTGCTTCACCCCAGATATAACGCACATCTGAATGAAACTGTCAATTAATTACATCCACAGCAAATTCACCCAATGGAGCACAAGCTTCTGTCTTTTTTAGACTGGTTCCACGTGGTCTGGACTCCAGAGAGGGGCCTGATGTGAGGAGTGAGTAATGCTGACTGGACAGCAGTCTCTGCGTGGTGCATCAGTAAGCTACCAGATGTGTGTGTGTGTGTGTCTGCATCACTGATTGTTCCACCCAACACACACACACACACACACACACATTGCTTGACTTCTCTCCCAATCTGTTACAGGTATTTTACGAGACTTTAAAACCAGGAAACACACATATTAAATGGTCCTGCTTTTTAACTGAGATGAAAGTGCTGACCTCGTCTTAACTAGTCATATACAGTTGGCTCATGAATTAATGAAAACAAAAAAAGTTGATTTGCAGAGTTGCCAACTTTGGGGATTTACATCAACTTCCTGAAACTGATCTGAGACAACACACCTTTTTTGTGAAGTTTCATAGGCAAGTGAACACAGTAGCCATGTTTCACATCCACTGATGGTAACTGGTGATGATGAAAATGCCTCCTAACATATTGTTAAGTGATGCAAGTGTTTTTTTTCCTTCTTAGACTGTTTCATTCATTCTTAAAGGCCTGAAGAAACAACTTTTTTAGTTGTAGAACATACATGTATTTAACGTTTTCTCACTGACTAATTTTTATCGTGCTAAACTGTCTGACTCAGATGCACCAGCAAGGAGCAGAAAGCTATAGATAACAACAAATGCGGCTCTCTTTATTTAGGCCCAAGTTTATGTTTTCACATAGTTTGCTCTTTGGGGTTAGTGGCTAAAAATGTTTAGGTCAAGCTCTTAAAAACAGAAGAGGAAGTTGCTCAGGCACAAACAAGAAAGTATCAGAGGGTTTTTTTTCTGGCACAAATAAGTATTCTGCAGTGGTGATAAATGTGCACTGTTTACATTCCTCTATCGACGATGTTATCTGTTATCTTATAAAATAGCAGGTGTAAAGTCTTTTAATAAAAATGTGAAATTAGTGAGAATGTCACACTGACAGGAGCAGACATAGCTGGACAGAAGAAGTTCAACGTACATCAAAAGTTTGGCTTGTTTCCGTAAACAGTTTTTTCCTCTTAGGAATAATTTGTGAATCCCTCAGTGAGGTTTATCATTTTCCAAATGATTATTTCTTCTGCCAAATATTTCAAACTTAAAGTTGCACTTTCAATTATTCAAATAACGATGTTTAATGTGAAAGTCGGTCATGATGACAAACCCACTGCGACCTATCACCCATCTTCCAGTTCCCATTAGCTCTACGGAGCGTTTTAGTGTCTTTTAGCGCATTGTTTTGGTTTTCTGGTCTGTACATTCACGGTTTTGGTTCATTCCAGTCGCTCTGCATAATGTCAGCAGCAGCAGGCAGCTGTTTTTAATTAAAAATCTCTGATAAACCTTTGCACTACCTGCCCATCACCAAACAGTTAACAGACAAAGTTACCGAATGGCTTACATAGTGGAGCATTTAGTAGATAAAGAGCCAAATATTTCCCTCTGGACTTGGTGGAGACCAAAACATTGCTAATGCTGCTTTATATCTCCTGGATTTACTGTTTTATAAAACATTTTCCATATCAACTTTACCATGTATAAAAATGTCAAAATGGCCAAAACAAGCAAACAATGAATTCATGTTTAAGTTGGTGTCACAACCATTTAACTGTATAACATTTATTAAGAACAGAGGAAAATAGTTTGAAAGCCACTAATACTCATACACATTAATATAAGCCAACAATATCCATAGCATTCAGGTCTCCTTGTCATCATAATTAATGTGCAGAATACACATCAGAGTTCAATTGCACCATTGTCCAGTTCATTTCCATAAAGATTCGTCTTATTGGCTGAGTCAAAGTGTAAGTGGTCATGCAATTTGTGTTATCTTTAAAGTATTTCAAAGTGCTCACCTTAGAAACTATCACACTGCAATGTTTGGGATGCTTAAACACAAACTTTGTTTCACTGCCAACACTAGAAAGGTGGTGGGTTTGAGAGAAGGAAGCCTTGCCTTGCACTTGAAGGTATTCCAGCCTCTTGAACCTCGCTGCTCTCTCTAGAAGTCAGCTTCATAGTCAATGTTTCCAAGGCCGTTTTCAGGGAGAGCATAAACAGATTTACTCTTTTTCTTCCTGCTTTCTGCTCTCGTCTGCGCAGGGTTCTGACTCCCAGAAAAGGACAGGTAGGCAGAGATGCTGTTTCTAACTCCGTAGCTCACCATGTTGTCACTGCAGCTGTCTGTGCTGGCCAGCTGTCTCCTGTTAAGGGAGAAGATGAACAAACAAATGACAACATGATGTTTCAATTTTCTTGTTCACTTGTGAAAAAAAAATGAAAATAATGTACATTGTCTTCTGGATTTCGAAATCCATCCATCACAGATCTGCTTGAATATCTGTATTCAATAAGGACTAGTTAATTAATTAAATAGCCAATTTAAAGAAAATTAATTTTGATCATCGCTTTATTGTTTCAGAAATCTTTCAAGAGAAAAATGCCAAACATATCTAGAACACTTTAGACTGTTGGTAAGACAAAACAAGCAATTTTAAAAAGTCATGTTGGACTGAAATTGTAATGGTAATTTTTCACACTTATCCTTTATGTAACACGCAAAACAATTAATTGATTATTATTTGATGAATTATTTGAAAATGTTACCAGCAGATAACTCAACATAATATCTGATCTTTGCTATTTGGACTTACAGTACAAGACCAGTAATCAGATGACACCTAATACGCTACCATCTACATAATACTGTCATGCTGACAGATTAAAGCTGGTACATATCATTCCAAAGAATCTAATGTACCCGTCTATTTTCTTCCAGTCAAAGTTCCGTCGCATGACTACAGGTGGAGCTCCAGGAGATGCGTCTGACGGAGGGGTCATTCCTGACAGACAGGGGGAGGTTAACGCACAACACAGGCCATCTGCAAAGTCTGAAAAAGGCGAGGATAGAGGAAGTAAAATACTGCCCACAAGCTTACAAACAAACAGAACACATTTTGCATAATTTGCCTTTGCTACTTTCACACTCTACTGCTCAGGCAGAAACACAAACCAAATTTCATCCATATTGGCCAAGAATAAGTTTACTATTACAACAAATAATTATAACAATGTTCTTGCTAAGTACGCACCAGTAGTCATTATAGAGCATTCATATTTGTATTTCATTTCCTGTTTTGTTACCAAAAAACTCATGTCAGAGCAGGAAATACATCGAAAGTCGCTGATAAGAATGAGTTCTATGTTAAGAACATGATGAATTATTGTCAGTGCCTAAGTGCGTGTGATTGACTCTTTGTGTGTGTGTGTGTGTGTGTGTGTGTGTGTGTGTGTGTATGGCTCTACGTGTCGTGATGCTTGTATCCTTTTTTTTTTTTTAGTTTATGTTTTTTTATCTATGTGTTCTTGCATCCACCCACCACAGTAGTGGTTGATCATATCTTCAAGGCACTGGAAAGTGAGTCGAGGGGAGATGTAGTACCAGCTGTTGTCCAGTCTGAGGATACGATAATGCTTTACGATCCTGTGCTTCACTGAGAGCGAATATAGACCTGAGGGTATGACACAGAAATATTTCAATCATGACACCAAGCTACTGTTTTAGAAAACAAACACACAACAGTATCAGATCAATGCAATTTAGCCAGAACCCCAAAAACATCAATAACTATTTACTGACTCGTATTGAAAGTGTAAAAGCAGAAGTAACGTGAATGTCTATCCTTTACCGCCGAGTGCAGTTTTTTAGGCTGTTTTTGAGACGGAAATGATGGAGCAAATGGTGATGATGTGCATCAAAGATCCCCTGCCAGAAATTAGATGCATGGGCCTTGAACAATGTGGTTGCCCCAAGTCTATAATTCTGTTAATTTTAGCCAATGTGATAATATCTTAACTGTTTTAAATTACGTCAAATTCCCTAAGAATCCTCAATTCCCCTAAGAATGTGTGTTCAGGTGGAAATATCAAAGAATACCATTTTCTTGACTCATGATTTCGATAAGACAAGAACTCATCTTGGTTTGGCGTTTACTCCCCCTGCTCTTGTCTCAACATCATGCTGATCTGATCTTTCCACATGCTTACTTGTTGATTGTGAACTCTGCTGTACTCACCTCTCTCCCTGGCGCTCTCTCTCACCAGAAAGGAGCCCACTCTGTTCCCAGGTAGACAGAGCAGCTCTTCGGCCTTCTGCCTCTCGACCCCCTCAAACAGCCAACTGACCAAAGAAAAACATGCTATGAGTTGAAGATCACATCACACACGTTTTAAACCTTAGCAGTAAAATCGATATATGAAAGATTTGAAAGATATTTCAAATTCAAAGAGATCAACTAGGCTGATTTCAGAAGACTGTGTCAGTATATTTCTACTTACCCATGGTATACTTTTGCCACATGGCTGTTGGGTATGTAGTTCTCCTTTTGTGTTTGGACAGAGCGTACTCTCCACCAGTAAGCCTCCCTGACCACGAAGAAGATAAGAGGAATCAACAACTGACCTTTTTGTGTGAACACTTCTCTATACTGCAAACTCAGAGCCTCAAGTCACAAATTAGACTTTATTTCCTCATAGTTGTTTGAGATCTTCCGTTTACCAAATGTACATCTGGATGGAAAAACTGATTATTTTTTAATCAAGAATGCAAAAACACGATCGTACTGAGCGAGGAGTCTGAGCTTCTCCCCCATCCTGTAGATGGGCTCGCTGATATCAGGCGACGGGTAGTCCTGAAGCACCACCACCATGTCATCCTCCGAACCTGCCAAGCCCAATGATTATAGCGTTTACAAACACAGCCACATGCTGATGCACAGACGTCATGATTTGGAAAAGTCCAAAGACGTCTTAGACTAAACCTCTGAAATGATTGCCAAATCTTTTTTTTTTATGTAAATGGGGACCATGACATCTTACCGCTGCTCTCAAAATTGCTGAGAGCAGTGGTGAAAGATTACGCACTATGCAAAAGACTATTGTGTTATTTAAAAATTAAAAAATAAACTTGGAGAGATCTTACCTTTTAAAGAGCTGTCTGTGTTGACTTTGCCCGTTGAACTCCCACCTCGCATGATATTCCCCATCCTCCAGACGGACCAGACTCCAGCCTGAAGTCAGGGCAGAGAGACAGGTATACTGTGAATGTACTAACCAATTCCCACTCATGTAACAATCTTTATTTTTTATACCACTAAACTTCTCTTTGCTGTTGCACCACCAGGTTTTTAACTTCCTATAAGCTGACCATTTAACAATCTCAACTGACACACTCTTTGCAGAATGGGGAAGCTGAGACTACATCGGCTATCAATCAATTTTTCCATTGCGACACCTAGCTATGTGTACTGACAACTCACAGCTATTAATGATCCTGAATTCATATATTGTGAAATACTGTTCCCAAGTTGCAAAGTGCAATTCATATTACATCATTTGCATTTTGATGCATTTCAACAGATCCCGCCCCAGTGATGATACTCTTAAGTAACATCACACAGTGTTCAGTTGGCCGGTATGGAGAAATAACTGTCCCGTCAATACAGAAACTATGAGCTTATGTGCAGCAGAAGCAGTTGATGTGATGAAAGGTAGACACCTACCTGTGGAACCTATAGCTGGTCTGGTGTGATGGCATCAAGTGTGGTGAGAGAGGTGATAGTCCAAACGAGGCATGGTGGCAGCAAGGGAGTCCGGTACTAGAGAAGTGCCATGTTCATAAGAGTTAACAGCAATGACCTGTCAGAGAGTGTGGCGACAGCGCTGCATCTGACTGCAAACTCACTTCCTGTATTGAAATGAGGAAGAGGGCCAGCAAAAGTGTAGTTGAGACACACACCACAGATCATGAAATACATAACAGCCCTCTAATGGTGTTTGGAGTGACTGAAAGCAATACTATAGGCTAATGATTTTTATTCATCTACTAAACTATATGTAAAAATGTTTGGTAATGTCTGGATCAACCCAAAACTATTTTATCACTGCCCAATAATCTGTTGTTCAGAGATAATTTCTGCTGTTATAGAAAGTACAGAAATATTTGAAAATATATTAGAGCTGTAATGATTAGTCAGTTGATTATTGATTAATAATTTGAGTTATTTATACCATACCAAGCATGACCAGCTTCTCTGATGTAAAGATGTAATGCTTTTCATTGTGGTATGTGATAGTAAATTGAATATTTTTGGGTTTCGGACTGTTATCGCCTGACATTCTATGGATCAGTAAAAGTAAATCTCCAAAATCTTTTTAAATACACACATATTGTATTTCTTGCTAGAGTTGGATGAGAAGATTGATACTACTTTCATGTTTCTACATTAAATAATAAGCAACTGCCAGCAGGTTAGCTTATTTTAGAAGTAAAACTCCACAGCGAGCTCTTTCCAACAATAACAAAATCTACCTCAGCACCTCTAAAAATTTACTAATTAACACAATAAATATCGGGCTTTGGTTTTAGGATGGGTTGTATGTAAGACTATATCTTGGCTGGGACTAGTTGTTGGGTAACCAGCACAGACCACAGGAAGTTACTGGTTCCTGGAAGATAGTGACTTCTTACTGGGACTTACAACTTGAAGTTACTGTTTTCCCTTGTCTCCAGGCGTTGTGCTATGCTAAGCTAACTGGCCTCTAGCTTGAAGCTTCATATTCATATACAAACATAAGAGTGTTATCAGTCTGCTCATCTAATTCCAAAAATGGAGAACTATTCCGATGCTCAATTAATCAAAACAATAATTCGCAGATGCATCTGAAATAAAGTGTTATTTGCTGCCCCAAAGTGAATTAAAAGTACATTTTACCATATTGTCAGTGAATTATATAAGTTGAGATGTGCAAAAAGCAACAGTATTCAGGTAAACTCTCCTTCACAGCCGTAAGTGGCTGTGCTTAAGTTTTTTAAACATTTGTGTCGTCAATGGAACAAAACTGAATTCCTCTTTCTTAAAGTCCACCAGAAACAAAGAAATAATTATATTTATTGGAACTGTCGTGACATGTTTTACACAAGTTATTTTTAGTCTGTGAACTAGCCCAGAGGAAGTCCGCTTTTATCAGCTTTCATGCCCAGACACCCAGACATTTTATGTGACATGCTCCCACTGTGGTTATCTAAATGTGTCATGTCAAAGGTTAGGGATAGCATAGTGGTCATTTTCTGGTATGAAAAAGTATGTGATAAACTCTTCTTAGTGATAGCTACGAATACACTGGAAAAGAATAGTGATTGAGACAGAAACATAACAATAACATCACTCTGGTGAATCTCTCATCTTTCTATCTACAGAGGTGAAACTGGAAATGTGTTGGTCTTACCTTCAGCTGTTGTGTTTGGTGTCTGAAAGTATCCTGGAATAATAAAGTTGAAGTTCAAACTAGGCAACTTAAACCCCTTCAGTTTCAGATGTATGACCTTCTGAGACAATACATCATACTCTGTATGACATGTATATCTTTAAATGTTCATGTTCTGTGTCAGGAATCTACGGTATTTTGCATGTTGTATTATAACCGTAGATGTTTGACACACTGCTGCTGATTTCACAAAAATGTTCAGTGGGGATTTTCTTTGGTGCGACACATGTCTCAGGGTAAAAAAAGTTGTATCCAGACTTTCCTTTCCACCTTCACTTGTGACGAATGACAAACCCTTTCACTCCCTGTCTCACTCCTGCTTGCCCTGTGATTCATTATCTTTCATTCACATCTATTTAGCTTTTTTTTCCTCTTCAGCACTCTTATATTTCTTATCTCAGCTCCACAAATGTGCTTTTTTTGTATTTGAATCACAGTATTCTACCTCAGATCCCGAGTTACATAAGAATGTTCCTCTGTGCCACACTTAACTATTCTTAGGAAAACTTAGCTCATATATTTTCCATATTAAAACCTGGATCAGTCTGTTCCAGACCATTGGGCCTATATGTCCTGCCACCTTTCCTTTCTGTATGCAAGAAAACAAAAACTGAGACAGAGCAAGCGATCAGTCTCATTATGAAAGTAAACTTATCTTTGGGGATTTCAAAATAGGTAAATAGGGCAATCATATAAACCCTTTTCATATTGGCGTCACTGTAGAGTTTTAAAGTATTAGTTGTAGTGAGAAGATACTGAGCTGTCAGTTCCTTTTGTTGGCTTCCTGCTGTGTGTTTGTGAGAGAGAGTCAGTTCTGAGAGATTAATATTCCTCAGAGGAAGAACACAGGAATTGTACATCAAATTATCTTTAAACTGAACTGCAACACCTTTTCATTATAGGCTGTACCAAAGACTGTTTCTGCCAGTTGTAGAAGAAAAGCAGCTGCTGTAGCTTGGTGGGTGGTGGTTGGTGTCAGATGCCAGGGCTCTTGACTGTTGTGGCTGCAAGGGAGGAAGGAAGTCTTCCTCGTCGATGAAAATAAATACAAGGTCAATGTGTAGCTTGTGTGTGGTGACGGTGTAAAGAGCTCACAGAAAAGAATTTGCCACATTTCCTGTGGCCAGTTTTATTCATTTTTAGAACATTTTTAAAGTAGATTTGTATTTGTTGGTGGATATGTGAGAGGAAAATGTCTTCATCTTATTTTGGGAACTGTTGGTTCAGCCGCATTACAAAACAAATGAAAAACTAAACATACCGTCTCACTCAACTCTTTCTTTTTTACTGTATATTGAATTTGTAAGTGGTTTATTACCAATGCACCATATCACAAAGTTCATGATAAATATATCTAAATGACAGTGGTAGAAGAAGTAAGTGTATTATGTATTCAGATCCTCTACTTTAGTAAAAGGGTAAGTACTAAAGTTGTATAGAAGTACAGTACTTGAGTAAATGCATCAAGTTACATTTCATGGTTAAATGAAATTCAAATAAAAAGGATTTCAAAGGGAAAAAATGGGAACATGTACAAATATAACATATATACAATAGACACTGAGTAGGAAAAAGATGAATAGGTTTTTAAATGTGCAGCATTCAGGCATACAAAGCTATTACTTCACTCTGGATAATTTTCCCTCCTTGACTACACAGCTTTTTATTTTCTGTTTTTCTATTCAGGCCCTGGCTCATGTCACTGACTGAGCCAGGGCCATGTGTTTCTTTAAATGAGTCACTAGCAGACATAACACAGGTGAAACTAAACCAGTGAGGCCGTTCACACTGACCTCCAGCTCAATGGACTCTTTGTTACATAGGGATGAGAAACGTATTATCCAATTAGTTAAGGTAATTGATCGAGACTCCCTCCCATTTAAATGACCTGTATTAATAACGTTTGTTTATAATTGGATTAGACAGATGTTTATTTGGCAAATGACATGAATAACGTCTTATAGGCTACAGCTAAGAAACAGGAAGATATTAAATCATAAGTGGTCACACACCACCACCATTACAGATAAAACCATAAATTCAAATATCATCTTATAGATCCATGCCTTCTTGAGTGAATACAAAAATAAATTCGTAACAAATATTTTGGTTAATGAAATGTTTATAAAAAGCGTGCAGCAGGTGTTTGCAGATGTTACGCTGGCAGTAAAGCTGTCAAAGACTTTCCTTGCGTGTAAAATTGCGAAAGAGGTCTGCATGATTGATGTCCCAGTGCCCGTTTATAAAACATGTTGGGAGAAGTCTAATCTCCAACTCTGAAGATGATGATTTGAAAGCACTTTTTCAGGGCAATACAGTCTTTTTCTACCTCTTGTAAAGACAGATGCTCTCCGCCTGTGGCTAACGTTGGCCACAGTTGCCATTGGCTGTTGTGTGGGAGACTGGATGTGTTTGAACATTTCAAGGAGAAGTGACTTCCACGCCCTCTGTCTAAAATTATAAAATTACTGACTGTAAGGAATTCCCCTCATAATTTTTTTTTCTTGAAGTCTAAATCAGGATGGGGTCATATGCCTTTAAGGCTCTTTGGCAGGGAGTGGAAGCAAGAGAGGCGAGTGTTGTTATAATGAATCTTTCCACAGTTCTTCTTTCCCTAAAAAACAATACACATACCGCATGCTTGGACACCGATAGTTAGTCCTGATGCAGTTGTTGTGTTCTCTCACTGTAATGAGTGGTATCTAAATACAGTAGCAAGACTGACCCCACTGGACTCCAAACCACAGGATTGACAGGAACGGGGCGTGTGTTGCCATATGTGAGCATGTATGTATCTGCTGCTTTTTTAGCCACAGACTTCGAGGCAAAATACATACATATAGAACCCCAAATCCTCCAACAGTTAGCCTGTAATCATTAATGCAATGTGGTCATTCAGGCATCTGGATCATCTTATCCACCAAACCATCTGCACAAGTATCCGCCCTCCCTGCTTCTCACATCCATTAATGCATTCCTCTCAGCTTTCAAAAATATTTCTCGAGAATAATCCTCAGACGAATTTTGTCAGCAGTGTTATTTCTGCTTGCTTATTTAGAGATTTAAAATAACTATAATAACATAGCATTTTATCCACGGGCACACTTCAGCAGAATAATTTTGGTGATTGTAATTGTAACATAATTGGATGAAATTGCATTAAGAAATCGGAGCCTGCACTTGCAAACCACATCATTATAGCAGATTTTGTGAGGGGAGAGAGCACAGGGCTGTAAAGTTGTCCTCTGTTTGGTCTTTTCTGGCAGGAAAGCAAAATTAAAGTTCTTCAATCAACAACAACAACTTTTAGACCTGAAAACCTTTCCAGACCTGAAACATTCATTCCAGTCTGCTGCAATAATGAGGCCTGACTTAATGGCTTTTTTTCTGCTGTGTATTGGAAAATATTACTCAGAAGAATTACATCACTGACATTACTGTGAACCACGAACGCCATTAAAAGAATCCAGGACTGGGCCATGTGATGGCACTTAGTTAAGTGAAGGTACTTAGGAGAACTGTGGCTGGACTATCATTGCAAAATAACTAACATGTGATGCCACTATTCCTTCTCATTCAAATACTGGTCTCAAATCAAACAATCAAACCCATTTTTGTTGCTATTTATGGTCAACCTTTTTTCAGCAATAGCCATTTAATGTATTTAAAGTCTGTAATTAACTCACTATATAGTAGTTTTCATTGTTTGTGGCGGAGATTGTCATTGCTACTCTGGATTTAAATTGTCTTTACATGCATGAGGGATTCACCGGAAGCAATGCAGCATGTAATCCAGTGTTACTGTTTTTAGTTTTTTCACTCTAACAAAGCCATATCAGAGTTTGCAAACCCAACATTTGCTGTTTCACATTAAAAGCATTCAACTAGCAAAACAGGTGTGGCTTTTATTGTGAAGCAGTCACAGAAAACCCAATGTATTTATCACCGCAGTTAGCGCTAAAGCTAATAACACTACTAACTATTAATACAATATGAGTTTGTTTGGCTGCACTGCAAACAGATACACCAGCTGCTCTTCTCTTGTATTTTTTGACACGTTTGCTCAGGCAGTGGTTGCTTTAGTAACAAACTGCACTTTCTGCTACCACAGTAACTATGGCTGCTAAAAAAAATCAACCAGGAATGAAATTATTACAACATTAAGGACAGACAGTAACAGATTTTTGTGTCAATACAACAGTGACGTGCGGTGAGGTTCGTGGCTGGTGAGGCACTGACACTACAAGCTTCAATCACCATTCAATTGGCAGCTTGCACATTGACTACTGGTTGTTTTTCATATCAGCATTATTTACACACACATAGGTAAGGTACATATTTGATTCCACCGGGAACGTTTCAGAAGCGGAGCGCTCGCGGGCACCACCCGCGAAAATCGTGAGATTCCGCGATAATCTGCGTAACAACCCCGGATGTATAAAGAGAACAACAAACACATAAAAGGTTACTTTACCTGTCCGACGTTGAATTGCTGTTGATTTGTTCATATTTCCTTGTTTTTTGAGACATTTTTAAGCTTGGAGATATAAACTTACATTTTTGTGGTCAAAGCAAAATATAAGAAGGAGAAGAGAAGTGTAGAAGAAGAGCAACGACAGAACAAGCATAAACCCGACCCGTGGGCTCTCGCTCGCCCTCTTCTTTGAGGCAGAGTAGTGTTTGCCCATCTGTGCTTTTTCACTGCGTTTTCTTTTTCACTGCGGTTTCTGGTAATGTATTTCACACACGTGAAATACATTACCTATTCTATGTAAAGAAAGGACATATAATAAAAGTGTCTACAAATATTACAGTGGTGACAAAATAATGAGAAAGCAAAAGACACGCGCTCAACCCAGTTAGTAAGGGATTGCGCAATCTGAGGTGAGGCACAGCTCGTCGCTGCCTCACCTCACTGTCTCCTCTGTTTGAACAGGACATGCGCTAATTCAGCGATTTTGATTATGAAAATGCTTGAAATGATTAGAATGATACAGAATTTACATTTATACCACAGATCAGTAGAGAAATATTAATATTTATTTTATATTAGCATTATTTGTTTTTTACTTGTCATGATGACAGGTGAAGCTCTGCCTCACCTGTCTCCCTTGACTGCACGTCCCTGGCTATTCCAGAGATTTAGTTGTGAGCTTCCATAAATTGGGGGATTGCAAGTAACACATTTAAAGAAGAATGGACAATATTGATACAGTAGATGCCGAAATATAATTCAGCCTTGAGTATGGACTCCAGCTCCAAAATCACCGCGGATCCTACATTTCCCATAAAGCAACTCAACAGCATATTTTATAAGACTCTCTGTACCTGATGGCTTTGTCAGCATTACTTTCTCAGAAGAAAGCTCCCCTCAGAGCCACGGGAGACATTATACAACTGTTTTCACTGGCTGAGTAGGACTCCCCATGACGAGTAAACTGACTTTGATGTGTCAAATCTCTGGAGAGCCCCTTCAATTCTCAAAGTCAGTAAGGTTACCTCAGGTTATTCCAGGACAGATTTGACATCATGCATCTATTAGTGGAGGAGGAGCAGACTTGCACTAATTGTGCCATTAAACAAACAAGTCTCTCTGCAGTGAAATCCCCAAAGGTGTGCTCTGCAAAGAGGGAAAGTGTTCCTAATGTCAGAGCATTCTTCAAGCTCTGTTATCAGTGATTTCATGTGGGCCACCTGTGTATTATGGAAGCCCCGCCCTCCACCTCCACAAGCACGCTTAAACGCACACACATCAAGGATAATGCCAGCCTTCACATACAGGGCAGGGTAACTACCGGTTACCTTGCCAGCCAGCCCAGCAAAGCCCATAATGAGAGTCTGCGTCGGTGGACGCAGTCGATCTCTCTTCAGCGATCCAGATGGGAGTTTACCGTTTATCGCTGCGTCATCATCTATTACCTAGTCATTATACGCCAGCAAGCTATTTTCATGATGCATGTTTTCACTGTGCACCTGTGAAAGTACATCCATCCCTCTACAAACATATAGGCATACTGCTGTTTTTAAGATCCCAAAAAAGCCCCAGAGCCAGATCTTAAAAAGACTTTAATGCTGTTGTCGGCTTTGGTGTAAGCATGTGTTTGCTCTCTGGAAACATGTAACGTTAATGAGTGACATTACGTGTAACTGGTGGAACGTAATAATTCACAGTCCTGAGCAGATAATGTCATGTAGAGTCAGGTTAACTGATTTAACAAGTTATATTATATAAGTTACATCATCAGTTAGTTTACAAATAATAAACAAATAATATTTTACTCATTGATCTCAGTACAAGTAAAGATGTGACACAAAGACACTAAAGTATTTCACCAGCTGGGCCCTGACTAGCTGATGATGATGTATCACTTCAGGAAAAGTAAATCCAAGCAACTGTTGCATAATAAATGAAACATATTTTTCCACTTGCTGGTGTTTGAAATCTTTCAGCTCCTGCTGGCAGTCCAGGCAGGTCTTTTGCTTTATTACTTTCTGAGAAACAACCCACAACGGAACCGTGAAAATGAATTGCTGGTAGTTCTTAACTGTAACCATGATTATCTAAGGTTGCTGGCTAGAATATATAGATCCTGTCATGGATGCAGACTTTCTGTAGAGGAAAGCTCAATGTCACACATATTGGTGTGTTTGATGTGAGACAGAACAGGTTGAAATTCAGACTGTGATCTCGACCATGCAGCTGGCAACACAGAAAGGTTCTTTCTATGTGAAATAAATGTCCTATTTTAGAGTTTGAAGGCACAACTCTTAATATAAAGCATATTTCCTGTTTTCTTTACAGTGACATAATTTTTCGAATATGAGTATCAAGGCCCCCTCTTACAAAATAAATAAAACCCGTCCTTGTTCAATTTAACACCCAAGGCTTTTGCTGCTACAGCCTTACCTGGTCTGGTAGGAACAGCTGGTAGCAGCTAATGTTAGCAAATGTTAACAAACTTTAGATTAGCACCTTCTGCAATCCTGTTATTGTCTCTTGTGACCAAAGTAGCTTTTGTTTAGCAAAAGCTTTAACTATCCTTTGAGTTGACCTTATAGTTGGTGTCTGAATATCTGAATATCAAATAATCAGTTATCTTTCACAACATAGATACGATTTTTTAATACAGCTGTAATGAAAATGTATTTGACCAAAATGTGAACTATTTTGTATGGAGGCTCATAATGCATCTTTAATGTGCAAGAAAAAACAACGATTTTAAGTTAAAAAGAAGAGTGGCCTTGTGAAAGTGCAATGATGTTATTCTCTGCATGACCTTTGACTTTCAACTCTGAAGCAAACACTTTAGAAAACTTCAAATGACCAAAAATTGCATAGTTGTACATTTAATCTATTCACCTAAAACTGAAGTTCAACAGATTTTTATAGTTTATTATTATTATAAGTAGTAGTAGTAATAGTAGTAGTAGTAGTAGTTTCATTGTTATTATTTTTAAGATTTAATGAATGATGATGAGCATATTCCATTTCTGTACTCCTGTGAGGGAGCTTCCCAGTGTTCATTCCACTAATGTAACCACCTCTGAATATGTGTAACGTGATTCCTGTCATTTCCCTCGTTCCTGACATTCCTGTCTGATGTTTTTAACTTTGGAATTCACCTTGTCATCTGTGTTTGGTATCCAGCCTGAATTGACCACTGCTCACTCAACTTCCTTCATCAAAGTCAAGGATAATTCACTCAAGTACTTTATTTAGTCTCCAAGATGATAAATCAAGAACAAATTCAAACTTTGATCCCAGTGTGTAATTTGCCATCAAAGGTCAAAGGATCGAGACTGGGGCTATCTGGAATAATTGCTGACAGCTTTGTAGTCTTCTTATTTATACATTTCTATAAAGATGGAGCAAGACACAAAAGGACGCCCTGTCATACAGTCTCACTTTCAACTGGTCCCTGCAGATTTGAAGTTGCGATTATTTAAACCAGACGGACATTTAAAGTGCGCTTTTTTGCTGTAGCGGGTTCTCCAGTGATGTGCTCAACTCTAAATCTCGTTTATGGCTTGACTTCACTTTGAGAAAATCCGTTCAGCCACGATGGCTCCAAGATTCCCTTTAACCATTTGAATTTCTCAACAGATGGAGCAGATAAGGCATCCTGGACTCTCACACACATTATATTTTTTTTTCTCTTCTACTTTTCCTCGTGATACTGATGGTGCACGTTATTCTTCCAGCCTTTCAAATTTTGATATTTCAAACCATCAACTTGATCGTATCAGAATGAAGGTAAATACCTGCAAAAGTGCCAATGAGTGATTCCATGAATGCTGAGGGGATTAGTTGCTGAAGAAATAGATCTGGCATTAAAGCCTAAGAATGCCTCAAATCATTTAGCCCTGTCAGTCATTTGGATATGCACAGGATCCAGAGGGATTGTGGCAAACAGCTGCTGAAAAGCCTCAGCAGAGACCTGATCTCTGTGCTGTGTACCCATCTGCATATCAGATAGCATCTTGTGCTTATTCTTGGCTGCAAATGGAAGCTTTTCAAAATGACACATCCTGAGGCAGGGCCTTTAGAGATAGCAGGTCAACCAGGGTAAACACCCTAAGACAAGGCATTCCTACAGTGTGCTGGGCTCATGCAATCAAGAAATGCCAGAACCTCAACAAATCAGCCATTTTTAACCAAGACATATTCGAAAACAGTCATATGATTGTATTTTTGAAAAAGTCAATGTCTCCACAAAGGAACTGTGTTTGGTTTGAATTACAGCCAAAGCCATACTGAGCTGAAACGTACACGCCTCACTGGGCTGGTTATTGTTGACCCACACACAGACGCACTAAAAGACAGCTTAAGTTTAAAGTCATGCTCTTTAGAGCAGTTGGGATCCCGCAGCATCCTAAGTCCCTCGCTTTGTCTACATGTCACCTCTCGCCTGCCAATGCTAAACAAAGCAGCACAAAAGCTCGATCCAGTCACAGTGTGTTAGAGGCTCAACAAGAAGCTCCACTAAATTGTGAGTTGTGAGCCACAACCTTTGCACAAGTGTGTGTTCAAAGCACATAATATTCATACATACATAGGCACTGGCATCCCTTCTGACATTATCACACACACACACACACACACACACACACACACACACACACACACACACACACACACACACACACACACACACACACACACACACACACTGTATTAATGTATAATGCTTGGCTGGCACAGTACCAGCATGTGCAATACACTCACATGAGGCATGCCTGAGCCTGAGCCTGGACTTAAATCACAGACAAGGCTGATGTGAGGTGAGGAATTTCAGCTCAAGTTACCTCGACACCAAAGCTGTATTCACACAGATGTTGATGTTTTGATATCATGAAAACCAGAGAACCACTGACATATTCTTTAATTCCTTAATTCTTGGATTAAACTCCATCCTGTTGGCAAACCATGTATCTAGCTTGTATAAGTCCTTTGTCGGCTGGTGTTAGTTTCTGAATTCTTTATTCTCTTTGTTAGGTTTCATGATCACAAAAAAATGACCAAAGTTTCATACCAAATTCTACCTCAGTGATAATGTGTGGACAAATGTCCTAAAATTGTGATCCAAGCCAAACCAGCCAGAACTAGAACAATAAAGGTTGCATCCTTGAACTTTTTATTTCCGTTTTGTCAGACTAACACTGTCCTGATTGATCTGTTGTTGGCTAGGTGTGTAGCTGCAGACAGAAGATATATAAAAGCAGGTCTTTGAAAGGAAAAGGAAATGTCAGACAAAAATGTTTCACCAAAGCAATGAATCCTGCCTCGCTGGGTCAGCCAGTGGAAATCAGCTGCTAGGAGAGAATAATGATAGACATTATAGCCTATTACACAGAGTCGACAGCATTGTAATAAAGTAAAGTAAAAGTTGTTTTTGGCAGGGTCGTGACTTACTAAATATTTGCAGGACGTGTCAGAATTTTCCACTTAACAACAAACACAGTCATGAATGGAAACGGTGGAGAATCATCTACAGTTGTGCAATATGTCAAAGGACGAATGCATCAATTATATATATGTATTCTCCTAACCTTACTCATATAAAAGATGCTGAGAGCCTTTCATGTAATAAATCAACTGTTTAAATAGCTGACTGAGTGGCATCATTTTAAGCTTATCTTTGTTTGTCCTGTTAGCCTGTGCCAACAATTTTATGGGTACATATATTTATTTTATGGGTATCTTTATCTTTAATTAATACAGTACTAGATGGTAAACTGTGTTAACAAATATCTACAGCAAGCTGCATGAGGAATCGCTCACTATTAGACGGCTTTAAGTTCATGTAGGTTTCTCATATCTGTGAAGCCCAGCAGATGTTTTCCTCAGTCCATGAGTCTCAGACCACAGCTATATAAAGACAGTATAATTACTGGACTGGTCTGAGCACAGTCTGCCATGCCCTTTCTCTGTCAGTCACACACACACACACACACACACACACACACACACACACACACACACACACACACAAACAAGCCACTCATATTTTAAGCACGTAGGCCTACATATGGCTCACAGAGTTCAATCAAGTTTGAGATTTTGGGAAACATGCAACAACACTTTCTTGCTGAGAGTTAGATAAGAAGGTTGCAATGCTCATGTCTGTACTGTATAGCTGAACGTACTGTCTGGACATGTCGGTGAAGAAACTAGCCTGGCTCTGTTCGAGGTAACAAAAGGCCTTGTTTGCCACCAGGGCAACTCTCTTCTAACTGTCAGCAAGAATATGAATAAGTGCATTTCCCAAAATTACAAACTATTCCTACTTATAATGTCTTTATTACAATTACATTTTTCAGTTTTTTTTGTTTTAGTTATTCTTGCTAATTTGGGAAATATTCAAATCATTTCAACGCATTGCATTAAATCAACTTTCAAACTTCCATTTACCGGTAAATATAATCAGTATGTTTTTGTAGCAAGACTGATTGTTCTAATCTTGAACTATTTCAAGCTGAGAAAACTCACTCTGCTGTTTTAAAAATTTAACAGTCTAATTTGAGGCCACTAGCTGCAGAGGAAAAGCTGCAGAGAGTTTTCCCACACTAGTGGTGTGCTGCGAAGGAACTTTTTTTATGTGTCACCTCAGCAGTTTTTGGTCGCCTCAAGGTGTTGTAAATTCATTCTCCCATTCTAAGGAGGATTACCGACCACACTTGACTTTGAAGCTCGAAAGATTTCCAAAACAAGGTTTGACTTCAAGGCTTCTCTGTGAGTTGAGGGGATTTTAATGAGGGGATTTTGACTGCAGTCATAGATGATCAGCTCCTGTAATCAGGCCATCTATCACACTTTTGTGCCTATAGTGCTTTACCGGCTCCTTTACCCTCACAGATATACTGCACAGAGCCTCAGGGGGGTTAATTCTACCTCACATACAGGAATGTGATGCATCCAAAGAGTCTAGCGGTGCACATACTAACATAGGGTGACACAGTGTTTCAATGATTATTGCTGTTGATCTCAGGTTCGATTCCATTTGATTATGGAGATTGCATGTTTCTACCCAGACAGTTTAGGCAAATCAAGTGGAGACTTTCAGCTCACCATTGACAAGAATGAATGAGTGACAGAAACATGTCTACAGTGTTTGCAGCTCTCCACCCAATAAATGCAGGGATATCCTAAAGGCCTAAAGAGGATGAAAAGAATAGAGTGCTGCAGGAATGAGTCCTAAAACCCGGAAATGAGTTAGCATTTTTGCACATCCGGTTCCCTCATCTTAAAGTCAATGGGCCTTTTGAATGTGTTTTTGGTTCAATGCCCTAAATCATGTCTGTGGTTTACACAAGCTTAAGAGATTTAAGTTTTGTTCTACAATATAAAATACGTCAGTAAATACAAGTCATAAAAAGGCAGTTGCTAACAAGTGGCTAAATGAGACACAGCCTCGTTGTGTATTCTCGCACTTATACGACTGTGGTGTAGTTTGTTTAGCAAAATGTTAGCTTTTTACCGCTGCCGATTGCATTCACGCTTCAAAAATCATGAAAATTCTGTTTATTTGGAAGGATTATCTTGCTGAACAAAACATATAAGTATAATAAACTTGTATTTTCCACAGAGCTTCTTTTCTGCAATATTCAAAAATCCAATGGCTTTTTGTCAAGGGAACCAGTGCGATGCTAACTTCCGGGGTTGGCCTACAGAAATAGGTTACGTCATTCCTGCAGCACTGTATAGTTCGACAGTTCTGATAATACAGTTATTTGATTTCTTGTCGAGAGTAAGATGATCAAAAGGCAACCCTAAATATGAAGCTACAACCAGCAGCCTGTGAGCTTAGCTTAGCTTAGCATAAAGACTGGTTCTTAGGGAAAACAGCTAGTACGACATATCATGTTAATTGCAGTACTATAGCTAGTTTCGTGACCTTTCGACCAAGCCAGGCTAGCTATTTCCCCTTTCCAGTCTTTATGCTAAGCTAAGCTAATCACCTGCTAGGTTTAGCTTCATATTTTGCAGACAGACAAGAGTGGTATCAGTCTTTTCATTTTACTTTTGGTAAAAAAGCAAATAAATGTTTTTCCCAAAATGTCCAACTCTTGCTTTAAGACAATAAATGAGCTCTTTGTTTCTACTCTCACTCCCTGTTAAACCTTTCCCTTAAACAACCTTCACCTTTAAACTTCGACTGAATCATTAAAGACTTGGAATTCATGTCAGCTGACAAACTGAGCTCTATATCCATTTCATGTGAGAACAAAGCAGTAGTCGCCTCAGGCCTGGCTTTCATTATGACATATTTTTGCCAAATGCACCACAACAGAGACATGAATAACACAGACAAGTTGGCACGCAGTGGTGCTTTGATTGACGTCACCTAATGATGCATATAGGTCCACGTGAAGCCCCGCAGTTAACACTAACTACTATCGTATCAGACCAGAAAATGGAGGACAGATGCTGACATGAGTGTGAATAATACCACCTGTGGTTTGAACATTTTCTTTCCTGTCTCTGTATTGTTTCAGTGGAGGATGACAATTTCCTTTAGTGTGTGACAGACAGTTTGAAACAGACAAGTAGAGAGATGTTATAGGATTAAAGAAAGATGGAAAGAGATTTTTGATTGCACTTGTAAACAACAAATTTTACTAATTTTAGCTATTTTTTATGTTTATGGAAAGGGAAATCACATAGGGTTAATTCATTCCTTAGACAACACAGAATAGGATAAAATGTGAAAACTGGTGGCGTCTCAAGAAGACTTCAGACTTCTACATTTAGTCCGAGAGGGTTTAGTGTGCATGAACAGGAAATTATTAAAAACATTACAATGCTGTAGGAATAATAATAATAATAATTAAAAAAGAGAATCAGAATCAGAATCAGAATCAGAACCATTTATTGCCAAGAAAGTTTTCACCTACAAGGAATTTGTCATGGCTGAATCACTCTCTATAAAATCAAATACAGAGAATGGTACTAAAAATGTTACAAATATACCAGCAAACTGAACTGAACTGGTGGATGGAAATGGATTGAAGTGGGAGAAAGATAGAGAGCAATAGACAGAGATGGAAAAATAAGAGAGAAGAGAGAAATTGAGCGTGAGAGAACGAGAGCACCAGAGACAGAGAGAGTGGGTACATTGTGCTGTGTAGTCGGATCAGGTCGTCTCGGTCAGAGCAGAGAGAGAAGCGCTGCTCAGATCAGCTCAGAGGCTGACAGCTCCCTGACAAGGGATTTAGAGGACTGTCTGTAAATAATAGGGGTTCAGACCTGGGGCACCTTGCTCCTTGACAAAGTGCTAATTTGTCATCTCTCTCTCTCTCTCTCTCTCTCTCTCTCTCTCTCTCTCTCTCTCTCTCTCTCGCCAACGATGCCTAAAATTCTCACAGGGTTTAGATAATTTTCGGTGTCATTTGCATCAGCAGACCACTGACTCGTGACTCAAGAGGTTCAGCATTACTGAAATAAAAGACATTTTCCATATGTTTTAACAGCAGGGTAAAGTGGAATTCTTATGACAATCATCTGCGTCATGTCAAAGAGAAACATTCAAATTTCCAGGAAAAAGAAAGGAAAGCAAAGTAGCAGACTTTGAGATAGATGACATCATGGATTCAAACTGAACATCTGCAGACCAGATGCAGACCCAGCCTTAAAATAGGTACTGTTGGTAGGAAGTAGGCCACCTGCGGGGTGTATTTATTTGCTTTGTGTAAATAATTTGTGTGCAGTTCACATAATTCATGTTATGGCTACAGCTGAGTGGCCTTAAGATACATATGGATGAGCTCAGATGAGATGAGATGCTAATGAAACGTTAGTGACACTTTGGGGCTTGATTTGAGTGAGACATTTACTAATCATCAATATGTAGATTGCAATCCAGTGCAATAAATACAATAAAGTACACAAAGATTTTAAAAAGTGGCATCTTTGGCTCAGATTTTACAGGTGTATCATGCATGGGGGGGGGCATCTAAACCAAATACATACATGTGCAAGACAATCAAGCCCACTGTGACAATGTGAGCTAAATGTTGAGATGTGCAGTCCAGTGTACACATTGAATTTGTTTGTCATTCCCATATATTCTGCACATTTTAAGACTTTTTGTGGAGGGAAATATGTAATTAAGCACTATAAAGTTTTTTAAATAATTTTTAATGTGTTTTTGCACTGAATGAAGAACTGTGGATTTTGGCACCCATCATTTTGCTTAATCGGGATCTCTCACGGCCAACATGGGGAGAAGAAATTAAAGCAATTTATAACTCTGCCATGTGAGTAACACGTGGGGACCTCTGCCTAGCCCTGAGTGTCATTAGGTTTCCAGACACGCCTTTTAACCACCGGGGCTGCCAGTGCTGAGGAGGAGGATCGGGTGAAGGTGGAGCGGAGGGAAAAGGAAGAAACCGTCCCCCTGTCAGAAGTATGCGGGGCTCGTCCTCTCAGACCTTACGTCAGCCCGGACGGTTTAACAAAGCTGTCAGCCCCGGTGCGAACGCAGACGGAGGTGCACGGAGCTGACAGCAACGGGACGAGGAGGATGTAGCTCACCTGCGGAGAGCGGCGTGTCGTGCGTTTAAGACGGGACTAATTCAGGAGTCAATGCATTTTCAGTTCATCACCAGTGATGAGTTGGCTCCTGGTGTGGATTCTAACTGCTGCCGGGATTCAACAGGTGGGATGGAGGATATATTTTTTTTGTTGTTGTACATTTTTAACGAGAAATCTGCATACTGAGCTCTCATCCGGGATGCGGAGGAGTTGTGAGGTTAACATTATTCTGAAAATGTGCATCTCTGTATTGTCCATTTATAGCCCAGAGTCAGTGTTCTGATTCAGGCTACACCATAAGAAGCTTTAAACTTCCCATACTGACATATAGTGTGTTTGTAGTACTTCACAGTAAGTTGTATTTGACTTTTAACAGTTTAATTTGAAAGCTTTTGCTACAAAGAATTTAAAGTATTTGTTTAATCCATATAAGGACTTTTGTGGTGGCATACTCAGTGGTAAGTTTATGGGAACCGTGTTGTTTGAGAAAAGTAAGTAAGCTTGATTGAATTTGCTAACCAAACTGAACCCATAATTCTCTTTACATGTTTCTGAAGAGACGTCGTTTTGTCATCTTCATCCCGGAGTTAAACTTGAGAAGCTGGCAGTGGCCACGGCTTCACTTCCCCTCGTTTGTTTTATTTTAGCGCCACCTCGTGGTTATATTGGAAACAACTTTTTTTTAACGGTTTAATTTATTTTTTTCCACAGTCCGCTATTATCTTTATCTATCAGTCTGTGGTTCAGATTTTAAATACTGTATACTGGAAAAAAAAAAAATAAAAACTGTGATTTATTACAAAAAATGCCGTTTTCCCTGTTTTGCCAGTTTTAAAGCCATTTAGCAAATGAAAGTAATTTATTTAGTAGTTTGTTTTACTTTATTTAAAAATTAGGCCATCATAATACATTATTTCATATGGGATATTATTGTTATCCTTTCAGCTGATAATGAAACGTAATTTATTAACCTAATAATGCATTGTTTTCCACATTTTTCTTACCAGCATTGTTTAACATGTTTGAAACAGTTTAAAGTTTCCTCCTTTAAATGTCACAAAATTTGTTGAGGGGGATTTTATGAAAACAATACCCCAGTGATAGTTTTTCTGTTTCCCCCTGGCCTTTTTGGAAAAAAAGTCTCCTTTTTCAAATGTTTTCCCACTTCACTGAGAAAGGGTTCGTCCATGCCTGGTGCACAGGTCAATGGTCATCTGGTCTGACAGGAGGAAACAGATCAAATCAGCTGAGGAAGGAGGATCATCAGTCCTTTTCACTTTTCAGAAAAGAAAAGACCTCTATCATTAACTGGCCATCACCAAAATATGGCAGCTATTGTAGAAAAACATTCAAAGAGATGATGATATTGAAGGGTTGTGTTACACCCAATTATTTACACCCTTTCCCCGACAGAGATTAAACACTTTAAAAATAAAATCATGCAGAATTTAGTCAGAAAAGATAACGATTTCATGTTGATGATTACATTAGGCTTACCCTATGTTTTCATAATTATCTTATGAAACTTCCACTCCATCTTTGTTAGCGTGATGGACAGCTTTTGAGCTGACTTTGTACCCCCCCCCCCTTCTCTGATAATTAGCCTGATAACTGTGGGCTGAATTAACTCTTCTGAAGAATGACTTAGTGGCCCGGCCCTGATTATAACTCATTCATCTGCATTAGCTTTCAGCACTGTGCACAGCAGTTATTGATATGACCATTATTCCATTGAAATGAAGATTAAGCTTGTTTCCTCACAAGGGGGTTCAATGTTTCTTAATAATTAAAGCTGTCATTTTATTATTACTTCATGTGAGTTAAGTGACAATTGACATACTCTGAATTTTTGCCAAAAAAGTTCCATATTAGTGTTAAGGATGTATAGTTTGGTCAACTTTTCTTTGTGTCTCTCTCAGTGAACGATGACCCAGAGACAATCTTCTGACATTCTTTTCAAGCACTCTGTGTTCTCAAAACAAGCAGAATTGAATTTGACCTCTCAAAAGGGACATGTTCTCATAAAAACAGATTTTGAATTTAAAAAAAGACTTGTGCATCCACTGTCCAAAACTAACTTCCAATTGTCAGGCTGTTAATGTGGCTCATGTGGCCTGTTTCAGTGAGAACATCTGCTTTTAAGAACCGCAGAGCTGTTTACTGTGTGATCTTGGCTTCACAGAGCAGCTTGTAAGAGTCAAAACTGGGGGGGGGGTGATTAAGTTTCATTGGCAGGATTTTTAACAGCTCAGCACAGTTGCAAATTTTAAATATGATTATGAAACACTTCCAGAGTGTTAAGTACAAACAATACTTTACTATGTCACTGCTTTAATGAGATTATCTCCACTGGGTTTTTCATTAATTTTTGTAGGCTTAATTGATTTATTGCTCAGCATGTTAGCAGGCCGCCATGTGATTCACCCGTGTAGGCAGTGAAACAGAAGTGTTAGTTAGGGCAGGATATGAAATAATTCAGGATTAAGGATATTAAGAATATTGCCTCACCACATGAACTTTTTTTGTAATAAAAGATGACATTTTGATTTTGCACAGACAGAGAAAGAGTAGCTGCTGTTTTACTTTGTGTGACCAAAGATAATACTGTATTTGAGGGTTCATTCATGATGTTGCATTCATTTGTTATGAGAAGCCAATGGTCATATTGTGAACAAAAACATAATATTTTTGTGAAATTGACTGGTTAAACTGCATTCATTTTAAGAAAGTTGCTATCTTTTAGGCTTAATTTAACCACTTTCCTCTCTCCAGGCCTACTCCCAGAACTCCACTGCCATGCCGCCTGCGACAGCCTTCACATCCCCAGCTGCGGACCTGTACAACCGCACACAGTACTGCAAGTGGCCCTGCGATTGCCCCAAGGTCCCCCCTACCTGTCCGCCGGGCGTGAGCCTCCTCATGGACGGCTGTGACTGCTGCAAGACCTGCGCCCGTCAGGTTGGCGAGGTGTGCAACGAGGCAGACACATGCGACTACCACAAGGGACTGTACTGTGACTACAGCTCGGACAAGCCTAGGTACGAAAAAGGAGTGTGTGCATGTAAGTGTCATTCACCGAAACCGACAAAACAAACAACAGATTTTACACAGCAGGTTTTAGTTTATTTATCTGATGTATTTTAGGCTCACTGTGTACACCATAGCATAGATTGCTAGTAACAAGATTGAAGGATATTTGTTGTAGAGCAGGTGTTTGCTGCCATATCAATGCCGGTTGTCCTAGCAACAACACAGATGTCACTTGACCAGAATACTGATGCAGTTTAAGGTTGTCTGCTGCATACAGGCTGCAGCATACAAGCCATTTGTTCACCTTTTCTGGTTTTGGTTTTCAGTTTCAGTAGTTCATATATTCATATTTCTCTGCAGAGCTCTGTTTGCTGCTGTCGATGGGATATCCTGCTGAGTGAAATCACTTCAATACAATGACAGTTGCATGTCCACAAATGTGAAGTGGTTTGTATTACAAACCGCAGTGGAAGTGACTTGTTGACATCATAATCCTGCATTCTATATGTTTGGGAATGTTTACACATGGGAAATGATATCCAACTCACTGACATGCAAAACATTATTAGTATCATATTATTCTTAATAAGTATTACTTGCACCAGAGTTAGTGCTAAATGTAATTTAGCCATTTGATTTTTCACACTAAAATAGAGAATGTTGAGTGCATTACAATATAGTCACTTTGAAAATTAATTTTACAATTTACCATTTGATTATTTACAGCATTGCTATTGTGTGATATCAGTCTGCAACAGAAAGTGTAAAACCACAAAGTAATTTATCTTATAAATTAATTTGGATCGTGAATGCTATGACATTAATATAGCTTCCAAGGCTTTGTAACATGCATTGCATCTCCGTATAATATGTGACTGCTTGTCATTTCTCACTGCCAGATATGGTGGGAACAGGCTGCGAGCATGATGGCGTGATCTACCGTAACGGGCAGAGCTTCAAGCCCAGCTGTAAATACCAGTGTGTGTGTGTGAACGGTGCCATCGGCTGTGTGGCGCTGTGCACAGAGTCCCAGCCTCCGAGGGTGTGGTGCCAAACCCCACGTCGGGTCAAAGTCAGGGGACAATGCTGTGAGCAATGGATCTGTGATGAACCCAAAAGAGGGCGCAAGACGGCGCCACGACATGCAGTAGAGGGTAGGACACCTCGGATATATGTACACACAAAGGGGGGTACCCTTTTACTTGGTGAAGTTAAGCTTTATCTTGCAAACTCAATTTTATTTTAAATTCCCATTAGCTCTGCCAAATCCCCTAATTCTTTCCAGCCCACTGAAATGCATCACAGTTCACAGTTGAGCTAAATCAAAGGGACTGCTTCAAGTATAGTAAGATAACACAAAAACTAGGTAATGCTAGTGGGGAATAAACTAGTGGGTTGTTGAAAATAAGCATTGTCATTGCTTTAAAAGCATGGTTATGTAAACTAATTCTTAGGTTCCGAAGGCTTTTTAAAGGACTGGAATCTGGAGAATATGATTGTAGATGCAGTTCTCTGAATAACTTCATATCTAGAGTTGAATATATTGTACATGTAAAAAGTTGTAAGAGGCCAGGGAACGCAAAGTATTCAAAATTGACTTTATATAGCTTCAATTCTTTGGCTATTTCTCATAATATATTGTTAATTTACATTTTGTAGAAGAAAGAATTAATATTGTTTTTCAATAACAGATGGATACGATTGGATTTGATTTGTAGCTGCAGCTGTGTTTATAATTGGCAGTACAAACATCTGTAGTTATGTGAGGACAGTTTGTAGTCCAGGAGGATCATGAGGTTTGGGTGTGTGTGTGTGTGCAGGGACAGACCAACCCTTTCCTGTGGAAGCCCTCACCCAGTTTCTGGATTATGTCAAGTTTAGTGTCTTTATTATTGTAGCAGTGCTGTGGAGGACCAATGTGAAAGAAGATATTTTTGTGTTGCATAAGGATAGGGATCATTACGAGGTAATTTAAATTAAAAACAGAGACAACAGTAGGTTCCTATGCTTCTCTTGGTAAACTATTACAAATATAGAAACTGTCCTTAACTGGTCCTCAAACTGACGCTCTGTGTTAAACTTTTTAAACTGTTTTCTGGGCTTTTGACTTTTCTTTGTTGTCAGTTTAAACATTTATGTTGATATCTTTATCCTTCAACATTATTGTATTCATTAGTTCTTTATCTAAATAGAACTAAGAGGTATCTGTGTAAAACACTAAGTGTAGCAGTTTGTAGACATGATCTATTCAACTCACTTCCAGCTTCCCCAGCTGAGACCAGGAGCTGGCACAAGAACTGCATTACCCAGACTACCTCATGGAGCCCCTGCTCAAAGAGCTGTGGTCGCGGCCTGTCCCTGAGGATCTCTAACGCCAACGAGGAGTGTGAGCTGGTCAAAGAGTCTCGCCTGTGCAACCTGCGGCCCTGTGAGGTCGACATCACCAAACACATCAAGGTAGTAATTCTGTGTAATATCTCAAGCAGTCAAACAATAATGTGCATGATTAAAAACTGGATATTCAAAATGTTCCTAAACTTTACACCTTTCTACTCCCCTCCTCCATCAGCCGGGAAAGAAGTGTCTGAACATCTACAGGGAAGAACTGCCCTCAAACTTCACCATCTCTGGCTGCACCAGCAGGAAGCAGTATAGGCCCAAATTCTGCGGCGTCTGCACAGACGAGCGCTGCTGCATCCCCTACAAGTCCAAAACCATTGACATAGAGTTTGAGTGTCCTAACGGGACAGGATTCACGTGGAAGATGCTGTGGGTCCAGGCTTGCTTCTGCAACCTCAGCTGCAGAAACCCCAACGACATCTTCGCCGAGCTGGAGAGTTACTATGATCACCCAGAAGTCATGAACTAACAGATGGCAATCCCGGTCTCTGACTGTGGGAGAATCCTGACTTACGCCTGGCTTCTTTTTCTTACGCAATGTTTTATATTTGTGATGCGTATGATTATGTGCAAGGTATTTTCTTACGGTCTTTTTTTCCTATTGGAAAAATCTGTAAATATGAAACACATATGTGTCTCCAGATTGGATTCATAAAGCATAATGTGCTTTTGAAGAATATTTGAAGCACTGCTTTGCAAATTAAAAAATATTCAGCCAGTGAGTGTGTTTAATAGTGAAGGCTTAATTTATTTATGTAGCTTTTTGCATATGAAATAACATATGTAATGTTCTTGACGTGCTTTCAAGAACAGTCGACATTGTCTGTCTTTAAACTCACAAGTCAACCTAGATGATTAGGCTTTACTCTAGAGGTTTTCCTTTATATTTCTTGAAATTTACTATAAGAAATGTTAAAAAGACAGAAATGGACTTGGAGGTGCCAAAGACAAAGCCTTATTTTAGGACTGCATGTCCAAATATTCAATGACAATCAGGTAAGATCAGTTACAAGTTTTTTTTTAATGTCATTTTTTTAATAAATACAAACTGTTATGTCACTTTAATGCTTTCCTAAAGCATTGGACGGTTGTATGTCACATCTTTACAAAGCTGTGTATGTGTTCTACAAAGCTAAATGTTGCTGTAGTGCAAGTAAAATAAGGGAGAAGAAGGTGTCGGGTAAGTTCTATGGCTATCCTCATGTTAAAATGTGAACCTATCACTTCACTCACCCAAAAATCCACAACCACATAGGAGCATCACGTCTAAAAAAAAAAAAAAAAAAAAAAAAAAAGAACTTTTCCATGGCACATCTTTGTTCCATTGTGCTCGATTGCATAGAAATCATTAAAAAAAAAATTCATGTCAGAAGCCATGATCCATTAATAAAACCATACAATGTTTTGATTCATGACAAAGCATACAGCCTCATTGGAATGTACTAAAAATGATCGTGTAATTCGCGTTAAGAGTGTGAACAGATGTATAATTGTTAAAAAAAAAAAAACATGTTTGTGAAAAAACTCAAAGGTAATAGATATTGGCATGGTGAAACATTATTTGCTGTATAAACATGATATACTTGAAGTCTGTCGATTCATTTTCAAAGTTACATTGCAATTTGTGAGAAAAACTATAATTTTTATTAATCCAAGTGCCATATTCCCTCTCCACATCTACAAATGTGCTCCCACGTACAAACAACATTTCAAACATGGAAAATAAATGATCAAACAATTACAATGAGAACAGAATACAGTCATTTACAGTCAGGTATATTTGAGAAAGCTGTGTCAATATGGTAAAAATGGGAAGCAGGAATGGAAATTAAAACGTTTTTTAATATGCATGAGATTATGAGAGATACATGTACAAACTGGTGTACTCTTCGCCACAGCGTTCTCCAACATTCTCTGCTTCGGTGTCCCAAGATGCTGCGGTGCCCCTAACTACACACTCACCCGACCGAGGAGCTCAGGAGCATTTTCTGTTCAGATGTGTGCGAGTCCCTCAGAATGACAAAACAGGCATACAGTTGACCCTGACCTCGTACTCAAAAGCATCGTATTTTCAAATTTGGGGCATCTCGCCTGCACTGAATAGTCTACAGGCGAGTGTCCATTGTGCGTTTTTACAATACCAGGTATGCCATCTTAGTGTCCTTCTCCACATCGGTGTGTATGTGCAGAGGAATGCGTGTGTCTGTGTGTCAGTTAGAGGCAGCGCAGCACAAGCCGAAGGGACCATGAGAGGTTTGGGTGCCTGGAGAGTGACGGGTCACTTAACAGGACACTTCGGTGGACTTGGGCACAGCTTGGTCCACATTGCTGTTGGCCGTGCCATCCATGGAGCCGCCTGTGTGTGAGCGGCCGCGCTGGTTTTCGGCCGTGCGGCTGCGGCTGCCCTCGTTGGTGTGCGAGCGAGAGCGGTTTCCCTCACTGGTGTGGGAGCGGGAGCGATTGCCCTCGAAGGAGGTGACGCTGGAGCCGGAGGCTGTGCGGGAGCGGACCAGGCGGGTCATGCTGGCAGAGGGCACTGAGGGGAGAGGATGATTTAGTAAATGCACTGTTTGATTTAAGATTATTCTAGTGCTACTGTGAAGAAACCAAGTACATTTAATTAATTAATTTCTGAGGTACTTGTACTTTACTTAAGTGTTTTGATTTTATGTTTTAAGAGGGAAATTATGTACGTTTTACTCCACTACATACTTCTGAACACAATAGTTACTGTGTAGTACTATTGAGCCTACAAAATGCAAACCACCCAACAGTATAAAAAATAATGAGAATCACTTCCACTTTTTGAGCAAAGCAACTTTTTTACTTGAGCAGTGCTACTTTTAATCTGCTACTTCTTCCACTGCTGTTCATTGCACACTCTGCAGTACAACAAACATTTGGAGTTGACCTTAGGTTGAAGTGATAACGTGAGTACATAGGTCATTTATTAACCCAACACAGGGGTGAAGAGGAGAATGTGGGTGAACTCTGCACACTCATGGCACCAGGAATTTTGAGTAGAGAAACATTGTAAATTTAACCTCAACATTCCTGTGAAATGCATGTCAATTAAGTAAAAATACTGCATGTATTGAATACGTACTGTATCCCATGCCCTGAATGAAGTACTTGAAAGCTTCTGTCAGTTTGGCAGGCTGCAGAGAGAAAAAAAAAAAACCAAAACAAAAAAAACACACAAGAAGGGAGATAATTAGTCCTCTTGTCATCAATTATCACACTTGGTTTACATAACATTGACAAACTCAATCTCTCATCCAGCAGCTCACTGCTCAGGGTCTGAGATATGACAGCTGCTATGAGCAGGTGCAGTGCAGGGTGGAGGATTACAACCAGACAACTGTGGTTCATTTCAGCCACTTGCTAATGCTCTTAAGTGCAACCTTCTTATGTCATCCACACGTCCACCTGACCCTTTCTACGGCGATTATCCAGCCCTGCACAGCCTGCTCTACAACATTAACAGTGTCTCGCAAAGCTTTTCTGTCACACAAACACAAACATACACACCTGTTCAACCTGAGGCATGCCTCCACAGTCAGACATCTGGAGAAAGGAGGGAAAACACAAAAGATTCCATTAGCATTTAGCATGTTGTTAATTCGCACAGCAGTGGACACACGCCATTACCCCCCATTGCACTCGACACGTCCCATTTCAACACGTCGAACACCTTGTCCCTGCTACCTCCAATCAGTGATCCTCTAGACCCTGAACAGTTAACCCTGATAAATGGTACCCATTTGAGTTCTAGCAGCCATTTGGTTTCAGCTGTGGATCATAAAAAAGGTTGCCGTGGGCCAACACAAGTAGGTCAGTACAGCAGATTGTGTCCTCAGAGGCGATATGCCACGCACGTCGCCTCTGAGGACACATTCAGCTTTCCTACCCCTGGTTAATATGTCACCAGGTAAATGCTGAGCCACTGGAATCTAATCAGCCGATGCGTTTCCATCAAGGCTATTATAATCTGAATGAGAATATAGGACAGGAGGTGGTCGAGGCGAGGGGAAGGGGGGGGGGGCGGAGAAACAGGTCTGCTTACCTTAAGCAGGGTAGTCTTTGTTGGGTCCAGCTTGGTGTTGCACTCAACCTGTGGGTTCAAATAAAGCATCTATTCAGTCAAGCGTCCTACAAGATTAGCAATCATATTTTGCAGGTTAAATATATAAGCTGCTCTGGCAAAATAATGTGAGATAAAATGTTAAATGTATTTGAACTTAAAAATAAGGATTTAATGCATCACTTATAAATCGCTGGCCATGGTTCATAAATGCTAGGAAATCTAATGCTATTTGGGGGATTTGGGGCACCACCCTGAGCCACCACCCAAACAGTCTTTCACCTTTAACGGATTAAAATTACTCTGCGTCACTTGATTTCTGATCCCAACTTTGTTGTTTCCTACGTCGTGTTATACAGTTGTCCATAAGCATTTAATCTTACATCTTGGGCTTTAACAGGTGACTGAACGGAATAGAAAAACATGTCCAGCACAAGTTTGCTGGGTTAACGGTGGTGGGAAATCGAGTCATTAACAATTAGCATTGGAGCTTTGTTTTTAACGGCGTGTGAACGACAGACAGAACGACATTGTGCCTCAACTCACCACAGCCTCCACAGCAGGAGAGTTGTCGCCAACCACCAGCAGTGAAGGGCACCTGGATAAGGGAGACACATACATAACAAATCAGCATTGGTGAAATAAATAAATAAATAAATATATATATATATATATATATATATATATATATATATAATACAATACAACATTGTGATTTGAATGATGATGACTTACTTGAGGGTTCTGATGTTGCCTCCTGGGATCGGCCTCTCAATTTCCAGATCCCTCCGACTGTAGAGACAGACATACATTACAGAAAATCTTCATATTTCTGTTCATAAATTAAGATTCTGCAACCTGTTGCATCTTTGGTCAAACTTTACTCAGTGTTTTTCTAGTCTACTGACTTTGATGCGTTTTATTTACCTTTCGTAGGACTTGACAAAGAGATGCAGGTTGAACTGGTTCATGTCATTCGTGATGTGGTGGCGGTATGTTCCGATCAGGTCATGGTTGTGGTAGATCTCCTCCTGAGGCAACCAAACACAAAATCTGTTTAAATCACTGAGACCTAAAGACATCTTCACACTGCTCAGTAACAAAAAAAAATGAAAAATGTGAATCTGTACCTTTCCAAAGAGGTGGGTGATGAGCATGTCAGGCATGGCATGGGTCCAGCCGCTGATCTGAAATCAGACATGAAAACATTTAGCTTTAATGCAGCGCTAATATTTTTGTTGGCAGTCCAACATTCTGCCAATGTTTTAGTCTTTATATGTGTATGTTTGAGCTATTAATGCTTGTTACCTTGTGTGCAGCCCAGTCCATCCATCCCTCAGCACATGGGTTGATGTTGATGAGCAACAGTCCCTCCACCATGTTCGGGTAGTCCAGCTAAAACACACGCACAGCATGATATTAGTGATTTATTACTGTAAAACACAATGCTGCATTTAGCTAAATATATGTGCAAAAAAAGGGTGCTCCCTCTTCAGACTGCCAATGTTTTGAGCTATTTGAAAATGTTGTGTGCGTTAGTCTCATGTTTTGGATTACTTAATTGTGTGGACAGATCTTGCGCGCACACACACACACACACACACACACACACACACACACACACACACACACACACACACACACACACACACACACACACACACACACACACACACACACACACACACACACACACACACACACACACACACACACACACACACACAAGGCTGCAGCAAGGAGTTAAAAGTTGTATCTCTGTCAGCCTTGTGTCAGCAGAGTGAGACTTCCTACTGTGCACAATGTTGGTGTTGAGCTGGAACATTCCTGATGCTTTTATGGCTCAGCAGGCTCAAGCAATAGGCAGCGTTATATTGCCAAAATCAGCATAAAGATAAAACACATTAGCTGCTGGCTCTGTTAATCCTAAAATGATTAAAACTCATAATTATTAAGTGTGATTGAGAGGGGAAGGGGCAAACGTACAGCGAATCTGGTCAGAATGTAGGCCCCGGCTCCAATGCCAATTCCTAAAACAGTCTTCAGCCTGCGGTCAAACACACAAGGATACTGTTAGAACAACAGGTTAGAAAAAATCCTAAATTTAAGTGTGAAGAGTCCGTGTGAAAACTGAAGCTCAACTTACCCAAAGTGCTTCAACACCAGTGGAAGGGTCTCAGAGAGTTGGTCCATAGAAGGGTACTCATATCTGGAAAACAAAAAGCGTATCATTTCAAATTAATGGTTAACAATTTCATAATAACCACTATCTAATCCTTGGTCTATATTGCTCTGTATTGTTGATATCAGCCTGTAACAGCCATCTGTTTTCATATCATGTTCAGCTCAGGAAGTGTTAACATGAAGCAAAGTCCCACCATCAAAGCAGAGATTAGGCTGAACGAGATAAACACCCGTCGCTGCAACACATTTGTCAAATTAGGTCGTCTTAAGTTCATCCGCAGGGATCTAACCGTCGAGTCAAAGATCACAGCCTGCGTGACATACATTAAGTGCTTGTGTGTGTGCGTGTGTGTTTGTGACTGCATGTTTGTCTGGCTCACCCAGTGGAAAAGGTGTTCGCTCCCTCATGCTGCCCGGGGGCGTCAACATGTAAGACGGCAAAGTGCTGCATGATCTCCGACATGTCCTCATGGTTGAAGAGCGTGTTCCAGCAGGTTTTTTCTGAAAAAAACAGTCCAAGGAAAGGGAGGGGGAGGTGGATAAGTGATGCTTGACTGGTAAGTAGAAATGACCTCAAGTAACTGAAGAACAAGACTTGTCTTGTACAACATGCAGATGCTGTGCCTCATCGTCTTACAATATTTGACACCATCACAAAAATCTATCAGTAAGAGTTTAGATACTGTAATTTAACAAACTTAACAATATAAAGTTATCTTGGTGAACCTAATCTGGTCCCACGTGGTACAGTAATTCAAAACACCCAAGGCTTCAGGCACAACAACAGATGTTTCACGAAGATTGAGCTGAATGGGTCGCCAGGCTTACGGTTCAGTCCAATGTCATGGAAGGTGAGGATGACTGGTCTGTCACCCTTGGGAACCCCCTTCATTGTACAGTGGATTCTTCCATAAGGAGTCTCCACATCAGTCTCCTACAGATGCAGACAAAAAAATGAACAAACTTAGCATAAAGTGTGAATAAAAACAATTAAACAACATTCCAAGTAAACCTATCAAGAGATTCATCTTGAAGCTACAAAGATGAGAATAATGGTGCACCTCAACATTATGTCCAGCAACAGAGGGCTATATCAAAACTGAATACATTTACCACCATTACATTGCACTGAAAATGCATCTGTTTAACACAAATATATGACCAGATTAACAACACAAGAACTTTATGTTCAATTATTCATTCACAAAATGTTTGCTTCATTTAGTTTTCAAAATATTCTTCATACCATTAAAATGTAATGAGTTTTTTTCTTTCAATTCTTAAATCGAGTCACCAAAAAAAAACTACAAAACTGCCAAAGATTTTCCACTTATTTAAATCCAGTCCTAATAACTATCACAAATATAAACTATTCTCTATCTGGCGCTGCCACCTGTTCTACAGCTCCAGCAGGGAGCATAATCCGTCAATGCACTTGAAACTACTCAGTCCAAACATTTCAATAAAGCCTTTCTCTACTCACACAGACTTCAATCTCAGCAACGATCATTTCCACATCAGAATCCTCCAGAACCATGTTTGCAGGAGTAAAGCTCTGCTCGCTACTGAAAAGATGCAGTTGCAGTGGCTCCCTGAGCTATAGATCCAAATGCTAATAAGCCTCTGAAGGATCCAAACGTTAGTAAGCCTCTGAAGTTGTTTAGTCCTGCTCTGAGAGCTTTATAGCCCCCCTACTTACCAGTTGGCCTAAGCTCCCGGCCTCCTATGACGCCTTGCAGGCTGGTCAAAACAAGCTAACTCTAGATGGAGAGATCCCTAAATTGGATCAACCAATGTCAGACAGAGGGGCATTGGCTACTGTGTTGACATGATGAGGACATACGAGTGTGTGATCAGTGGGAAAACATGCCGAACGAATTGGGGCAGGGAAGACATTCAGGAAAACATTTCCAAAATAATGGTTGAACTGAAGAACCTTAAACTAAAATCCTAAAATTTAACACAGCAGCAAAGGCTACAAAGAGCTTAACAAAGACTTTTAATGAAAGTCATAAACATTCACAAAAAAATACTCCATTAACAGTAAGTGATTGATTTAATAGGCTAATAACAATACTGACATAACACTATGTATTTCAATATAAAAGCTTAAAATCTGAATGCTGTTAATTCTCAAGATTTGTGTCTATAAGAAGAATTATATTCCAAAATGAGATATACACTCTTGAGGACAACTTCCTGTCTAAATGATATTGCTCTCATGAAAATAAAATGATGGTGAGAAGTGTTATTATAGGAGAACAATGCTTTTATGCAGCCATAGATTTATATAATTTCACTAAAATAGCATTTTAAAATCAGACTTTTTGAATGCAGATTAAATCCTAAAAAACGTCTGCCCTATTGTGACCTGACATTGTGGTCTACAAGATGACCTATTGGGTTGTTTTCAAACCAGTTTTGATTGCCCTGGAAGAACATCCAAGGAGGTATGTAACCTATTTAGCGGACGTAAAAACATCTAAGGATTCACCTCACCTCGCTCCACCCACCCTCCCCCTCTACAGTCAAACACGTGGGCTACACAGGCGATATAATCCTGCAACACGACCGTAAGTACATATGCATTTACTGTGAATATCAGGGGTAAACCCGCAATATTGTCACCTTCAACTAATCCTACATCACTAATTGTTGAAAAATTGGCAACCACAGAGATATAACACTTGCCCTGGATACTTCAGATCATCTCAACTGTCGGTGTGACAAAAAGTAAGTCAGACGGCTCAGTTGGAGCATTTTTAAAGAATCTTTACTTCATACTGAAACTGTACCTTTAAGATCAGCAACTTCCTCTACATCTTTTCTGACTGTGAGGGTCTGAGCGCTGTCCGAGGTGCTGAGAGGCCCCCCAGACTCAGCAGCACCCATATGCCAATCAAAATGTGTGTCAATGTGCTGGAGAGGCATGAGAAACGGTCGATGCACTGTAGCTGTGTTATCTGTCCAAAGTGCGTCTCATCACTCTCAGTACCCGACTGAATTAGCGAGGACCCAATAAGATTTCAGTCCTGATAAAATCACAGCAGATGAAAGGTCACCGCCATGATGGATGAGCCACTGCAACAACTATGTTGATTAGTGGCAAAGTATTTATTTTTATCCACCACTAGATGGTATCAAACAAGCTAAAATAATAAGATATAGAATAAACCTGTCTGTACATACAATCAGTATTTTGAGTCGACACAAGCTTCAAAACAATAAAGCTGAGTTTACAACTGGTGGGAATGATAAATGCTGGATCTTATTTCTTGGGTCTGCAAGCATACCTTGATAACGAGCTGCAGCACAGCCTCTCTCAAGCCCTGCAAGGAAAGAACAGAGTGATGAAAATATAAAACTAATGCAATTATATTGTAACATGCTATAATCTAATATTCTGAGGGCGCCATCCTGTCACTGAATGTATTTTCACATCCATGGGACCTCTGTCATATGAGGCACCGAGTATAATTTCAACTGCACAACTTTGTAGTTGTGGACAAAGGTCAGCAAACTACCTTCACAACTTGTGCTGCACAGAAACTTTTACACAAACCTACTTATGAATGAACCTACTTATTAAAATGAAATCTAATCTGGTGAAGAATATCAGAAATGTGAGATTTTAGCATTTTGCAGCGATCAGGGCGCTTCATGTCTTCACCCTGTGGCTGGCCATGATTGGAAAACTCTTAATGGTCCCATTTATTTCTGTTATTTAATTAGTATGATACTCAATAGTATCAATATTTGGTGCAGATCCAAATTCAGGTCCACAATTATGAATTGCTAATTGTGAGATCTTTTTTTTTAACTATTTTCTAATTAACAGCTACATGATTGCATGTCACTGTTTTTCTCTTGATGAAGATTTAACATTTCTATTACCAAGTGCCCTTTTCACCAAAATAATTAATTCACAAAATATCTTGCTTTGGTGGCTCAGATTTTGTTGACAGATTAATGTCAGAAATTAAAGGAGGGATATACAGTTAGTAATTTAAAATCACATTTGTGTATTCGTTTGTGAACAGAACCTGTGGTATAAAATGTGCACAAATTCTTTAAACGCTAAATCTGATTGAACCACCGATGTACTAACGAACCATACAAGCAACTTCGCCAGGTACAAATCATGCAAAGCTGAGCGACAGAGTACTAAAGCGTTTTTTTCTGAGAATTCTCCTCCATTCAGGGTACATACCGGCAGTTCTCTGTCAACCAGCAGGGGTTTGGACTCAACAACCTGGATGTCATCCATTTCAAAGAGCTGCAGAGCCTGGGTGTCAGAGAGATCAGAGTAGTTTGTGAGTGACTGGTTCAACCTGTGTTTGAGCCTTCAGGTTATATTGGATGATGTGTGGGAAAAAGGTTTAGTAAAATATCTGCCTTTCCCAAACTTCCCAAAGGCGTGTCCTTTTCAATAAGTCATAATGTTACTCAAACCTCTTTGAAAAAGGTGCGGCAAAAGGTTGGCGGGCTATAGTCGGCTGACTTGCAGACAATGACATGTTGCTTGAACTCTTGGGCGTGTTTTACACAAGGCTCAGAAAACGACACTACTACAGACCTGACTGCACTCACGTACACACAGGTGCACAGACAAAAGGAACATGCAGAGACTGGTGCTGTGATCTGCACCGACAAGCGGACCACATAACAAGACACACCTGTGAACCGCCCACAACAGAGACACGCAGATAGGATGATGGGGGGGGGGGTAGAATAAATATGACTTCTGAGTAATTATCACCTGTCTGAACATAAGATACTGTGCTGTGGGCCTAACAGTCTATGCTTTTCAAAGACTGAAGCAATGCCTCCCTGATAACAGTTTTAAGATTTGGGATATTTAAAAAAAAAACAAAGAACACAGTTATAGACAAACTCATAGACTTAAAGGGGCAGGGAGAAAAATAAAGGGGGAATGTGAAGAGAAGCCAGGCGTCAGATTGTGCTGTGGGTCATGATGCTGTGTTGGAGGAGAGGCAGGCTGAGGCTCTGCATGCAAATCAAATTAGCCAGTTAAAAGGCCTCTTTGTCCACTGTCTCCGGTGGCTCCTGAGAGCCAGGGGCCACACACACACACACACACACACACACACACACACACACACACACACACACACACACACACACACACACACACACACACACACACACACACACACACACACACACACACACACACACACACACACACACACACACACACACACACACTTCTGTCCCTTTTTTCTGTTTGTCTTGGTTTCGGCTTGGTTGCAGTTGCTATGTTTGCTCTTTCCACACTCATTCCATCCGTTTTGTGCGCTCTGTCTTTCCGTTGGTCTTTGTACACAGCCACAGTAGACAACTAATCAACATCCACCTACAGGACTGCAACGTGGCCATCAGAGGGAAGTGATCTTTTAGAGGAAGTTTTTCATTACATTTCAAATGTGGAGGTGACAGAACTCGCTCTGAACACACACATACATAAATACACACCCGCTCCTCTGACTGGGAGAACAGAGACCGGAGCCAGCCGGATCTCACAATAGCACAGAGGAAGAGGAGTATCAAACAACAGGTTCATTTTTCTGCAGAGGGATTCAGAAACATGGCCGCCGTCGCACTGCAAGCGCTTTGTTGAAGAGGACAAGAGATCAGCCCCCGTTGAGATTCCACAGCCATGTGAGAGAAGTCATGTTAATGACGTTGAAAAATGAAACTACTCAGGCCGTTTCAGATTAGAAAATAGGGGGGGGGGGGGAATCAGTGCATGCATCAACATAGGGGAATCCTCTAAGCCTATTTTCAAGCCTATTTGCAAACACCATCACCACCTGTTAGCAGGTTGGCAGCACAGAGAGAACCTGGCTGCGCAGCAGACTGAGACAACTAGGTCACCTGCTGTTTACATCAGCGGTGTTCCTCCAATTGTTTGCCTTGCTGAGCTAATGTTTCACCTGGCCAAGACGAAGGAAGGGAGGGAGGTGTTTTGGGGAGGGAGGTCCCAAGCACTAAAATATGAGTACTGCCATCTTGACACTTCTTACACGTCAAATGATTGCCATGAAAAAAAAAAAAAAACATCGCTACATTCAAAATATACATATAAATAATGAAGCGTTTTGTGTCGTTTCTCAGATTATCAGTAAAATGCAAACTACCTAGATACAATTTTTAAAAAGGGACGTGATGTTTTTGCAGTGTATCTTTTTCTCACAGGGATTTTATGTTGCTGTTGCTGCTGCTGCAGCAGGGGCTCTCTCTTTAAACTGGCTTCACTCCAAAACTGGTTTGGTGTCATTGGAAACAGTCAGACATTGTCTTCAACCGAGTCAAACCAGTTCTTACATGCATATTCTCTATTGAAACTGTGTGTGTGTGTGTGTGTGTGTGTGTGTGTGTGTGTGTGTGTGTGTGTGTGTGTGTGTGTGTGTGTGTGTGTGTGTGTGTGTGTGTGTGTGTTTTTTTAGAAAATGTCAGGCTGTGGGGAAGAAAACAAACTATTCACTGACACAGCTTTGGCCTGGCAGAAGTGAGACTGTGTTACGCAATCATGAACAGGAAACAGTGGGAGGATATAGGCCCAGGACGATCCAATGTGTAACCCAAGATCAGCTGCATAACAAAGAATACAAACTATATGCTTTTCTGTGAAATACTGGCTGGTAGAGTTTCACTACCTTTACATGGCTACATGCTCTTAACGGCCAAATGATAATCAATTACTGTTCCGAGCGTTGACTACAATCATAACTCTCAGGATTAGGTTTTACATGTTGATTCCTGAAAAACAGACTTGTTGAAAATCCAATGTTTTCACTTGAAAGTGAGATAATGTGGCTTGAGCTACAGAGTAAAACAACAACACTGATGCAGGCCTCTACATAACACATTAGTGCTTGTTTTGCCACAGTAAATCCAGAGAGAGATATGACACACTTCTTTAAGCCAGAACATCCAAGTTACAAAACCGTATGAGCGCAAACTCTTTCTCTGCTCGCTTGTGAGAGAAACATATGTACTGATTAGATTTGGACAGCGGGTCTCAATATTAGGGAGCCAGAATCAAGGCCAGGCCAGCCTTCCTCCATTGCCTCCATATAGTTTTAAATCCACGAGCCTGTGGCTTCCATCTGCAAAAACAATGATTGCTTCCCTAATCTTTGGGAACTCGCTTAATCTGTCAAATCCCTGGTTCTGAAATATCAGCACGGCGGCAGCAGGCCTGCCAGACTAAGCTGTCATAGACCTACATTTTCAGATTGTGAAAGATATCAAAATGTGCCACAGTAAGTTGGTGAGTGGGGGTCAGGCTGGTTTGAGGGGATCACACAGTCACCAGTACAAGCAGCTGTTTATTGTGAGATGTATCCTCCTGCATCACTAATACAAAAAAAAAAAAAATCCCCCAAAAAATCAGCAGTCCTTCCAAGATCGGGTTGATAATCTCTTAGACAAGACATTAGAATTAGCTGGAAAACTAAAACAGCCCTAAAGCAGGTCAGGATACGGTGTTGTTTTGGCAACAACCAATAGAGGAGATGCTTTATATTTTTAGCAGAGTGCAATTAATGCCTTAAGTTAATAAACATCATTTTTCATGTTTTGACTTCAGCACTATCCCCTCCCCCATGCCCACACCCTCATGCAGGTTTTTTGACTGTTTTCTTTATATCAAGGAAAACAAAGATAATTTGTTATGCAATTATGGCTCTCATAATATTTGCAACATTCGGCATAAAAGCGCCCTGCCTGTGTGTGTGTGTGTGTGTGTGTGTGTGTGTGTGTGTGTGTGTGTGTGTGTGTGTGTGTGTGTGTGTGTGTGTGTGTGTGTGTGTGTGTGTGTGTGCTTTCGGTGTCAATGAGTGAAAAGCATGTTGATCTTTGATCAAGTTCCTGCACCCGCACATGCTACGCACAAGTGCGCCCTGCTTTACTATACAACTGCATGCCACATCATTTTAGTATTCATTTTAGTAATTTATTTAAAGACATTAACATGCCCTCCCAAAAAGTGTATCCACAAAAAAATAATATGCACACAAATCTAAACACATTCTGAAATGCATGTTTTGCTCTGTGCGTTTCCTTTTCTTCAACTTGTGGTCGAATGAAATTGGCACAAATGAACTGAAACAGCATCTTTGTTTTATAAAATGCATTTCAGCGAAACAGGAACGTGTTCAGAAATGCTGCGAGACTAACAAACTCAGAGTCTAGTTTACTTATAAAATAACGAAAACATTGAAGAAAAGTCATGATTTGGAGCAGAAACGTACCTCTAGATTAAACTTGTGATTGTCCTGAGATGAACACTCCGGAGAGGAAAAAAAGTCCACAAAAAGTTGTTGCAAATTGTTGCAGAGACAGAAGCGTTGCTTTGTTTATAACGTGCGGCGCAAGGCGGATGTATGAGGGAATTTTATAAAGCCTTGGGGGCGTGCAGCCCGGCCCATTTTCCCCGCTGCTCTCTCTATTGGGCAACAGCAGCTGGGGGGATTGATAGCAGATTGACTCTTTCTAGCAGTTGCATGATGAAGAAGTTGATGACAGCGCCTCATTGGGTGAAAATACTCGAAGGTTGATCCCCGCTCCTTAAACTCTCACAGTGTTACCAAACTGCCACATTGACTTCTCAATGTTACTTTAAGGGCTTACTTTTTCTTTTATATTTAAAAAAAAAAAATGTATTATGGAGTTTGGTAGTTGTTGTTTCACATGAGTGCTGACAAAACAGTTTAACTGAAAGTAAGATGTGTCAAATTTCATTATTCTCCCCCCACTGTGTGCATCGCCACTGTGTCTGATGTGACACGTTTGATACTTTCATGGTTAGGTGGTAATTAGTTTGGTATAACAGAGCTTCTTCTCTCCACAATGAGCTGACAGGGTGTGGACAGGAATCTTGGCACGGCTGTTTGCCTCTTTTGTATCAGTGTAGGGCCTACTGTAAACTATAATTCACCACACTCTAACGGAGTCATAATGGTATTTCTACACTCTGGCAATCTACGCAGCTGATATTTTTTAAGATGGGTTTTAGCCATTGTCGGCTGCTCTATGAGGCTGAGGGGTTAGGAATGCAGCCCTGCAACCTTGATTTAAGGCCAAGAGAAGATAAGTCTGTACAAAGGGAAGCCCCTCCCTCTCCTTGGATGAAGCCACCTTTCCTTGATAGCACACTGCTATTGTCTATTCAAAGTTAGCTCGTCCTTCAGAAGAAATAATCAATGCCACAACAGAGATGGTTCGCTGTAGTGTGTGCTGCTGTACAGATGTTAGTTTTGAGGTGTGTGTAAATGTAGGCCTCAGCATATTCTAAGCAGGTTGTTTGTGATCCCAGATCCATTGGTTTCACTTGCTACACTTGTACTACAGTGTAGTGGAAATTTCCACACCTGCAAGAGGCCGACTGTTACACTTTGTATCTGCCAATATGTGCTTGTATTGGCAATGAGTGCGTGAAAGATCCTTGTCAAGACACAATGGCCGCACTGTGGGCTTGTAATGTGAGGCCCACGATAGGAACACATCGGACAATAGGCGCGTTTGAGGAGATAAATATAACCACTACGCTAATTTAACGCTCAGTCACTTTGTGCATTGCACTACATGGGGATCAATGCTAATGGATGGAAGTCAGAGACAGTCTTAGATATCTGATCGTTACTAGAAACACTACATACATCTGTGTGTGTGTGTGTGTGTGTGTCAACGAGTTTGTGCGTCTGACCCTACAGCTCCTTTCCAGCTATCATTGTGAAACGAAGATAGCATTTGGCTGTCAACTGTGATAGATTTTGTGCAGCATGTGGGTCACAGTGTCTCAATACCTGATAAAACCAGTGGACTTTTACCTGGCTGATAGCAGTTTGCAGTTTGTGGGAGCAAATGGCAGCCTTTATAAGGCATATTCAATAAAGCCAGAGTACCTCAGGTCCTCATAGCTTCACTCCTTCAAACATGATACTCTGCAGTTCCTGTCCTGTTAAAAAATACTTGTCTGAATTAAAATAAAATGTTTTATGTTTTAATACTATATTCTTTTTCATTCCTTCTCTTTACCATTTTAATCCTATATTTCTGTATTGATTGAATGCCCTTATTGTTGTGTAACCTCTCATTGATCTAATAGAACTACGCAAATAAAGCTATTAATATTCTTAGTAATATTATGCAGTGATTTCTTGGAGATAGGTGTTATGTAAAGGAAAAAAAAATCAATAGATGTGGTAAGGCCTGTCGTACCGTAAACAGAATGACAGAAGCATAACTTTTGAACATTGAAATCTTCAAGTAACATTACAGCAAATGGGATTCTGTTTTTGTTTTCTGTCTATTTCTCTTGTTATTAGGCCCATACTGTACATCCAGAGATAGCACTAGCTGAAACTGTCTCCTGCCCTCAGTATCTCCTCTCTCCCAGTCAGGGGTCACCCAGTTGAAGTGTGTTTGATCTCTAAGTTCATGACCACAATGTTTACGGCAAACAGAGCAGATAATAAAAAACAAACAGATTATGAAGCTCTGAAGTACAAATCTCATCCATTCCACCGACTACTGCTGAATCCTGTACAGCAAAAGTATTTACATTTAAAAAAATACTATTACGGGCTGTTTCCTGACATCTGCTTGCGCCTCAGCTTTATTCAATACACACACCCATCACAGAGTCTTTGTGTGGCCCTCCTCTAGATTAAACCAGTCATGACACCCACAGTGATACAACAGGCTTGTAACAGGAGCGTATGATTCAGACACACATGACATTAAATGTCTTGATAGGTCACGTAGTAAATGGTTTGTAAGGTGATGAGAACATGTGATCAATGCAGAAAGGTACTCCCACGTTGTATTTTCAGTGAGAAACAAGACAACAGTCTCTGTTGACCTCAGTGGTAAATCTTTACAAACCTTTTGTAAAATTAACATAGAAGTTGAAAAGTTCAACTTTCCAAAGCTACCTGTGGAGTCCAGATAAATCATTACATGCAGTTTGTGTGTTCTTGTAGCCAGCCACCACTCTCATGTCTGTATGATTAACAAGCCGGTTAGCTTAGCTTAGCATTATTTCTGTAAACAGGGGGAAACAGATAGCATGGCTCTCTCTTAAAGTTACAAAATCCACCAACCAGCATATTTGAAGCTCATTATTAACACGTCGTATCTCATTTGTTTAAGATGTACAAAAAAACAAAGTCCTCAGCCTCACATTTAACAGCCAGTACAAAACTTCTCATCTAACCTTCGCCAAGAGAGTAAAGAAGCATGTGTCCCAAAATGTAAAACTTTTTCTTTAGAAAATTATTCAAATATACATCACATTTTCTATCACATCTAATTTATTTATGCTTAGCTAACAGACGTAACTAAAAATAATGATTACTGTAAACCACAGCTGCATGTTGTGGTTTTCTATCTTAGAAAGAGATCTTTTTACAGCCAGCACCCAAGCATTTTATGCATTTATACAGCATGTAATTATTGCACCATATAATAGGCCACCATACAAACAAACCCTGTGGATTTTTATTGGGCTGTAAAGTGATTTTACCAGCATTGGCGGTGTCACCTCCTGCACGGTTCTGATGGGACGTTTCCCCAGCCTGGCCTATATTGAATATTGATTATCTTTATAAGGGGGAGTAACTGCTATGATAAGACTGTCCCGTTTTCTCTTGATGTTGATAAGGTTGTTACTGAGTGACTAACCAGGCTGTGGTTACTGATGTGTAACGGTCATCATTAAACAGTAAAGCCTTACTAACATTGTCTGTTTGGTCTGTGAGCTCATGGGGGCAAAGGTGAAACTAACCGGACACCAACAAAATGTGGTTAGGTCTTTCACTAAATATCTACTTTCTTCTAATGCAGGTAGTATAATGTAAACCATGATAAAGAAATGAAATCAGACTTGTTGTTTTGAAGACAGTTTGTGGTCACATTACCACAGGGACAGTCAGCTGACACATTCTCAAAGCAGTGAGACAAACAAGTCTGTAATTATTACTGTTCAAAAGACATGAACAACCTTCTGCCTGTTCTAAAAAAAAGAAAAAAAGAAGCAAAGGCACAAGACTGGTCATTAATTAAATGGTGTTCATTGGTGTTTTCACAATGTCTAACTGATTACGTGCAAATATTCATCGACAATGCAGTCAAGTGACAATCTGACATTTGCCTTTAATGTTTCTCCAAAATCCAGGAAATCATGAGGATAAAGTGGAATAGTCACCATCCTGCTATGCAGGGGATGGTGGTTGTATGAATGACCAGCATGCATCTGACTGAGCGTATTCTGTGTTTCATAAGAAGAGGAGACAAACAAACAGTGAGCTAACCTGATCCTCCCATGGCTACCGTCACTGTTCATAGCTCTAATATCTTTAAGACCAGCACCAATTTTAGACACAGTAAACATGCCAAGGCACAGTACTGATTACTCAAACAAAGCCAGAGCAGCACTCTCAGTTGGTGCCATGTGTAAATACTTTACTGTAGCTGTGCACTGACTTGGCATTGGTGCTTCCCAGTGAGTGTGACAACCCTCTCTGCCCTGTCTGCCTGTTGCTTGGTTGTTTGGCTGCTTTCCTTGCAGGTGTGAAGGTTGGTGTGGCAGAGGGTCGTCAGGCAGAGTGGAAACACCTGAGGCCATTAACAACACTGGCCCTGTGTGCCAGTGCACCCTGTAATAAAAGCCCTTATAGATGAAAATTGAATTTGGTTACACTGTCAACAAATTTATTATGTTGTTTCATTGTGCCTGTAACATATTGTCTATTTTTCCATGCATGTAGGAATCCTGACTACTTTCAAAGTTATTTTTCTGCATTTCCATTTGGCAGGAGCAACAGATTCCAGCAGCAGCTGGTCGGCCTGCGCGGATAAAGAAAGTTGGATCGCTTACTTAAGTAGTAGCTGCACCTAACAAGCCTCTGTTTTGGTTCCTGAGAAAAATATGTGAGGTCAGGATAACAGGGCGTTGGCTGGTGGGTCTACGACTGCACCGTGCTAGATTAAAATGTATCTGCAGATATATGAACTTGTGTTTGTATTCAACCTACAGCTTGATTCGGTTCCTATCAAGTTGATTGGAATCATTTGAGCCTAAAAGTGAAAGCAAAAACGTAAACGCGTGCCTGCTCCTGGACATATTAAAGGGGTCTGTGTCCTCTGACATATGAGGGGAAACTGTGAGCCCCTGCTGTGTCGCAGTGAGGACTGTGTTTTTACTCGTCCTCCACACAGGAAAATTAGTTGATGAATTGTGGAACAACAGGGTTTATATATAATCAGTGGACACAGCTGTTTGGACTGATGAGGTAAGGGTGAGGGGGAGTTCAATGAAAGAGATATAAGGAATGGTGGTATGTTGTGGACGAGGGGTCATTGATAGAAATATGAATTGACAAGGAGGGAGGGCCAAGGAGTCACACACAGTGGGAATAAACAGGGCTTATGGACTTAAACACTTGGAAACATATTAACGTATTTCCCAAGATGTGTAACTACTTCTTGAAAGGAAATCTGAGGGGTGATATAGGGCAGGTGGGGCTGGTGAGACTATTGCATGACTGCGTGTGTGTGTGTGTGTGTGTGTGTGTGTGTGTGTGTGTGTGTGTGTGTGTGTGTGTGTGTATGAAGGATGTTTTGACTGACCGCGTGTCCTCAAAGTTACAGATTCAGTCACGGCCAATGAAGACTAACAGTTGATTAACTCAGTACACCATGCTGCACTGGTCGAAAGGGTGAAAACTGCAGTGTTATTTCAAAATTTGTTTTGGGGAAAAGTTGGAGCTCTGTGATATTGCATTGCCTACTCCACTGTCTGTGTTCTTGTTAATAGGTAATTAGTTGGTGACCCAGATAGCCTAGCTGTTAATTATTCCTTATTAATCTTATAGTGAGGATAAGCAAACAATACCCTCTTCAAAAGCAAATAATATAATCCTACAATCACTGTTGTAAATCAAAGGTCACTGCCAGCCACTTGAGGATAAAACTAATAAAACGTACTGTAAAGGGAATAGGGTTGTAAATTATGATTGGTAAATGTAAAGGAGACTACAGTGATGTAAAATTCTGTTATATGAAGATATAAGACTAAATATTGTATACAGTATAATTAGGTTTTAAAGACTCCCAATGAATCATTGTGTGTAGATTGAAAAATTAATTTAACTGAACTTGAAACAGTTTTAGATCAACTCCCTAGAACTTTACAGAGCATGTACAGTAAACACCACAAGGGCCTATTCATTGTGTGTAATGTTGCCTTCAGGGACTGTTGTAAATACTGCTTCTGTGAAAATGAATGAGGTAGGAGAAGGACAGTGGTGAAGGAATGATTTTCACTAAAGAAAAAGTAACTAAAAACACTGTTAAAATACTCCATTATAAGTCAAAGCCCAGCATTTTAATGATTAAAAGTGAATGTATTAAAAGTAATACTAGTAAAATAAATGAGTCGTGGGAGTGTCATACTATAATATACTATCATTGCAAAGGCATAATAAAAGATGAACAGATTGTGAGGCGTTCAAAGGTCAAAGTTAATCAATTTCACTGACTATAGCTGAATCCTGTACATCTGAAGTATTTACATTTAATAAAATACTAATATGTGCTGTTTATTGACATCTGCTCGCTCTAACCTTTAACAGAATTAGAATCAGAAATACTATTGATCCCCGGTGGATAATTAGTATGGGATGTTACCTGCATTATTCAATACACACACCCATGCCAGGGTCTTTATGTGGCCCTCCTCTATAGGTTCAACCAGGCATGACAACCACAGTGATGCAACAGGCCTGTAACAGGAACTTGTGATTCAGAAGCATATGACATGAAAAGTATTGTCAGGTCAGGCAGGACAACAGTAATGTTGTGGCACTGAGAGTATCTGTTGACCTGAGTGGTAAATCCTTAAAAGGCTTTTTACTGTTGTACTTTTTATAAGTAAAAGTATTTAGGCTAAATTCCACTATTGGAAAAAATAGTAACGTTGATGGGCCAGATATAATGGACAATGAAGGGAATAGAGATCATAATACTAAACATAAAAACATATCCTACTGTTACATGATTCAGTTTAAAATGATATGCATTTAACACAATGAAATGTTAATTTTTATTCATGGCATAGACAAAGTAGTTTCGTGCAACTTTCAAAATAAAACAACAGCCACAACTAAAACAGCGTCATCCGCAAAAGATTTTATGCACGGTGCGTGAACGCCGCACAGCCCCGCAGGCTGAACGAACAGGCTGCAACGATGATACGGTAGTTTCAGGATGACAGCAGCTGCTGTGGGCGGTGCAGGGCGGGACCGGGACGAGGAAGACGAGCGCGACGTGACTGCCCCGATTGTTGTTTGTTGTGAACGGATGTCGACTGGTCCTTGTTTATCCTCTGACGTCAGAGTACCACTCCTTCAGGACACCTCCAGTACTTAGTCAGGACGTTACGACATGAGTACACGGAGTACAATGAGATTGTATTATCTGCTGTACTTTCAACAAAAAACAACACGCACGTTTACTCCTATAGGCAGCCAGCTGTATGATATTTCAGTGATACCTGGTTTTACATTGAACATATTTTATGGTATTTGTATTTCTCATGGTAAAGTAGCTAACATGTTAGAAGTAGCCAACAAATTGTAGGTACTTCTTAATATATCTTAATTATGTGTTAATTTACACTTCTACTCCACAATTCAGAAGAAAATATTATTTTACTCCAGTACATTCATCAGGCAACTATGTATTATATATATTAAATTACTCTAGTTTATTTTTATTTTTATTAAGTATCTGCTACAATAGTACAAAGTACGAAACATTCAGTAATAATGACAGTATTTTTTTTTCATTACTCTAGAAACTCCACTGTCAAATGGGAGGAAATGGAAGTTTGAGAGCTAATATTAGTGCATTTGTCCTCAGTGAAGCAGGTCCCTATGGTGTCTCCCGTTCTACATGTAAACAAGCTGCAGAAGGACTGTCTAGAGATTAGTCTGAAACCTACACACACACACACACACACACACACACACACACACACACACACACACACACACACACGTTCATGCAATGGAATAGTACACAATATGGTCAAACCTTATTTGAAAGGAGAGGAAAGGCATATTTTGGTTCAGGGATGAGGTCTAACTAAGGGTCTAATAAGGTTAAACTTTGGGTCAAGGATTTGTGAGACTAATTTACAAACAGTATAACATAAAAACAGACATACATACAGAGACCCTCGTACACAGGGTGAGGTCAGGAAATCGGAGACATCCAGAGCGATAATGGCCTGTATAGAAAATACAGAGAGATCAACTGCACAATGCAGCATTTAGGGGGATTAATGTTCTTGAACCAGTTTACTCAGCCAGTAAACATAAAGCAGCAACTGACATTAATCCTTAACAGTAGACAGACAGACAAGCTCCAGTGTCTCTGATTGTGCGAGTAATGGAAATATTGTCAGCTCAATTTCCTGGTATCATTTTCTCAAAACTTCTAAGTTAAATCTGGGACTTATTTCATTCAAAACAAGGCAGTTTCGGTGCCTGCCTAAGCCCTTTTCACACCAGAATAGGACTTAATAAAATAGCCTATGAGGCTTCCCTGGAGAATTAATGGCAATATGTAAATGACACAAAAGCACGAGGAATAAAGTAGAGGAATATGAGAAGCAGCGAAGAAAAGGAAAAAAGTGTTTTTTTGTCTCCTGTCCCTGAGTGTGTCACTCATCAATCACATGCTCAGCCGCTCCATCTGACTGCTAGACTCTACTCCCTGAGTGTAATCTCTGTTGACCACTCAGCGGAGGGAGGGGGGGGGGGGGGAAACGGAGGGCAGGAAGGTTGCGTTGCAATCTAGGTCGTCCACCAGTAATCCCACAGGGGGATAGTTGGGCACACAACGCCAAATGCTGAGCTCACCCAACTCCTCTTCCTTGCCCTCTACCAAGCCCCCCCCCCCCTCATGATGGACCTGAAGGCTGACAAGTAAGGAGATGAAATTAATAAAAATTAACATCTAAACTTGACCTAAGATCTTTTGAGTTATTTGCTTCATAAGTCGAACACAGAGACACTTCGCATTTCAAATTTGGAAGCACACCATATGAGGCCTTTTTACCACCAATGTGTTGTGGCGACGAGATTCAAAATGGTGGAGAGTTGGTGCCATTTATCATCTTGAAAAAAATAGATTGTGGGGGTTTATAGTTTAAATCCATCAAAGTTTAGCCTCAGACTACCAACCTAAAATGTATTTGTTTGATTTCTACTCCTGGAATAAGAAAAAAATGTAACAAAATGTTATGTGAACTTGTGTCTGATGTGCTGGACAACATAATTATTAAATGTACAGCGACTCGGTATATTCATCAGTTAGTTTTCTTCTTGTGTTTCTGGCTTTAAACAGCTCAGGTAATCCCACTATTCACAGTCTTCCATACCTCTTGCTACCAAGCCTGTTTGTGAAGTTTAAATGTTGACTGAGTGGGTCCTAAATGAATACCTGTCTTGCCTGTGTTCATGACTTCCCACTGACCTGACAAAGATGTGATGGAAAATGGCCTCCCATTCTATCATTTGAAAAAGGGTCAACACAGTATATAAAGAGTCACAGTGCAAACACATTTATATACATAGCTTTGGAATTCTTAATCAACTCTGACTCTGGGCATTTATATCAGGACAATCCTATACGGCTTAAAATTCTGCTTGCCTTCACAAACTTCCAATTAATCATCATGCAACTTCTACCTCCTATAGTAGTGTAGGAATTCTCAATGTGAATTGTAAAGGAAGTTCAGACGGACGAAGTAGGTTATGGTTCAGATGATGTACATTGCAGCGCAGATGCACTGCAAATAGAAAAGCAAATAGCTTTCATCCATTACATATTTGCTCACCTCAACCTTGCCACGGTGGTCAGTCAACTCGGTATAATGTCAAGGATTAAATAGAGACTGCAGCTGCAGGAATCAGGGTTTGAAGTTCAAATTAAACAACTTCACCCATTTGCATGGTTTGTAGTTTTTAGTATAGTCTATTAACACCCTAAACATGACATGACGTAAACTTTCAGGTGAGTTTAGGAGGAATACATAAGTATAATTTTAAATAACCTAATATGCTCACCAGGATGCAGGAGAAAAAAAACTTTAATCATCCGTTTGATACAAGGGTGTGCGTTTCAAGATAAACTTCAAAATACTATGCCGCCCTCATTTGGTCAGATAACGTCAAAAACCCAAAGAAACAATGTACAAAAAAAAAAAAATGTACAAAATAACCCAGAAGCCATAATACACATAGCTTATCAAGTAGAGCTTCGGGTGATTTCTACCAACAAAATACAGCCACAAATAAAAGAAACATACCACACAAAGAAACACACATGAGACCATTCATGGGCCTTGTGTGATTTAAAAGTGTGCCTGTGTTTTTGAGTGTACGGCCCACTCAAAAATGTATAACATAAAAAGTGCAACTCAGAAATAGAAAGATTAGTTTTACATACGGAACCGGAGAGCATCATGGGTAAATGTGGGTACAGAGTAAGTGATGTAACGGCTTTGTGTGCTGGTGAAATAAGGAGAAGCCCTGGCTCTTGTGTAGACAGGGAATGAGGACTGAGTGCACACATTCACCCTGTTGATGGGCTGAGCAGCTCCATTAGCAGTGAGTCCGTGGTGTGTGCTGCCCCCTGTTGAGCAGATGGGGGAACTTCCAGCTGAAGCTTGAAGGAGGAGAGGCTCCTCAGAGTCCCATCTGAAGCTCCTCTTTGTCCCAACTCGTCTGTGTGTGGACGGAGGCTGCTGCTCCACTCTGACCGGCACAGTGGACAGAGGAGAAGCTCTGGAGGCCTGAGCAGAGGGACTGTCTCTCTTCAGGAGGGATTCAATGGAGAAAGGACTGCTGAACTTCACCTCACATCTGAGCTGAACATCTCTGCAGGCTGCAGGTTCAGGAGAGTGGAGAGGTGAGCAGTGCTCTGATGATCTGCTCGGGTTCTCCGTTTCCACTTTGGAGGCCAACTCAGGGAAGAGCTGCAGGATTCCTTTGAAGTGACGTCGCACCATCTTTGCTGTGATCTGACTGGGGTCCAGTTTCCAGTAGTTTCTCTTACTGTCCAGTGAATCAGGAAGCACTGGAATCTGAAATATACAGAACAGGGTTATAGAGACAGAGGGTAAGCTGTTTAATAAAATAATTAAAATGTTAATTTGAAATATCAACAGTTTGGGAATGAAAGCTTACCTTGACAAAACATTTGTTGGTTGATAAACAAACTTTGATCCTGTTCTCAACAAATTTTCTTTTGTCTTCAGAGGCTAATGGTGTCAGTCTGTCCATCAACTAAAAAACATCAGGTGGAAATTGAGTTTTTGGAATGACAATCTGTGTTTCATACCACAGTATTCTTGAACATTCATTGTAAAATATCTAGACTCTTTCTTACCTGACTAAAAGAGAGCATCTTGCCTGGAGCGCCTTGGAGGATGACAGCGATCTTAGCCAGGGAGGTGGTGCTCTTCCTGAACAGATCTCCCTGAGAGCTGCTGGCTGGAGCAAAGAGAGGCAGCTGAGCTCCAAACTTCTTCGTCCTTTTCGGCATCTTGTTTGTTGGAGAATCAGAGGAGTCAGGTCCCACACACAGAGTAGTGTGATCACAACCTCAGTGAGAGCACTAGTGGACCTGAAGTGGTCAGGTCTGGATATACAGTAAGTCATGAGAATCAAAAAACACAGGACATAATGTTTGTCTCCAACAATAAAATATTAAAGGGTGTGCACTGCAGGTTAATGAAGACCTTTTGATAAGTAGATGAGCCGTTACTGCTGGAGGTGGAGCCAGTGATCACAGTAACATCCATTTCCAAAAGACCATCAGCATGTATGTGTGTTCTGAGAGCCTGAGCTGCCTCTTCCCCCATTAGCAGTTAAATTGTCAGACTCTATATCTAAACTTCAAATAAGGTAATAGAAGTCTAACATTGCATACACACTATTTGAAACTTGTATCTATTAGGAGATCATATACTAAAATATACATTTAATATATTAATATGTTTTGTCCAAAGCAATGAGGAAATGAAGGAACAATCAAAGCCACTTTAAATCTATGACAAATATACAGTATTGTCAACTTTTAAAGACATTATCTAAACAAATTCTAAAAACACATTTAAAATGATTGACATTGAATAACTTCTCAGCTTTAGATGGTATTGTAGTAGTTCACATTTGAATAATTTAAACGTGAACTCACACTAATGGTTTTGGTAAGATGTGCAGCACTCACATTGACGTTGTTTTCAGTGGAGCAACAGGCAAACTCCAGCTGATTGATTCTCAACTATCTGCAGGTGTGTTCTGTATCTGCAACGCTGTGGCCTTTTTAACATCAGTAATTAGAACATAAACTTGAAACTACAAGGTTCCCTCTCACATTTGGTCTTAAATTGCTATAAGAGACAACATAAAGGTGAGTTTGTTCAGCTTTTCAAAGACTGATAATCCACAACACACAGCTGAGTGACACCGACATTCCAATGAGCAATCTAATCACATTCCAGCAGTTTGCACATCCCTCATCACTGCTTCCCACATAATGACACAGGTAATTTACATCAGTGATCCCCATTCAGATGTATCAACACATTAGCTGAGCTGAAAGGTCTAAAAACAAGTTTAGAGGTGGGCTCTAATGGAGGGCTGAGTCTGCAGGTTTCCATTTTGACCAATTACAAGACCACCTGATTTCTCTTGTCTTTGATTGAAACTGTGTTACTCAGCTGCTCTGGGGTCTGGGTTACAATACTGAACCTGGACCAGTCCAGATTTTAGCGAGTTCCAGGTTTTACTGATGAATGAAAATGTAACCACTACTTCAGGAATGATAATAGACATTGACTGACCCAGATTGCACGGGTAATTCACAGGCGAGGCCCACACCATCAAATGAGATGTAAAGAAAGTGTTTATTGAATATGAAGCATATGAGTGGTGACTGGCGGATAGGAATGGCTGCAGTGTGGCCCCCAGGGGACCAGTGAGAGGCCTTATAGAGAGAAGAGATGCTATATTTACTTCCCAGCTTGATTCTGATTATTCAGTTTGTTTTAAGATTAATTTATTCATCTAGTAAACTGTATTTTCTTTAGCCAGGGACATTTTATTTCTAGAGCAATAAAGTCAGTGGTTTTTTTTTATCAATACAGATCATCATTTTATGTTGGCAAATATAGTGTATGTCTAATATAAGCGCAGTGAACAATTACTTTTAAATCAATTTAGTGTAAAAATGAACGGATTGCATTGTTATCTTGAAACTGAAAACTCACACTGTGTACTTTAAAAGATGTTTACTGTGTGTTTGTGGAAAAACTCCAGTTGTTGTTCGGTCAGTCAAACTGAATGTGAATGAAGCACAGATGAGGTGCAAACCACTGGAATGTGCACCAAAGACTTCCATCCCACTCACAACCATCACGTTTGATGTATTCAGCCATTAAACTGTTACATTCCAGTACTTATTACAGCCTTTGTCTGTGAGAGTAATGTACTTATTTGTGAAGGGGCACAGTAGTTTAATCCACTAAATGTGTGTTCTTTCAATCATCTCTGTACACAACATTAGAGAAAGACAAAATGTTGCTTGATAAACAAAAAGCTTGGTCTATGAAATAAAGCGTTTGATGATTGTAGTGGAGTTTTTTTGTTTAGTAAAAATAGCAATATTAGACTGTGTAAAAAGCCAATAAATAATGACCAAAACCAGCACCTACAGTCTAAACTTCATTGGACCCCCAGCTTATTCAAAAACTGTCACGATTTTGGAATATATAAGTGTTTTCTTGGCAAATTCTTGGAGTGCATTACATCTTTAAAAATCTACTTTAAAATCTATCTTTATGGAGAAGACAATGGAGCAGAAGCGCTGCTGGATCTTTCTCAATGCTTCATGGGTACTGTGCTTAATTAATATTATTAATGAAGGATTCAATGCATGGGTGGAATTATCCAATGCACACTGTAAGGTTTGTGCAAAGTTAAAATGCCTTTATTGTACATGGCAAAATGTATTTAAAATGACCAACAAAGGTCCTCATCAGGGTCATTGTCAGCATCAGCTTGCACAAACCTTTACTGTGTTACAGTAATCAGAAGAGTGGGACAGTGGGTATCTATCATTGAGCAAGCCTATTGGTCCAAAACTAGGAAGTAAAACATCATCAAATACAGAGGAAAAAACAACAAGTCGACTGGCAACAACCTCCTCAAGATGAGTGCAGCCCTGACTGACCGGGACACTGTAATGGACTGAATCAAAAACAGATCAGCACCTTGATGTGACGCTGGTTTGAATATCAGTATATTACACCTATTTTACACCAATTCAATGTTTTCTGTTTGAAGAAACTGCAAGACAATGTATGACTTATTTCTAAATAGATTGTAAGATAAACTTACATTAACTTTGTGTTATTTAATTGTTTAGGGAGTAGTTGATATTGTGAACAAAGTACATGCTGATGAACGTAAAAAAATATACTTTTTTTGTGATCACTGGCTCCACCTCCAGCAGTAACGGCTCATCTACTTATCAAAAGGTCCTCATTAAGCTGCAGTGCACACCCTCTAATGTCTTATTGTCCTAACAGGACTTATATCCAGACCTGACCACTTCAGGTCCACTAGTGCTCTCACTGAGGTTGTGATCACACTACTCTGTGTGTGGGACCTGACTCCTCTGATTCTCCAACAAACAAGATGCCGAAAAGGACGAAGAAGTTTGGAGCTCAGCTGCCTCTCTTTGCTCCAGCCAGCAGCTCTCAGGGAGATCTGTTCAGGAAGAGCACCACCTCCCTGGCTAAGATCGCTGTCATCCTCCAAGGCGCTCCAGGCAAGATGCTCACTTTTAGTCAGGTAAGAAAGAGTCTAGATATTTTACAATGAATGTTCAAGAATACTGTGGTATGAAACACAGATTGTCATTCCAAAAACTTAATTTCCACCTGATGTTTTTTAGTTGATGGACAGACTGACACCATTAGTCTCTGAAGACAAAAGAAAGTCTGTTGAGAACAACATCAGAGTTTGTTTATCAACCAACAAATGTTTTGTCAAGGTAAGCTTTCATTCCCAAACTGTTGATATTTCAAATTAACATTTTAATTATTTTATTAAACAGCTTACCCTCTGTCTCTATAACCCTGTTCTGTATATTTCAGATTCCAGTGCTTCCTGATTCACTGGACAGTAAGAGAAACTACTGGAAACTGGACCCCAGTCAGATCACAGCAAAGATGGTGCGACGTCACTTCAAAGGAATCCTGCAGCTCTTCCCTGAGTTGGCCTCCAAAGTGGAAACGGAGAACCCGAGCAGACCATCAGAGCACTGCTCACCTCTCCACTCTCCTGAACCTGCAGCCTGCAGAGATGTTCAGCTCAGATGTGAGGTGAAGTTCAGCAGTCCTTTCTCCATTGAATCCCTCCTGAAGAGAGACAGTCCCTCTGCTCAGGCCTCCAGAGCTTCTCCTCTGTCCACTGTGCCGGTCAGAGTGGAGCAGCAGCCTCCGTCCACACACAGACGAGTTGGGACAAAGAGGAGCTTCAGATGGGACTCTGAGGAGCCTCTCCTCCTTCAAGCTTCAGCTGGAAGTTCCCCCATCTGCTCAACAGGGGGCAGCACACACCACGGACTCACTGCTAATGGAGCTGCTCAGCCCATCAACAGGGTGAATGTGTGCACTCAGTCCTCATTCCCTGTCTACACAAGAGCCAGGGCTGCTCCTTATTTCACCAGCACACAAAGCCGTTACATCACTTACTCTGTACCCACATTTACCCATGATGCTCTCTGTTTCTGGCTGTAAAGTGTTTGGTACCTGACATACCAGCTTTCTGCAGCACTTTTTTAAATAAAATGTAAAAAAAAGATTTTTGTGTTGTTGTTTTTTCCCCAGTAGGTGTGCAACATAGCATGCAAACAAACCAAAACTTAATTAAAACACTAAGAGACGCCAATGAATCATTCACTGCCAAGGAAAACAACAATAAAATGCAGTCACAGGTGAAAATGTTCATTGTCTTCAACGGGTGTAAAAAATATTATGAATTCTTGGTGGAAAAATCTAAACAATTGTATTATCTAGCAACCGTCCAGTGTACTTGGCAGCAGGTTTTTATCACTGGTCACATTTGCAGAATTTTAAAGGCTGAATAAGTTAAATCTAAAAATGTTGTACATTTAATACAACACAAAAGAACACTATAGCAAGTATTTTGCCTTTATTTGTGTCCAAAACTATACACATTCAGCAGGCCAAAGCAAGCATTTTAGACTGAACAGAGTGTCAAAGTGGAAATGTTTGCACTACATTCCAGGTAATTTTTGGTTTTAAGGAAACGTAATACATATTTAGTGGATACAAAACCAGTTTGTCCCTCCACAGAGAAATTACCATCAGAGACATCAACTGTAATAAGGTGAAAAACACTTGAATGTGGGTGATTCCGACAAGAACGATGCTGCTTTTAAATTGAAAGCTTATGGCAACATTTGAGTGATTTTCACCTCATCAGAGCTCCACTGTGTTATTCAGTGGGGTGACCAGACACACAGTAAACATGTATGACATTGTGTTGAGTGGATTCATGTACTCAAATACAGGGCTTGAAAACTATTTTGAACTACTTCATACATATACTCCACTCCATCTCAGAGGGAAATATTGGACACAACTACAGTTATCTGACCACTATAAGTACTGGATACTTAACAGATGAAAGTTTTACATAAAACAGCTTGTGATCGGTTTGTGAGAGATGGTTCTTATTTTCTTTTTGCTTCTTTATTCTCTAAAGACAAATTGACCAAACAGTCACAGGCTGTGGTGAAGACAACAGATGTGTGTCGTTTCAGAACAGAAGCCCCAAGTCTGTCAAAATAATATTTAATTTATGTTTTAGGACCTTCGTGACAGTTTACTGTGCATGCTGACTCACTGACTCACTGTCACAGTCTCACTGTTACTGGAGCACTTGAATAGAACAGAGCCATCGTTAATGTTATTAGTAACTACTGTGCTTTTCCACTATGACAAGTTAAAATGTGTGCTGTTAACAAGGCCTAATCCTCTTGATGACTAATATTACTAATCTTATTGAAAACAACAAACAGCTTCAATTCAATTTACTTTTTTATTATAAAACATTTTATAAAACAACACAGTGCTGCAGAAAGCTGGTACGTCAGGTACCAAACACTTTACAGCCAGAAACAGAGAGCATCATGGGTAAATGTGGGTACAGAGTAAGTGATGTAACGGCTTTGTGTGCCGGTGAAATAAGGAGCAGCCCTGGCTCTTGTGTAGACAGGGAATGAGGACTGAGTGCACACATTCACCCTGTTGATGGGCTGAGCAGCTCCATTAGCAGTGAGTCCGTGGTGTGTGCTGCCCCCTGTTGAGCAGATGGGGGAACTTCCAGCTGAAGCTTGAAGGAGGAGAGGCTCCTCAGAGTCCCATCTGAAGCTCCTCTTTGTCCCAACTCGTCTGTGTGTGGACGGAGGCTGCTGCTCCACTCTGATCGGCACAGTGGACAGAGGAGAAGCTCTGGAGGCCTGAGCAGAGGGACTGTCTCTCTTCAGGAGGGATTCAATGGAGAAAGGACTGCTGAACTTCACCTCACATCTGAGCTGAACATCTCTGCAGGCTGCAGGTTCAGGAGAGTGGAGAGGTGAGCAGTGCTCTGATGATCTGCTCGGGTTCTCCGTTTCCACTTTGGAGGCCAACTCAGGGAAGAGCTGCAGGATTCCTTTGAAGTGACGTCGCACCATCTTTGCTGTGATCTGACTGGGGTCCAGTTTCCAGTAGTTTCTCTTACTGTCCAGTGAATCAGGAAGCACTGGAATCTGAAATATACAGAACAGGGTTATAGAGACAGAGGGTAAGCTGTTTAATAAAATAATTAAAATGTTAATTTGAAATATCAACAGTTTGGGAATGAAAGCTTACCTTGACAAAACATTTGTTGGTTGATAAACAAACTCTGATGTTGTTCTCAACAGACTTTCTTTTGTCTTCAGAGACTAATGGTGTCAGTCTGTCCATCAACTAAAAAACATCAGGTGGAAATTAAGTTTTTGGAATGACAATCTGTGTTTCATACCACAGTATTCTTGAACATTCATTGTAAAATATCTAGACTCTTTCTTACCTGACTAAAAGTGAGCATCTTGCCTGGAGCGCCTTGGAGGATGACAGCGATCTTAGCCAGGGAGGTGGTGCTCTTCCTGAACAGATCTCCCTGAGAGCTGCTGGCTGGAGCAAAGAGAGGCAGCTGAGCTCCAAACTTCTTCGTCCTTTTCGGCATCTTGTTTGTTGGAGAATCAGAGGAGTCAGGTCCCACACACAGAGTAGTGTGATCACAACCTCAGTGAGAGCACTAGTGGACCTGAAGTGGTCAGGTCTGGATATAAGTCCTGTTAGGACAATAAGACATTAGAGGGTGTGCACTGCAGCTTAATGAGGACCTTTTGATAAGTAGATGAGCCGTTACTGCTGGAGGTGGAGCCAGTGATCACAAAAAAAGTATATTTTTTTACGTTCATCAGCATGTACTTTGTTCACAATATCAACTACTCCCTAAACAATTAAATAACACAAAGTTAATGTAAGTTTATCTTACAATCTATTTAGAAATAAGTCATACATTGTCTTGCAGTTTCTTCAAACAGAAAACATTGAATTGGTGCAAAAAGGTGTAATTTACCCGTGTGCTCTGCAGCTTAATGGGGACCTTTTGTTACTTTAATGAGGTGTAAATATTGGGGCAGGACCAGCGGACCACTGACCAAAGTTCTTTAACTATGCAAATAAAATGTCTACTTTTTTGGAGGCCAATTTAATTATCTAAAGAATTTGATTTGTGTATAAGTTCCACCCACTTTACTGATATTAGCACAATTATTTAGTATTATTTCAGTACATTCAAACTAATATGACTTATTACATGAGTAAAGAGAGAAAATAGTTCTCTAAGAAATATTCTTCTCTGTTCCTATTTCATGCAATGAACATCCATGGAGTTAAGGCTGTTATAATTTATTGAATTCTGCTGGTGTGAAGGTTGGCCCACTATGTGTCATTTAAATCTTTAGATATATGACTCAAATACAAACAGTTACACTCACAAAACTATTGAACATCCGGGAGACACATTGGACACTATCTATTATCATGCACACAACCCTACCTGAGAATGCAGACCTCGTTCACCCATGAAAAGACCTCATTAACATGGAGTACACACTTTCTCGCCTTTAATGCCTAATTCACCTTAAAGGCCTGCAATGATGGATCCCTTGCAAAGAAGCTGTGAGAATCTGCACTTTAACCGATCTTTTTGTGTGTTTTTGTGTTAAACCTTTTTAAGGACATGGAATAATTATTCTTTTAACTGGGACATGTAACTGAAACACTATTTTATATATAATATACCGGAGTATACAGTAGTACATTAAAAATGTTAGGGCAAAAAATATCCCTTCACTCAAAAGAAAGCTCTTCTTGCTATTGCAATAAGTGATGCTCTCAGTCAAGTCACAACTTCCACTATAGTGTGAAATGAACATTGAGTTGCTCTCATAAACCACTTCAAACTTTTTCTTCACGTCTCAACTCTTATACAAACACTGATAATATTGTTGAAGCTGTGTAGCCATGACTCTTGCTCCTCACCGTCTCGAGTTGTAGCAATCTGAATATTAAATTTCATCTTCACTTATATTAGTGTCGGCTAAATATCAAACATGCAAGTTCATACAATGTCTGGGTATATTATTGTAATTGCCCACCTGATATTTTACCTTGAATAAATGTGAAAGCTCCTTTAGAGCTTGGAAAAGCTTTGGGCCCGCCCCTTAGAGACAGTATTTGAAGTGCTTTAAAATGCTCTCCATCCATTAAACACACCAAATACCTTCAGGCTGCTAATATTTGATTGAGAGGATAGTGACTTTAAGTTGAGTGGCAACCATTTTAACTTGGCGTAATAAGAAATACTTGAATGCATGTAAACATTAGTTTCCCCTTCATACTTGTAAAAGCTTAAAAACACAGGCCTGTCTATCAAACAATCACATGTAAGGACAGAAGACAGAGGGCAGACTATATGAAATAAAATGCCATTTTATTGTTCAGCCGTGTCATAACCTCGTCTCCAAAATAAGCACAGCAGGACTACAACTGGTTCATCAACCTAGCTACCCTTGATAGCACATAAAACTGGGTTTTATTAGACCACCAATGATAGCGTTAAAGACTTTTCTATCAGACATCCAATGATAGCATACAAAATAGTTGTTAACCTACCAGTGATACTGTATATAAAACACTCGTCTCTAGATTTATCCCCAACCCACCCTCAATTTCTCCCATCTCCCTCTTTAGAACATTTGTGACACTGACATATTGTATGCTTAAACAAGCACATATTAAGAATGCATAATTCTCCATTTTTGAGATTATAAAAAAAAAAAAAAACTACACAATGTTACACTTTAAGTCAGAGTACATTTCAACTGATTATTAGTGTTCTACACATTCGGCCAAAAACCAAAGGAACATTGTATAATATCACTATAACTTAACACTACATGTAATATACGTTTAAAAAAAAAAAAAAAAAAAAATTACAAATGATTAGCATTAAAGAGAAAATGAAGATGGCTAGTGCGAAGGCAAGCTGGGTCAGTACCATAACAGAGAATGAGTAATACAAAAAGAAATAAAAAAATAGAATAAGAAAAATAGAAACAAAAAAACTGATAAGAATACAGGCAAGGCTAAAACATGTGTTTCAAACTTTTAAGATCCATCTCATGTGCACTCATCCATATAGGTAACCTGCTCCATTGTGTGACTCCACGTCTCTCTGATACTTTAACCCCTTCTTTTCCTCCCACTTCAACTTGCTTTAACATTCCAATGGCAACCATCTTCTTTTTCTTGTGTGTGGCACATCCCATGACCTCTTATTCCTCTCTTTACCTTCAACCACTCTACAGGCCAATCATAATGCTGCTTCAGACAATACAGGCCAATCACAATGGAGGTTCTATCCGAATACAACTGCAAAAGAGCACAGGACACAGTTTGTAATTAGTGTGCTGCTATTTATATCAAATATTGCAAGTTATGTTTCCTCTGGAAGTCTGTCTCACCAATCCTACAGGTCTGTGTCAAACCAGGCCAGCTGGTTGCTGTCCATCAGGTCTTGGGTGTGGCCAAGGTCTGGCAACGGATCAGTGTGGTGGCCCAGGTCGGGCAGAGTGTCAGTATGGTAGTCAGCACCTTCCATCATGGGGTCCAAAAGAGAGTCCTGGCCGTAGGCTGCTGGGTAGGCCCGGTAGGCTCCATCTGGAGAGACAAAAAAAAATAAAACATTAAATCAGTGAAAAGGATATATTTTGTTGTATTCTAAACAAATGCCTAGTGATCAGCTGTCATCACTGGGTGGCATTAAACAACATATCGGAGGCAAGAGGAGGTATAATTAAGTCTCATATTCCATAAAATATTTGGGATTTTTATTAAGTTGTGGGTTGAAGAGACTAAAGCTTCTATGCAGAAATCATTTTGCAACACACACAACAATCAATAACATATTATTCAATCAATAACAAAAGATAAAGCAAAAGGATGATGAAATAAGAGGCGAGGAACAGAGTGGGGATTTCATTAAAAGATAATAGAGGCACTTACCATCCTGCCTGTAAGCCAGGGGGTCTCCCTGAGCTCCCATATCCAGTCCCAGGTCTCCAGTCTGTAAAAGGCAAAAGAGTCATGAGTAAAGTCTGACATAAGGCAGTCTATGTAGGAGAGTGGAGATCTTACAAAATCGATATAGTGTTCACTATAAAATACTGATATTGCTGAGTTTATATATTTGCGTGCGTGTGCATTTATACACATGCGTGTACCTCGTTCCAGGCCATGGGCTCAGTTCGGAACAAAGAGCTGGTCAGCTCCACTGACAGACGTTTCTTGTAGTCCTGGGGCTTGTCCTCAGACATGCGGAACAGGACAGCTGCAGCATAGGTCGCTACAGGAGGCAACACACGGCAACACAAGTCAAGCACACGTGGTCTACACAAGTACACAGACAAATCAAAAATGTGTGCACGTATACTCACCAACGCCCTCGTTACGGGAGTGCAGCAGCTCAGTGAGGGGCGCAGTGGCTCCTTCAGCTTCAATCGCCTCGGCAGCTTCCTTGTCCTGAGCCAGTTCACACAGCACACCTGCTGCCACACGCTGGATGTTCTCCACCGGAGAATACAGCAACTACAGACAGTGAATAGCAGAGAGAAAGATTAGATGTTTGATAAAAGGCAAAAGAGAGTTGTTGACATGCATGTAGTGGAGAACAGTTCCTAATTAACAGATTTGGTATTTCAAAAACTAAACCATTTAGTTGCTAAAAGTTATAAACAAAGAAATGTAAGATTGGGGTTATTGTTTTACCTGGACAAAGAGTGGAATGGTGTTTAGCCCTCTGATGACAATTCTGTTGTGCACGTCCCGGGCCAGGATGTGCAGCGCTCCTGTGCAGCCTTCCACTATCTCCTCCATACGCACACCCTCCTGTGCGTGGTGGGAGTGGGAAAGACGGAAGTCAAATACGTAAAAACCCTAAATGTTCAAATAAAAGAAAGCTTAAAGGCTTTTTTGGCTTGGTTACACACCACAAACTGCTGCTGGTTGCCTCCCATGCTGGTGCGCCTCTGGGTGTCCTGGTGAGCCCTGACGAGCAGTTGGACCAGTCGGGGGATGGCCCCCTGCTCCCGCAGAGCGCTGTGGTTGGCTGGGCATAGAGCCAGGTTGCGGATCAGACCAACTGTAGCCTGGATGGGGGAGGGGGAATTAAATCATGTCAATCAATGATGTCAGGATATGAAATGTTTATCTAAAAGAATGTGTAGGTGCAGAGAAACTGAGATGGCTAGTGACCTTGATTAGTGGCCAGTGGGATGGAGGGTGCAGTAGTTTGACCACCACAGGCAGGCCATAATGAAGGCGCACAGCATTCTGGGCCATCTCAGCATCCTGGTGGCGGGAAGTCAGGTGACGCAGGGCACAGACGGCTGGCTCTGTGATGTCTTCTCTGTCGCCGGCCCGAAGCACGGTTCGCACCAGAGCCTCAATGCCTCCAACCTAGCACGTCATAGGATCAGTCAGTGGATGGCATGTTGTTAAAATAACACAGAAGACAAAGAATAAACAATCTACAACCCACAGAGATGCATAGTTACAGACTAATGTGTGTATACTACGCACCTGGCAGACCATGAGTTTGTTACTATAGTTGTTGCAGGTCAGGTTGGAGAGGATGCCAGCAGCACATGTCACTACATTGATGTCATCACTGCCCAGCAGCTGGACCAGGGTGCCCAGAAGACCCTCCATTCCCTCCTGGAGAGAGCAGAGGACGTGAGAAAACAAATGAGGGGTGAGGAATGAAGCCGAACTATCCTATTAACATTTAATCTGGGGCTCATTAGCATTTGTGACTACAGAGTGTGTTGTACCTGTTTAGTTGCAGCATCCGAAAGATTTCTCAGAGTCCAGAGGCAGTTCTGGACCAGACGCTGGCTTGGGTCTGTCAGGTGAAGCCCCAAGGCCTGCATGCCTCCTACACACACACACACACACACACACACACACACACACACACACACACACCAATTTCCCCATAGTAGCAAACCAGAAACTGTAGACCAGGACATTCATGCATTTTTTTTCTCTCCATTGTATGGTTTCCATTTTCTGTACATACCAGCCTCTACGATAGCAGGTTTGTTGCTTGAGCAAACAGAGAGCACCTTGAGCACTCTGCTTGTGGTCCACAGCAGTTTCTCATATGTGAAGGTCCTCATGATGTTGACCAGGGCCTGAGGACCACCACTGGCCAGAATGATTAGCTAAAACAAATACAGGTTTATGTTTAGATGTGCTACGAACTGCTGCCAGCCAAGTGGCATCAGCAGACACGTTAGGGGCATTTGAACCCGAATAGAAGGAATGACTATGTTTATCTTCCAATACCTTGCTTTCCTGGTTTCCATATGCAAGGATCTGCAGGCAGTCAGTAGTGATTGCCAGGAACTTGACATTGGTGTTAGACAACAGGGCCACCATCTTCTGGAGTCCTCCAGCCAGGCGCACCGCCATCTTTGCCCCTTCCTGGTGCAACAACAGATTGTGCAGCGTGGTGATGGCGTAGAACAACACACTGTCCACTGGCGAGCTGAAAAAATAAATAAAAAATTAAACATACCGACAACATTTTGTAGTCTTATAAAACCGGGCTTTCACCACCCACTGTCAAGCAACTGTTCCATTCTCCATTTGATGTGTGGTAATAGGATCCCAGGTGCAAATTCAAACACACACATGTGACATCCAACAGGTTGGAACTTGCCAGCCAACTCAGTGTTGTGGCTGTATGTTCTGGCTTTTCATGGGGATTACAAAGAGAAAAGTTGGACAGGAGGACATTTTAACCGCTTCAAATGGATGGCGTTGGAGAGTATTCTTTGAGAATGTAGCTAGTGGGTGATGATTTTGAGAAAGTTATTTTAGAGGGTAGCCACTATTTGACAGTGATATTCTCACAGCCAAGCAAAGTGATGAGTCAGTTTAGATTTAACATTGTTAGTCTACTTGCTAGTTAGTTGAGCTGATGGTTGGTGAATCAGACTAATGCTTAGTGAAAGCTATACCGTTAACACCATTTGTCTTCTTTTGCACATGACTCATATATGCGTAATCATGATTGATAGGCTCTTAGCTGTTGCAGCAGAGCACATTGATGTTTTTTTAACCTTTTCCTGTCTTCACCAGTAACAGAGTTAGAGTAAGAAAATGAACACATTTTATTTTTGGCATTGTCTTAAAAAGGCCTTTGTGATTAACAGAACACTGCTGTTTGCTGGACACATCTGAGCCTAAAACAAACATGTCATGCCAATTAGTGGCCAATGGGACAAACTCAAAAGTCAAAGTCTGTAAAATGGTAATCGAGCGCACAGTAGTTGCCATTCATTGATACGGTGCTAAAAAGAAACAACACAAACCACTTTAAGGCAGCTTCTTTGCATTCCTGTTGCTCGTTATAGACCATTTGGATGTGTGGACACTGATACGGCACATATGCTGTGAAGAGCACCACAATTCCTCCAGTTTCTTACCCGAGCATCTTGACCAGGGCGGGAATGCCTCCAGACTTGAAGATTGCAAGCAGCCCCTCACGGTGATGGGAAAGGTTGTGCAAGGTGCCAGCAGAGCAGCGAGCCGTCTCCACGTCGCCGGTGTTCTGCATGGCACGAACAACGGCCGAAACCATTTGCGGCGAGCGCATCAGGGCGTGACGCGAAGCCTCCTTCTTTGACAACTGATGCACCATTACAGCAGCTTTATTCACGACAACCTAGAACAGAGAAGATTGTCATTAGGGACGCATATTTTAGAACAGGATGTAAAATACATTACCAATACCTTACATGACGCCACATGTTACCCAGCAGGCACCATTTCGCCTTTTGAGTCTTTTCATGTGACAATTCACATACCTGGTCCTCATCATTAAGCAGTTTGGTAAGCTCAGGGATGGCACGAGTGGCCAGCTCAGCATCATCTTGATAGTTAATGAGGTTGACCACAGCATGCTTCAGCATCTGAGAGGGCTCTGCCAGGCGCTGCACTGCTGTGGGGTGGGCAGCATCCAGCTGGGTAGGTGGGATCTGGATGCCCTCCTCCAAGGTCTCTGGGAACATTGCAGCACGCACACGCTGGGCCCGGGTCATGGCATAGCCCTCCATGTCTGAAAGTAATGCGAGATGGCGATGAATATCGTGACAATATCAATCAGATATACCATATCTGCCGTAGCAGCTATCATGATATATGCAGTATCTCGTATACCTGTAGGCTCAGGAGTGAAGGGCTGGTTGAACTCCCAGTCATAGAGAGATGGATCATCCTCTTCAGCATCAGGGTTTCCCTTGCCACTCAGAGATGGTGCTGTGGTTGTTACTCCAGACTGAATGCCTGAATCCAGGTAGGACTGCTGCTGCCACTGGCTCACTGCAGCCTTGCTGTCGCCCATTGCCATGTCCAACTCCATCAGATCAGCTACACAAAAGGGAGAAATTGGGTGAAACACAGGGTATGACTGAGTAAGGGCTATCTATACCTTACTTTGACTTAGTTTCCTGTTTTAAGCAATTACTTGTTAAAGTAATGTGAAAGGTTTTCGTAATTTTGTAGGTAATTTAACATTTGTAATCTTGAGTTAGTGCAACAGAGTTGTAAAAATGAAGGAGGTTAGTTCACACTATTTCTGTTGAGGCAAACAGGGAAAAAAGGGAACAACAAGCAAAGAAAAAGCTTGTGCTCCTCCATGCCCGATGCCCTCACGTACTGATCGTAATGTAAAAGTATGTAAAAATAGAATTCCTCTTTTAATTCCCAAGTTTTTTCTTGGAGAAGAAACTCCGATGCAACACAAGACTATATAAATGTATTGGGATACTGTGACATGTGCTCGTCTAGCTCCCATTTTTCCAACTTCGAGTGCCACAAGGTTTACGGTATTTCATGTAATTATCTACAGAGATGCTCTTGTGTTAACTCTTATGTACTAAAAAAATATTTTTTTAAAAAAAAGAGCTCTAATCACATCAACATGGAAATACTTCATGTGAAAGTTTTTCATACTTACACTGGGTAGCCATTGTTCTTGCCTGCCCTCAGCCCACACAGCAGATATGTCTGCGTAAAAGGAAACAAGTGCACAGGGGGGAAAATAAGACAACTCGCACACTCAACCTTGAGTTCTTGTTTGCTATAGCCAAACCTAATCGTAATGTTTATGCGTTTCTTCCTACGTGGTCTCAATAATAAGTCCGCTGTCTTCCGCGCTAGCGTTACCTGTACCAGCTCCCTGTGATTCAGACGCTTGTTTGTCTTGCTAACGTATAGTTAGGAGGGGAAATGCCAAGTCTCCACCTCCAGCCGAGAGAGAGAGCAAAGTGGTGGGTATTTCCAGGCCAGCACGAACACAATTCACCATTCAGCGGCAAAGAACATCAAAGGCATATTTCTCCCCCTCCCCCTACTACCACGGCCAAGTTCCGACCTCGCAGCTTGGGTTTCCAACGAGAGAAACTACCCGCAATCACTTCCATGACTCCTCCTCTCGTGGGGTGTCTCAGTAGGAGCGGAGCAAGCTACCTATTCAAAACTAAAATCCCATCTAACTGTACATGTTACATCGACCAATAAACACATTTAAAAATGACATGATACGATTCAAGACAGGAGCGCTAGCGTGTATTGGCCACCAATGCTATAGCTAACAGGTTGGCTAGTTTACCTTGAGAGCTCGCTAAGCTAACGTGCGTAGCTAACCGCTAGTTAGCTAACATAAACAAACACAGTTTAGGGCTTCACTCACAAAGCATAAATTGTACCGACTTGTCATGAGAAGCAACCGATATTCTAAGTCATCGTCGCTACAAATCGGTTCATTACACAAATCGTGACTTTCAAGTGAACCCTTCAATTTTTTTAGTTCTGGTTTGATTAGCTTAGCTAACCAGGACGTATGAAAAGTAGATCCAAAGCGCCACCGTACAAAACCTGCTGTGCTGCCAGCCAAATCAGAAAACCCCACCGGAGCCCCCTCCCTGGCCAAAGATGATTTTCCTTTGGTGAGGCAAACATTGACGCGCGGTGAATACGTTATACAATAGCTGTAGTAAACACACTGTCTTTACCAGAGTCAAGCGGCTCCTCCGTGGTTCTTGTCAGGGAATTTTTGTCCTTTCTCTTGGCTGGAAATAGGAAAAGGGCTGCTAGGTGAACCACCCGTAGAAGTCCGAACCACACCCGCTGTTGCTCCGCCGAAGATGTTGCTTCCGCCTGATCGCACATCAAGATGGCGAGGGGGGATATACAGTATTCTGCCGCACTCGGAAAAATAGAGCGCCATTTTAAATAAAAGTTTTAGCATAGAAACTGTTATTTTACAGCTGTTGGTAGATATTGATACCATGTAATGTTAAAAGGAAGTCGGCCCTTTGAGTTTTTACATTTTTGAATCACTTAAATGAAAGATGTGCGATAGGGGAGGGCGAGGAGCATTCATTGGAATGGAATGTGATTCATGAGCTGCTGTGATGTGATAGATGGAGTTAATTAACATGCAGTTAACTCAGAGACACAAACATTTTCCCTTAACAGAGCTATATCATTCATCCATATATCTTATTCAATGATAAGATATGAAATGTGCTCTCTCTCTCATCCACCTTTCTCATACTTTTACTTCACAGTTAAACCAAAGGACTTATTTTGCAAATAATAAACTGCAGTGGTTAAATGGAGAGGAACAGTCAGATATAGACCACATGATTAAACCATATAGGAAGTTGTAAAATACGATAATTGAATCTCAGTTTTTGATAGAAAGCCATAATCCAATCCCATTAAACACAATCTTAAAAACTAATCATTGATTGTGGGGGGGACCTGCAATGGCCACAATAACATGATCTGCTGTGGATTGAATGGCATTGGATCCTTTGTCTCTATAATTGCTTTTGTGGTGACATGAACTGCAAAACTTCAAGCCATCACTAACTGATTGAAGGCGGACAGTAAAACATAGACATACTTGGGTATATGTAGGCTACATGTGGCATTAAAAGGGTAAAACACATTGCCTATGTTTATTCTTGAAATTGTATAAAATTCCTTATGTATGCATCTCCATTTTAGGCACTTATTCACAGACTAGCTGTAATGAAATTGCAATGCTTGTTGCAATTGAAAACTTGTTTTGACCTATTTTTATAGCTGTATGAAAAGATTATTTGTTGCTATTAAATGAAAAAAAACAAAAGAGAAAGTGTCACACATAGTAGAGGGCATGTTCATGTGTCTGATGCATGCCATGGAGTAGAAAAGGTCACAGTCCAAAGTGTCATAGGGAAGCATATCAGTATCAGTGATACCGCATGAAATACAAAAAGGAAACTTACAATTTATGTTATATCACAATCAGTTGGAATATTTTCTATTTATATCATCGTTCAAACAGTGACAGAAATGTGTTGTAGGGTGAGAAAAATATTCAGTCACACACCTGCAAGGGGTATGAATAATATCAGAGTGAGGAAGAGAAATAACACAGACCACATGCTACCAGAGCGAATGGAAGTGTGACGTGATGACAGTTATTTCAGCGAATGCTTATGGATTTTCATTAGTTTCTGCTTCTTTTGTCAGTATGTGGGACCAACATCAAACCCTCAGGATAAAACTAAATTAAGCTCATCCACTGTCTCCAGCTGTGGCAGAGAGAGAAGCAAGTCTATTTCATTTACCCAAGTCATGAAAAAAATGCTGCAGAGTAAATACAAAAGATAATAGAAAGCCTGACTGTATGTCTGAAAAGACACCGTCAGAAAATTACAGTCCACCAGGAACATCTGGCAATGACTGTAACACAAACACTTTCTAACACATATTTGTTATCCATCAGGCAAAATTAGTCTCTGATATTCCTTGCAATCAGTCATGCAAGTTTATTTCCAGTCTTCTAATGATATGAATTGAAGTGAGCTGTACATAAACAGTACTCTTATAAAGATATCAAGAGGAATTATTCTGATACAAGACACTGGAGGATTGTGTAAATATACTGAATGTGAGGAGAAGAGGAATGACTGATAAAATAAAAACAAAGAGAAGCCAGGTGGATGAATCCGAATAAATACACCTTTTATTTGACTGATTAACAGATCTGATTATACAAACGCCAACACAGAGCTCTGAAATAACAGGACCAATCAGCGAGACAATGACTGTACATTCTTGGTGTGACCCTCCGTCGTTCTGACTCCCTTGCCCACCCGCCCACCACCCCGCCCGCAGTAACTATGGAACTGAATCACTAGTGCTTCTTTCTGTACAAGTAAAGCTCAGCTACCCACCTACCCTCTACCACCCTCCCTTTTCAGTGCACTGTCTGTTATCTACAGGTTTGAGCAGTATCTACCACGAGGGGAAGTTTGGCCAATCGTAGAACTGGGTTGGCATGATGGACCTGGGTACCCTCTACACAGGACTAATGCTTGAGTTTGAACTTTGATCTGAAGTATTTTTTTTGTTGTTGTCATGTTTGGCTTGAGTAGTCTATCAAGACGGTGCTGCTGTCATAATAGTGTATGCACTGTTTTAAGAGCTTGTAGTGTAAGAGCATAGTAATGTTTTTGCCTTTTGGTTGTAATGCAAACAGCCCAAAGTCTCTCGACATACAGGTCTAAATTGAATAACTTCCTTTCCTTCTCTCCATCGGCCTCACCATCTCTCTCTCTCTCTCTCTCTCTCTCTCTCTCTCTCTCTCTCTCACACACACACACACACACATATTCACACACAAATACTGGTATGTACGTCCCTTCATCTTAAAAAACATGACTGTTTGCAATTTTGTTTCAGGCATTTTTTGTTATTGTTGTTGTTCTCAGTCTCTTCCTCTGGCCAAGTGTGACTTGCCCCACATACATTAAACACACAATCATCCCTATGATAAACCAAAATGCAGTTTCTTCAACATGCACCCTGCAGCAGTTCCTACAGTAAAAACACCAACTGTACCATCTCAAGAAATGGATGGATAAAACTCCTTCTTATTCATTCCTGCAATCAATCTTTTTCAACCCACCTCTCACTTCCTCTCATCCCGACCTCCACACCCCCAACTGGTCCCCCCCATACCCATTTACTCTCATGTAACAGACAGTCTTGTATGTAACAGTGACAAATGCTCGCCCTCAGCGCAACAGCCAGGTGGAGAGGAGAGAGGAGGGGAAGGAGAACAAGGTGCTGGAAAAGCATTAAGGGAAGAGAGAGTGAGTTATTCTCCTTAGGGAGAAAGTGAAAGACGATGGAGAGGAAAAAGTTGTGCGCCTACATCCCTCTTTCTCCCCGCATCTCTGTAATGGAGTGGAGGGAGAAAGAACAACGGAGGTGGAAGGTGACTGAGGTGGAGTGGGGAGAAGGAGAGGCAGGGTGAAGTGTGTTGGTCTTCATGTGTCCTGGCCGTCGGCGGCAGGGGTGTCGTTGGCATTGGGCAAGTCCGAGTCCGTCTCCCTGCTGGATATGCGGTCCAGCTCTGCCTGTACATCGCTCAGGCCCAGCTTCGAACCTGCATCAAGAGTGGGTAGACGCATATGAATTGGTGCTATTTACCAGCAAACATTTTAGCGATGCAATAAATGACACAGTATTGAGTGGTTAAGTCGCAATGCAATGAGCACAAAGGCAATTACACATGGTTAAAATAAGACCTGGGTGAAATATTGATTTGGTGTTGTTAATTAGGCTATTTTTCCCAATCTAATACTAACATTTCAGAAGACTCGACTAGTTTCAGCAATCTCATCTCATTTGAGAAGGAAAGAAGAGCTGCAAGGCCAGTATGATAATACTGTGATAGAGAGGTGGTAAAATAGTTCGACTTCACCTCATCAATTGGATTAGTTTTTATAAATAGTTATTAATGTAATTCCTATAATGTCTAGATAGCATGAAATAAATTGGTTACATTCAAATTCATTGCAATTAAGTTGATTTTATATTGTAATAATAAAAATTAGATCTTACTCATCTTGTACAAACAATAGTTCTTATTGCACTAAATATGTCAAATATTCCTTTAAAATTGTCTTTAATGCAAAAGGCAAATGTTATGACAGGTCTGCAATTTTTTTCAGCTGTATGTCTCATATGGTAGTACAAATGTGATCTACTGTATCTATTCTTGTAGTTACCTAGTTTGAAACAAGACTTATTTACTGTAATATTGAGCATGTCTGACAGTTGCATTGTTAACAATACAAAAATATGGTTTCAACTGAAAACCGTACATCATTTCACAGAGAATAACTGAATATTGGGTATACCATATATAGCATATGGCTAATATGTTGAAAAGTATCAAGCTATATATTTTTCCCATATCGCCCAGTCTTAGTTAGAATCATGTGCAATGTCTGTGGCAGATATTAGTGATGAGAAATGCAACGCAGCATGCAAAAAAATAAAATGTAAAGGATCAAAATGGTGACAGGGCACTAGGAGGAGAAACATTAGGGATGCAATTGTCATTAAATCATCAGTCAATCAAATGATCCTGACATGACTGGTACTTTTTCCCCGCCCCGACCAAATTTGTGAAAAGAAAAGAGTGCAGCTCTGATTTTTTACATAGTTCTGGATGTTGCCACTAATATGAAATTAAATCACCTATTCTGTTACAAATCACAACTGAAACACTTATGTTTCATTGGTGATAAAATTATTCCTAACAACAAAATTTAGGCATTTGGTGCAAAAGTAATTCATTAGCCATGAGATCATCTCCTGAACCAACATTTTTTTTCACATAATCTAGTAATCATAATAAACAATTTAAAAAGGGAAATTGTGGCGATTTTCAACCTTCTTTGTATCGTTGCACTGTGGGTGGTGTGTCCAAATGAATGATGTTCCGCGTCATTTTTGCGGACTATTGCCAGTGGGTGAATGGGGAGCGTCGGGCGGCGGTAACACAGAGCATCGTTCATTTGAACATACCGCCCACAATGCAACGAGACAAAGACAGTTGAAAGTCTGCAAAGTTTTCCTTTAACATAATTTACAGCCCACAGTAAAGTCCATGTGTTTTTGTACAAGAAGAACATGGGTGATACAGGAAGCTTGAGCCTGGCAATGTTCCTCCTCGGTTGCTGGAGAAAGTTGAAGGCTCATGGGGAAGCGAAAGGGTCAAAGGAAATATAGGGATGCTTCTGAGAATGAACAATGGCATACACAAGCAATAATAAAGGAGGAATATCTCTCTCACACACACCTTAACGTGGCCAACATCCTCTGACTAGTGCACACACACACACACACACACACACACACACTATGAGTGATGTTAACAGTGAGATTGCACAACACAGTTAGGAATGAAAAGACAGTCACACAGAGCTACAGACAGGCATAAAGATGATGGGTGTTTGCGTGGACTTAAGACCCTTTAATGATTTAATGATGTGTTGGGTTCATGTCTGGAGCAGAGGACAGGAGAGTTAAAGAGGTGAGAAAATGAAGGATGGCAGATGGGCGGTGGAAACCAAAAAGAAGCTAAGTAATGAGGGGTAACTGAAAATGGCATTAAACGATAATGCTGAATGATAAACGTTTGCATAAATTAGCACTTTTTCTCTATCCAGCAACACCAGAGCTATTTAACAGCCTCGTGTGTATTCTCACCTGACTTGCGTACTGTTCCTGGAGTGTTGTTACCGCCGCCTGGCGTCCCGGGTCCCCCTGTACCAGCTTTCTTTGTCAGTAGACTGTTGAAGAAGTTGGCCAACACACCTTCACTGGTCTGACCTGCAGCATACAGAGACCAGAGTTTAAACACAACACAAACACACACACATGAAGACATGCACTGCAGTGATGCAATGCATGACATACCCGACTGTGGCATTGCGTTTGCTACGTTGGCCGCTGCTGAGCGATTACTCGTCCTGGGTGAGCCGGTGGGTGCTCGACTGGTGGTGTCCTGTGAATGACGACAGATTGTTTCACACATTTGGACAGCTTTTCTTTATCTTATGAGCCAAAAAAAAAAAAAAAAAAAAAAAGTAGCACTCACCACTGGTCGCCCTGCTGTCACAGCGGGCTGTTTGGCGAGCAGCGACTGCAAATTAGAGCACAATATGCACACTCACTCCAATTAGTATTTAATTAACATATCAGGACCCTCAAGTGAGATTTTATTTATTGAGTACAGACAAGCAGCTAAACAACTGGCATTAACACAACTGAAATGTTTTCTGACCTGGAGTTTTACCAGAAATACTTGGTCATCTTCTGCCTGAATCTCCTTTTCATGTACAATCTGGTGACAAGCAAGAAAACATAAAGAGTTGAAAAAAAAGACCAGTCCTTCCTTATAGCTCTACAACATATATTAAACTAGATTGGATAAAACTTTCAGGATTCTTGCAGGGAACTTGCTTAGCGCGTTGGCTGTGAAAATTATGCAGACGGTAATGATACATGATATTACAGTGGTAATCAATCTGTTGCACTGTAAGCTTAGCTTGCCTCAGAGGATCTTTCAAACTTTGCTGTTTTTAGTAGGAGCTGTACCTTTCTGACTGGCGGTTTGACTATTACTTCCTCAAAGCTGTCGTCTGCTTTTACTGTCTGGAAGTTTTCATGCAGAATGGCAATCTTCTTCTCATTGTCCCAACCTGATGGACTGAGAGAGGGCAGAGGAA